>NC_056725.1:1410416043-1410506043 GCF_019279795.1 Protopterus annectens
AAATACCACTCCAGTCAGACCTGTTCTGTGGCTAACCCTGACATTAAAACTTTCACATTGCAACAAGATGAAGATTGAAAGCAATATCTGTGTTATCAGTACAGAACCATGCTAGGCCTTCTCCAATAGATACCAAAGAAACAAAGGTAACGTTTCTAGTAATAAACAAGAAGAAGAATCAGTAGTATGTTTTGTCTAATACTTTGCTGTCTAGCCTATAGAAAACATACAACAAAATTGCTAAGGTTTTGCCATTCTCTCCTGTGTCTCAGAACACCATGCTGTCCTGAAAATAAAAACATGCCATAACATAAACTTGCATAACATAAGCTTGCAAATTCCCTGGTGTCTGTACAGCTGAAATGTCCCATTATATTATTTATTTTCCAAGTAGATGCATTGTAGCAGATCTAATACTACAATGCACATTCATAGGTGTCACCTAAGACACAAGTAAAACAGGCTCAGATTAGAGGAAAAAAGAATTAAGTCTCCAAATCTGTAATCAAAACAACTGCAAAGGCTACCTGTCAAGAGAAACAGACTGGGGTAATCTTTCTACTGATATCAGAAAAATCACAAAGAGCAACACTTTCAAAAAAAAGCAGACTTGAAATCTCACCTCCTCTCATACTGCTGTTGTAGGTATAACAGAGGGACCACTAATTTACTTTTCTCCAGCACAGATAACTTTCCCTCTTGCCTGTTTTCATAAACTGTTCCTTCATCATTCACCTCCCAAAGTCCTACTGATAATAGCCCAAACCATCATTGCCCTGTTCTCATCTCCCCTCTTTCATGTCCCGACTCATTAACTAGTCCGCACCTTCCTACCTTAAGCCACTAGACTGTCTCTATTTCATAGGTAGGAAAGGACTGTCAGACTTTTATTCATCTTACTTCTTTCTTTATATTTCTCACTATGAGACCATATGTGAATCACATCCGAAAGCCAGGAGTCCATACTCCTTAACCACACTCATAATATCAGTGATGCCATTTGGTCATGAGTTTCTGCTCTACTATTTGTTTGTATTTGCTGCTAAGTTTGCCATCTTCTCTTGTCTCTCTTCTCTGTAACCATCCCCATTGCAACTGTATAATCATTTTCCATTGGCTCATATACAGAAGTCCATCAGCTGCAATCAGTCAGACCGACACATTCCTTGTTTCACCTATAAGTCAGACCTTTACTATCGTCATTTAGTAACCCCATGATCTAAGTATTCCGTTGTATGCACACACACACACACACACACACACACACACACACACACACACACACACACACACACACACACACACACACACACACACACACACACACACACACAGATATATATATATATATATATACCTACAAGTTATAAAATGACAACTTGATGAACCTGAAAAGCTGCCGGCACAGCAGATCAAAAATTAACTGATTGTGCCGGCAATTGTTCTGTACCAGATTGCTGTACTGAGGGGATTGGGGAATTTGCCCTTTCCTCATGTAGTGGGATCTCAGATATGCTATATACAATTAGTAGGGGTGTGGGATCACAGCCCGCACAATGGGTTGCATAGGGTCTTGCCCCCTGCAAAAAACAAGTATTTTTCTTTTTCTTTTCTTTTTTCAGTTGTCTGCTAATCAACAAGCTGAGTTTGATTAGTTGCCATTTCATGGATATGGACTGAAGTTTCAGTAAATAGTCATATATATATATATATATATATATATATATTTATATAGATATATATTTATATATATATATATATATATATATATATATATATATTTATATACATATATATATATTTATATATATATATATATATATATATATATATATATATATGGGTCTACCTAACAAGACCGAAAGTTCAAAAGGCCGACAACGAGATCACTGGCACCACAAGAACGAAAGTTGACATGCCCGACAAAGCACAATCCTGACAGTTAACAAAACAAAAACAATTCCCTGTTCCAAAAAACACACACAGTACAAGCACACCAAAAAACTTATAAACCTACACTAAACCTTACATACACAACTATATATGCACTAACCTTAACCCAAACTCTAACCTTAAGGTCCGTCACTATCGCACACTTACCTTACCAGCGCCCTAACCCTAAAGTCCGTCACAATCGCACACTTACCTTACCCGCACCCTAACCCTAAAGTCCATCAGTATCGCACACTTACACAGTCCCACTCAAATGCAAGCACACATGTTTCTCATGTCGGTGTTTCCCGTGTCAGAATTTCCACTTGTCAGGTATTTGCTTTGTCGGTCTTCTGGTGTTGGTTATCTTGTTGTCGTTATTTTGGCTTGTCGGTCTTCTCATAGGAATATTTCTCTTCATTTTTGGTTGTTTATGCTGTCAAATGCTGAAATGCTGATAATCTCCAGTAAGAAACACTCAGCTGAGTCAAAAACACTGAAAGAAATTCAGTTCTTTATTCAAAGAAGATATGCATTGCATTGAAATGCAGTTGTATTTACACAGCTCATTGCAGCAGAGGAGAGGTCAGTGCCAACCCCCCCTCCATCCCTGTTTGATCACTCTGGGAGCCCTTTCCCATTAGTGATTTTGTTTGGGCGGGTGTATTTCAGAGAATGGCCTCAGTGTGTAGTTGATCATGGAGACCTATCCATATAAGGTTTATAGGTTCATAAGTTATTAGGTTAATAGCCCTAGAGCCCTTAAAAGTCTAGCTATTTTTATCACAAGTTGCCTAATTTTCAGTGGTTAGGTGAGTGAAGTTTACAGATGTAAGGGTCTATGGTAGTTAATACCAACTTCTTCTGTCCAGGAGGGACATGGGTGCCACCTCAGAAGTGAATTTATGGTCACCCATCCATTGATCTAGGTTGTGTCTGAAGAGGGTCAGGGAGGTGTTCTGTTTCACAACAATTGGAAGCTTGCACCAGAGAAGTGGCAGTTTTTGGGAGATGTATCTATCTTTCCAGCATGACCTGTTCATGTCAGAGGCTAGGTTAAGATCCCTGGAGCAAGTGACCCTCCTGCAGTTTGATTACAAATGTGTAGTATTTCCATTAGGGCCAGCTCAGAGACTGCCCTGTAAACCAATCACATGTCACCCTTTAGCAACCTGTAGGAGACAGACTACAGTGACAGGGCTTTCGTTCTTTCTGTGTAAGACTTGTTTTATGTACCCTGTAATTTCTTGGTGAGAAACTTCTGTGGTCTCTTCAATTGTTGCAGGTGCCTGTTGAGGTACATGCAAAAAGGACCATTGTACTTAGTTATTGGTGTGATGAGGGCTGAGTATAATGGAATTATAACATCCATAGATCAAGATGCGATACCTTTACTTATAAGATATGCCAGATAGAAGGATTTCCTTACTACTGTTGATACATGGTGTTCAAAGTTCAGATTGCTATAAAAATGTGTACCCAGATCACTTACCACTGGGTCTATACTTAGGGGGTGCTGTCTATAATGTAATTAGCAGAAATGTCAGCTTTTCTAAAAGGAATAATAATACATTTTTTTGCATTTAGCTTTAATCTGTGGCTTTGGCATCAATCATTTGTCTGTGTTAACCCTGTCTGCAGTATATTAACATTGTTGGGTGTCAACGATTGCTTCCAATTTGCAATTGTCAGGGAATTTGGTCAGCCACAAGCCATCCAGGTTTTCCTAGACTTCTGAGAAATAAATTCCTTACAGTAAGGGGCTCAGCACAGAAACCTGTGGTATACCTCCGGTGACTGGTCTTTTGCTAGATGTCAAATCACCCACTTTGAGAGTATGTGTCCTGTCGATAAGCAAGTTGGCTACCCATCTGGTAATGTAGGGGTTAATTCTCATTTGGAAGAGTTTGTCCATAATGCCTGAGTGGACAATGGTTTCAAATGCCTTGGCTAGGTCAAGATAGGTGGAATGCACTAGTTCCCTTGTCCAAGGCCTTGGTGACTTTCTCAAAGAAGTCAACTCAAAGCATTCAACAGGCATGATTTAACTTTAAGAAATCTGAACTGGGTTGGGTCCAGAGTTTGGAGATTACCAATGCCCTTGTTAATAAGGTCCATAATGATTCTTTCCATGTCCTTGCAGATGAGGCTAGTCAAGCTTATAGGCCAATAATTCCCGGAGTCAGTTATTGGTCCCCCTTTGTGCAGAGGGATTACTGTTGCTGTCCTCCATTCTGTTGGAATATAGCCAGTTCACAGGCTGTGGTTAAACAAAGATCCAAGTGGGTCTTCTAGGTCATATTTTAAGTTGTTTAAAAGACAACCTGGGATGTTGTCTGGTCCCATTCATGCTGTGTTTTTGGCCTTGGAGAACACTGAGATTACCTGCTCTCTTCAGATAATAGGCTGAAGAATGGTGGCAGGTATAACTTGTGGGATGATTGGAGGGAACGGGGGGTGAAGTTTGATTCAAATCTGTCAGGTAGCAGGTTGACTCTTACCTCCAGTTAAGTATGCGTGGTGTCATCCACAACCAGTTCACTGCATAGCTGGGTATTCCCTTTTAGATGTTGTATGTAGTTAAAGAATGCTTTGTGATTATCCTTAGCTAGGTCAGCTATTTTTGTTTTGTAATTAGCTTTGGAGGACTTCACAATATCTATAATTTGTTTGTTTAAGCTAGAGAGGGATATCTTCCTCTGCTGAGTCAGTTTCCTCTTGTTCTTGGACATTAGTTTTTTCCACTTGTATAGCCTGTTTATACTAGGGGTCCAGTAGGTTGGCTTGTTTTTTCGGCAAGACCTGGTTTTAATCCAGTCAGGTATACCCTATTCTATACAACTGCTTAAGTGGTTATACAGTGCATTGGTGTACACCTCTGTATAAGAGTCCATGTTATCTGCATTCAAGGGGGCTTTGAAACGACTTATACCATCACTTAGTCGGAAGTAATTTGTCTTTGAAAAATTCTTAAGCATTTTTGAGCTAGATGGGGCATTTGTTCTAATAATTACATTGAACGAGACTGATTTATGGTCCGATTTTACCAGGGAGGACATCACACGGGGGAGAGGGGTGCAATGCTCTCCCATGTTAGTGAGTACTATGTCAAGGACATTTGAGCCTCTTGTGGGTACACTGACTAGCTGTTCCAGAGCATTTGCGTTGACAAAGTCCAAGAACCTCTGAGCCAGCATGTTTGTGGTCATGTATGTCTCCCAGTCGATAGTAAGATAATTAAAATCACTCATGTGTCAGGTGTTGGGCTGGATGGCAGGTGATTCAAGGAAGTCTAAGTATGCGGTATGCTTTTCCTGTTTCATGGTAGGGGACCTATAGCTAGCTGTGATGTGGTAGAAGGCTTTGCCTATAGTTAATTTTACATGGAGTAGCTCAAGGCAGTCATACTGTTTGAACAGTCTCTAGGTGTACTTATCCTTAATGAGGATGTATACACCTCCTCCTTTGGTTCCTTCACACTCAGTTTGTGGTCTGAATGTATGGAAGACATTGTAAGCCTGCACAGCAGGGGTGCTTTCTGTGCCTTTGAACCATGTCTCAGTGACTGCACAGATGTCAGCATCTTTCAAAGTGAGGAGTGATTTTGGCGAGTGCAGTTTCTTGGTTAGACCTCTAGCATTAACCAGCAGTATCTTGAGTTTGTCTAGATAGGATTTTGTTATATTGGGAAGTTAGCTATTTTAGCACTGTTTAAAAAGGCACAATAGGGGTGACTAATGCCTTTGCCAGTATCTGAAAGCATAGAGGAGACAGGTGCAGACCATCAATGGCAAAGCTACGTGGCCTGTCAACCATGTCTTCCTAGGCTGAGAGATATTGGATCCCCTTGGACTGACACCAGAAGCTAACCCAATTGTTAAAGTCAATCATTTTTTTGTTAGTATTGTGGCATCATCCTTGCAGAAGGTAGAATGCTGCTTAAGGCTAGACTTGTATCTGCCTGTGACATAATCTGAAAGCTCGGTCATGTCTCTCTTCATATAGTCAAGTGACATATGTCTCGAGTTATTCATTCCCACATGAACTATGATGGAGTCATAGAGATACTTGTGGTTGAGTGACTTAAGTGCTTGAGTGACTTGATGGATCCTGGCACCTAACTGCAACCCACTCCTTATCCAGCCTGGTCAGGGGAGCATCTGCATGTCCCACAATGGAGTGACTTATGACCACTGCATTAGGTTTTGTGGTGTTACTCCTTATGGGCTTATTTTTGAGGCATTGGTACCTGTGTTATTATGTGTTGTAGTTATTTTTTGCATTGTTATGTGTGTAAGTGTTTTCCATTTGGGTGGTTTCTGATCTTCTGATAAGTTACTAGTGAGTACATCTGCATATGTGGGTTTATGTGTCATGTCCTTATTTAATGTGGGAAGTGTGTGTGTGCTGACAACCTGTTTGGCATTTGATTTGTCCTTATGTGAGAGTCTTGCCTCCAATATCATAGTGAAATTACATCTCTCACATAAAGTATTTGTTTGTTTTAAGAGTAAATGGTTGTCAGTATACATGAGACAATTGCTACATTGCCTCTGGATGCCCATGTCTATCAGGCTGGCCAGAGAGATGATGGGAAACTGCTCAGCCATGATAGTAGGCTCTTATTGTTTTATTAGGGAAGAGAATGGGTTTAATTCGACAGCATTGTGCTGATAGCATCGAGAATACAAGAGAGACCTTTACTTTGTGTAGGCTAAGGTTTATCAATAAGGCAATACTGCTCGGTGCACAACTGAGTTGCTTCTAGAGCAGCAGGAAAGCTTGGATGGGTTTCATTAACACGTGTTTAGGGAAAAACTCATCTTCTAGGCTTTTGTGTATAATTAGGCACTGCTAATCCCTATTTTCCAAAGCACTGTGCAAATGTAAGGCTTAAATACAAGCAAAGAGAAACACATTTTAAGAAAACTACCAGTCAGGAAAGCACACAATAAGCCTTCCTTCAGCATTCCCCAACTCAGACAGGTTAGATCAGCACACCTCTGCCAAAAGGTTGCAGAAAAGCACCTTCTTAATGTAGAATAGCTGGTTTGGAGCCCAAGTGTAACAAGATCTCACAAATTACTTACAACAACCCTACAACTAATATATACAATGTAATACAGTACAATTAACAACTTAAAGCAGCAGAAGACAATACATTTTTTGCTATAAAGTGCAAAAATAACAAATAGTTTAAGAAACTGCTAAAGTGCAGTCACAGCTTATAACAGAAGTGCAAAAAGTACTTATTTTGTCTTTTTAGTAGTAGATTGCTCCAGGTGAAAGCAGATTCTCAGCAATCAGTAACAACTTCACCAAACAATGATCAGATCTGAGTATCTATGCCAAACCAGCACACATGTGAGGCTTAAATAGACAAGAGAAACAAGTTTTAAGCTAACTACCAATACACAATAAGCCTTCCACCAGCAGTGTCAAACTCAGGCAGGTTAGATCAGCACATTTCTGTAATCAGGGTACAGAAAAACACCTTCTTAATGTAGAATAGCTGGTTTGGAGCTCAGTTGTAACAAGATCACACAAACTACCTACAACAGCCCTACAACTAAGAGATACAATGTAATACAGTGCAATTAACTATTTAAAGCAGCAGCAGGCAGTACATTTTTTCTTGAAACTGCTAAAGTACAGTCACAGTATATAAGAGAAGTGCAAAAAATATTTAGAGCCCTTTTTGGTCATCCCAGCTCACATAGACCAGATAAACACCTACTACCACTAAATGAATAATCCCAGTCTCCTAATGTAAAAGAACAGTAAAGAAGTGTCCAGAGTGAAATGCTACCACAAACAAAAATATAAAATGCTACCACAAATTAGCTTAAAGATATGGATACAGCAGTATACTTTAAACAGCTTATAAAAGTGTGATTTTTCAGTAAAAGTGCTTCACTTTGTATAAATGAGCCAAGAACCACTCAATTGTGTAAACTTTATAAAGGCACTAAAACAAGATTAGCTGATTAATAAGCCATTCAGCCAATAAAATTACATATGCAGAAATCTCAAGTGTTTCCTCAATGTAAACAAACCAGGCTACCTCCTACTACACTAGATGGAAAATCCACCGACCTCTTGATGTAAAAACAAGTGCTTGCTAAAGTGTAAAAATACACTACTTTATCCGGCAACAGCTAACCAGATAATGAAGTCAGAGCAAGTAAATCAGTAGAACAGACAGTGAGAGGAAAAATGCACTTTTTCAATATAAGCCCAAGGAAAGGCAAATAAACAGTTCAATATATCAACAGTGTAGAAAGGAAAGAGTCTATTAAGCTCAATTTATAGGTGGGCAGCTTAAAATCACCAGGTTTAAAAAGCCAATCAATAATGGGGAGTGTGGCTGGAAAAAAATAACAGGGAATCACCAGCAGTGTTCTTAGTTTATACAAGCTTGAAATCTTTTTGAAACAGACAAAAACCCAAAAATTTAATGTGTATTGAAGTATCACTCAAGAAACAATTTAACCAATGAAAAAAATGTGAAATATGCAGCCTAGATAATTTAAGTGTCTATTTCTCACATAGAACACAGATACCAGGCAAATAAGATGTAAAATAGAAAACAAAATGGAGCAGGTAAAAAGAAAGCAGCTCTAACACTCACAGACAAAAAAAAAAAAAAAACTAAGTTTACTTTCCTCACTCAACAGGGAATCACCAGCAGTGCTTTAATTTATGCAGGCTTGAAATCTTTTCAGAAAAAGAGAAAGAACTAGAAATTCACTGTGTATTTAAGTATCTCTCAAGAAACAATTTAACCCATGAAAAAACATGTGAAATGTACAGCCTAAATAATTTGTGTCTATCTCTCACGTAGAACAAAAACACCAGACCAAATATATTTCTTATAACAGAAAACAGCTCTATCACTCACAGAGAAAAAATATAGGTACACTTTCCTCACCCAGCAAGGAATCACCAGCAGTGCTTTAATTTATGCAGGCTTGAAATCTTTTCAAAAACAATTAATAACAGACCAGCTGCTGAAGGCATTACATAAAAATCATGTAAACATATAAACAGCATGTAGCTACTTAAAAAGACCAAAGTGGTACTAAGGTTTCTGGACTTTGATGAGCCTAAGCAGTGTTTTGTGTTAAACAGTTGTTTAACCAAGTCAATCTAAACTTTTATAAAGTAAACATAAAGTGTCAGTGGTGCGTTTGCTTTACCAGCTTTATCAAATCTGCCTCATGCATGAACGGCTATACCTTTTCAACCACTACATTTTTGATATTTTATTTTCATTACTAGTGGTAACAAAAGTAAAATTGGTGAGCCAATTTAAAGCATTAAAGGCCTATTAACATTTTGTAAATAGGGTAGACCAGAATACTAGAACTGAGAGTAAAATACCAAAGCAAATTAGCATTATAAAAACACACCTTAGATTACATCTTCATTGTACTTGCTGCCCACTTTTATGGGTTATAGAACTCTTAGCTTTCAGTACTATAAGAAATAACTTACAGCTTACTTTTATATATACCTTACATCGAATGTGCATGTATGTAAGTGTGGGTTTGGGAATCTAATATTCAAAGTTTTGGCATTACAGGGAGGAAGTGCATGTCTGAGTATCTGTAGGTAAGGGTTGGTGGAAGGGCTAAGTAATGGGATAAATGTAGTGTTTTGTGTGTGTGTGTGTGTGTGTGTGTGTGTGTGTGTGTGTGTGTGTGTGTGTGTGTGTGTGTGTGTGTGTGCTTGTCTGTGTGCTTGTGCCTGTGTGTGTGAGTTGGTGGATTTGTCCAAGTCTCTTGTATAGTGGTAGTATTATGGAAAGGGTTTTTGAAAGATATGGTACATGGTTAGAAATAATGTTAGAGTGCATATCTATGAGGATGTGCAAGAAGCTGTATGAATGTTTGTGTGTGTGTGTGTGTGTGTGTGTGTGCGCGTGTGTGTGTGTGTGTGTGTGTGTGTGTGTGTGTGTGTGCGCGTGTGTGTGTGTGTGTGTGCCTAGTTTCACTAGGGGGATTATGTAAAGAATCACAAGTGTCTGTGTCGCTGTGGGGGTGGGGGGTGAATGGATGAATGTCTGGAGAATGTGAGCTAGAGTTTTGGGTTACTTTACTCTGGATGTGTGCATGTGCATGCATGTATGTGTGTGTGTGTGTGTGTGTGTGTGTGTGTGTGTGTGTGTGTGTGTGTGTGTGTGTGCATATACACAGGCTGGACTCACAATTATAGCATGTACACACATCTGCTGCAGCATTTTCTTAATATTAAAATTTAAATGGATAAACAGCATAACAGTTCAGAAGCCCTGTTATGTACTCTATGTACAATAGGACAGAAGGACAAATCCCCAGTGAGCCACTGATGTGTATGCTACAGCCAATGAACCCAACTCTACCAAATGTCCATATTACAGAAAAATAAATGTGATTAAGTGTCATCTAGGTGTATAAGATTATTGTAAACTGATAAGCCAGAGTCCTGTAACCAGACATTTGCAGCAAGGAAAGATGAGCAGTCCATACATCAGGAGTGTCTAATGTATTGGCAAAGAGTGATATTTATTTCCACAGTTTGCACCATAGAATTGAGCAGTATCCGTGGAGCTCACCTTGAAGGAAAAATGACATCATTTTATATGATGGACAAGTATGAACAGGGAATCTGAAGATTTAACAAAAGCTTGTTAAAAGCTGCCAAAAGTGTTTTGACATTTCTGTGGCTGGCTGCTAATGCCATGGCTGTGTGTTTACACTGACCTTGTGTTTCTGGCTGTTGTTTATGAACAGTCCAAATGGTAAGAGGTTGCTTATATATATGATTATGGCTCTACTTTGTTTTGTTGAATCTCATTTCACTGAATTTCATTTCACCCCGACCACTTTGCTGAAAACACAAATTACTGAAAACTCATTTTACTGAATCTCATTTCACTGAACTGCAGTTAGTATATATGGCACTATGTAAAGTACTGTAAGGCAAGTAAAAGGTATATGCCCTTTTCCCCACTGTAGTGCGATCCTGGAGTTAGTATATAGAGTTGGGGGGTGGGTGTTTGTTTTATTTCTATTTTACCAAAACTTCAAAACAATACATTTTAAACAATAGACATGCATAGTTACAACACCAATGACTAACTTTCTTCAGAAGACAATATGTACTCAAACTAAATGGGGAGCTATGGCCTCCACACCCACCAGTGTGGGGGGGCTGTGTCCCCCACAACCCCCTAACTGTATATACTAACTTCAGAATCGCACTACAGTGGGGAAAAGAGCATATACCTTTTACTTGCCTTACAGTACTCTAAATAGAATGTGAACTTTTATGGCAGCTGAAAACTAATGCCTATAACTATCCAGGCATTAATGATGCATGTTCTATTAAATGTTTACTCAACATTAAAGCTTTGGAGAGATAAGGAAAAAATATATATAAACTTTTTGTAAGATATTTTTACATCATTGTAAGAATACTCACATGCATTTAAAGTTAATAATTATATACTACATTCATTGCATTTTTGTTAACAATATAATGGTTTGCTTTGCTGCTTACTTAGAATTAAATTCGGTTTTGGATAGTATTCTTTTAAACATAATACAGAATACATAAAATAAATATAAAATGAATTTATTTTAAATTATATTTAGATAGTTAATAATTCCAAAATTAATTATATTTTATAATAATATAGGGATACTAAGTTATGAAAGTGTTTGGTCGTGATGAATTTGTATATGAATATTTTTATATAAAACACTGTTGATGAATGTTACTTTTAAAAGTCAAATTCTATGTGGTTGCTGCATTGTTGATTTAATTGGATAAATTAATTTAATTATCCAATTAATTGTGGGTTTGGTTTAAGCATTTTGTACCATATAAAAATGTAAGGTGCTTTATTTTACTTTGTCTGAAGAAGTGCAGGCAGTGCCCTGCATGAAAGCGCTAACTAAGTAAAAATTTTGGATTCAACCGACTGGCGTTATTTGTTTAGCCTCTGTTTTATTTCTTTTTCTGAGTTTGTGATTTTAACTTTGTTTAGTACTCTGCATAGTGCCATATATACTAACTGCAGTTCAGTGAAATGAGATTCAGTGAAATGAGATTCAATGAAACAAAGTAGACTCATGATTACATATTATGGACCACATCAGTGAAGACTATTGCAGTGTTATGAGCAGTATTTGCAAGCAATGGCTTCCCTGAGCATATTTGCACTAATGATTGGACACAATCCAGGTTTACAGACTGCAGAATAGTCAGAAAGCAAAATGTCCTTTAACTGTTTACATCTATTCTTATAATTTAGCAAGAACTAGTTAATCAGAAAGGTTTGTGTACATCATTAAAAAAACTCAGTAAAGTCCAGGTTTCATAATCATATGTCACTACAGCACAAAATAAATATCTGTGCCTGCTATGTAATATTGAATCATGCATTGCAAAAAGTCAAAATCCTATTTGAAGTATCTCAGATAATCTCACAATTTTTGGTTCTTTGACAATGAGATCTTAATTCACGAAATCTCAACTTTGACAGCTGCAAGAGACAATGTCATTAGTGAAAATTGTTTTTTATGACCCTTGTTTTTTTTTTTTTTTTTTTGCATTTTGTTCTCAAATATGTCTAATATAAGTGATGAGCTGCAATAAGTAATATTAATAAGTTATGCACTCTGAAGTACATTTGACAAGTTATACAAAAGTAAGCTGAATGCTTGTGTGTGCAACAATTGTGATTCCATCTTGTGCATATACTGTGTGTCTTATACTCAATGTTACATATCCGTGTATACACTGAGCATGTTATACTCAATGCTACATACCTGTGCACATACTGTGCATGTTACACTCAGTGGGTTGTGTGCATGTGCATATAGTGTGTGTCTTACACTTAGTGCGCTGCATGCCTGTGCATATACTGTGTGTCTGACACTCAGTGTGTTACATGCCTGTGCATTTATTGTATGTCTTACACTCATTGTTACTTGCTTGGGTATGTAATGTGTGCCTCACACTCAGTGTTACATGCATGTGTATATACTGTATGTCTTACACTCAGTGTGTTACATGTCTGGGTATATACTGTGTGTCTTACACTCGCTGTTACATACCTGTGTATGTACTGTGTGTCTTACACTTAGTGCTACATCTCTGGGTATATACTCTGCATTCTTACATTCAGTGTTTTATACCTGTGTATGTACTATGTGTCTTACACTCAGTGTTTTATGCCTGTATATGTACTGTGTGTCTTACACTCAGTGTTACATGAGTTTCAAGAAAAAATTCAACAAGTGGTCAGAATGCCCTGGTCCTAAATGTCAAAGAGCTGGTCATTGGAATTAAATACAGAGATTTGTTCACATAGAAAAGCAGGGTCTGCTGAAAAGGGGGAACCACCAGAACAAGGGGGTTAACAAGACTGCAAGAGAACTACCCAATACACATAATATCTTGATCACAGATGACCCAGTACTGGATTTCAATATACCTGCTTCAGGTATGAGAGACAGAGGGCATATTTCAGAGTATAAGCCACCACCTAGAGCACTAAACTTAACAAATTTACATTAAGGATCAGTTGTAAAAAATGTACTTTGAATTCCACTTGCAGTTCTGATTCAGAATTCATACTTATAAAGTTCCCGCACCTATTACCCGAACCACACTACTGCACTAAGAAATGGATTTCCTGGCACACTTGGGCAGTATCTGAGAGACTCAGCATTAATTCTCCCCATGTACACAGAATGGAAGCCAGGACTCAGGCATGTCTGTTCATGGTTCACAAGCTGCACAGTTCAAATATCTTCTAGATTAGAATTCAAATTCCACACACATGGAAGTCAAACACGTCAATAATCGGTTGCACTTGTTGCGTCTGTGTGATTGGATGCAAAGGATGTTCTTACACGTCTTAAAGAATTACACCCTTACAAAACATTGAATTTTTTTTTTAATTAAAAGAAAATTAATCTCCCAGTATTTTTTCCGGACAATAAAAGGCACTCACCTTTTTCCGGACATTGTCCCTTAGTTCTGGACAATCCGGGAGAATTCTGGGCAGTTGGAAACCCTAGAGTGCCTTCACTTATTCAGCATCCAGAGTTCTCTGCTAAGCTGGATCAGAACCACAGCTGGTGTATTAGTATGAGTTCTCTGTGTGCATCTTAAAAGTGTGTGTGTGTGTGTGTGTGTGTGTGTGTGTGTGTGTGTGTGTGTGTCTGTGCACGGGTGTGAGTTAATATCTTTATGTACATGTTACACAGCCACACCACGTTTTATTTATTTATTATTTTTACTTATTACTAAACTGCATGCCTCTGCTTTGATAAATAATTTCTTTATTTCCCAGCTTTGTCATGTCCCCCCAGTCCTTGCATTATTAGTCTCTTTGCTTATGACCTGCAAAGTCATCACCTTGAGTTCATTGTTCAGCAAATGCATACTGCAGTGGTGGTGCTGCGGTAGCGTTGTCGCCTCACAGTAAGACGCTATCCGGTTTGATTCTCAGCTTGAGCGTCTTCTGTGTGGAGACATGCGTGAATGGGCGTACCTTCGTTGAAGGTTGTGCGTCAGGGCTGGCAACTTGGCACGTAAAAAATCTACTGCCAATCATTAGCAGACCAGTGTTCCGCTGTGGTGACCGCTAACTGGGAAAAGACGAAAGACACAACAACTGTAACCAGTGATTGAGTGAATAAGAATGCATAGGACGAATTCCTGCACCTCTGTTCCAACAATAACAGAGCTCATGTGCTTCTGTTAGAACAGAAACAACTAATCTCTTGTGTTTATTTTATAACAGGAGCAGAGTTTCTACTCTTCTTTTGTTACAAGAACTGAACTACTGTACTTTTAGAAAGTTGGTAATGACAAGTCCATGGAGAAAATGGCCAGTTTTCTTCTGTATGATCGCCATCTAGTGGAACTTGCTTGGTATAACTCCAACAGATATTAAAGAAAATATTAGTAGTGCAAAGAATTTACCTCTTGTATGTACAGTAAATATGTATATAAAGTTGAATATCTAATGAGGGTAAAAAGACTGAGATGGATAAATTCATCTGTTGTTTTAAAAGTTTAAATGAACATATTAATGCATTTATGAGATAATTTGTCATTTTGTGATGCTGCGTTAATTCTTATGCATTTAAGTTCCATAATAACTTTATGAAGTGTAACACTGTAGTCAGAAAATGGACTCTTGCTTGAAATGATCACTAACTTGTGGATTATTTGTTTTTTATCATTGTAATGAAATATCCTAACCAACAAGATTTTTATTTGTAGTTTTTGTAAGCAGAAATTTATTGTTCAGTTACTTTACAGAAGCAGTGCCTGCACATTTACTGCTTGTTTCAACTTATACCATAATAGAGAATAATTTGTTGGAAACATTCCAGTGTAGCAGCAGTCTACTTTTCATGTTTGCACTTTACAGGATGGAAAAGTAAGACACTTTCCTTCAGCCATGCATGATGTCTTAGACAAACCTACCTTCAAATCTGAGAAATTGTTTCATAAACTGTAAATGTTGTCTGTAATTGACTGGAACCTAGTCTCCAACCCTAATCTCTATCACAATCCTCAATTCCTTCCGGATGCCATCAGTGACCACTCTCCCAGCTTTGTCCAAAGATTCGCTCCAAATCTTCATTGATCCCATAAACTCATTGAATGCCAAAAACTTTCCAACTTTCATCCTGACTCCTTGTACAAGTCTTTCATCTGTTTACTGCTCCTTCCTTCATAATCCTCCCCTAGATGATGCTGTTCAAGAATTTAATGCTACATTTCTGGACACTCTCAACTCACTTGCCCCTCTGCAGACTAAAATTGTCAAATCTAGAAGCTCCCCTTGGCTTGCACAGGCTACACTCTCCCTAATAAAGAGAAGAGATAATGCCCGGAAGCTTTGGACAAAGACTAAACTGCCCACTGATTACCAAACATATAAGGAACTACATAACCTAACTAAAATACAGCTTAACATAGATAAGAATAACTTCTATCAGAAACCCCTAACTACACAAAATAAAAATCCCAAAAAATGTTGGGAGAGTGTCAACCAATTCCTGCACCCTGGCAACCCCTGCCCAAATAATTCCTCACAAGAGACTGCATCCATATTTAACTCCTACTGCATTGATTCAATTAGCAAACTGATACAAACCTCTAACTCCACTGATCCATCTAATACTCTCATTCCTTCTCAGCTTAGTGACTCCTTCTCGTTAAAACCAATTCCTACAATCTACATTAAATATCTTCTCCTCAAACTAAAACCTTGCTCTCCATCAGCTGACAGTCTACCTCCACTCTACCTTATGGCTGTTGCTCACTCTATTGCTTATCCATTTCCATACTCATTAACCATTGTATAATGGAAGCAATTCTATACTATTCCCCTTCACAAGAGTGGAAACTCTACTGACTTAGCCAACTACCAACCTACAGCAATACTGTCTCCTCTTTCCAAAATCCTTGAGAAATGTGTACATAAACAAATCCTTGACTATCTTATCAACCAAGATCTACTCTCACCCACACAACATGGCTTCCAACCACACAATAGCACTACAACAGCCTTCATTTCCTTTGTAAACTCTATCGCCCAGGAGAGAGAGAGAATAGCAAGCTGGTTTCCTGTCTCACACCCTATTCTTATTTCTAAACTCTCTCAACTCAGTCTTTCTTCACCTACCATTTCCTGATTTCAAAGCTACCCCTCCAATAGACAACAAGCTGTTAAATGGCTCTCCTCCCTCTCCCTTTTCTCCCCCATTAAGATGGACTGGAACAACTAGTCACCTCTCCCACTAGGGGAGATAATATACTAGACCTGATCATCACAAACATGGGGACAAAATGCTCCCTCAAGGATCAATACTTGGTCCCTTACTTTTCAATATTTTCATAAATCATCTCTACACTTCCTGCCTACAATCATCTCTAATACAGTACGCAGATGACTCCACAGGCATCACCACCTCGGATACCCTCCCCGACCTACATACTCTTACACAAAAATCTTTCAACCTCACTGAAACGTGTCTCTCAAATAACCAAAACCAACTCTTATTCAACCCCAAAAAGATTAAACTTCTACTTTTCCTCCCCAAATCACTGTCTCAACAAAAACCTACATTCACCATTATATCCCCAACAACACAGTCATTAAGACTGAAACCCATACTAAGCTTCTGGATGTCATTATAGATGACCAGCTATAGTTTGACCTACAAGTATTCCACTGTATCAAGAAAACTCATCAAAAATTGGATCTATTTTACAGAAGCAAAAAGTTCTTGTTTAGTCACGCCAGACACTTGCCCATGCTTACCTCCTTCCTAACCCTTTCTACAGTTCTCAAATATTAACTAACTTACAATCTAATCTCCTCTCTAAACTTGAATATACCTCCAATAAAGTACAGAGATTTGCATGCATCAACCCACCAAAGCCACATCACTGTCTTACTCTTAAGTCCCTAAAGTGGATAGAATTCTCTCACCATCTTCTGCTTTCACAGCTTACCTTCATTCATTCCATTGTGCACAAACCCTCCTCCTGCCCTAGCATTTCCTCTTTAATCTCTCTGTACACCCCCCTCATACTCTTAGAAACTCTGACCGGTATTGCCTAGAAATCTACATACTCAAGAACTCTTTTGGTCAAAAAATTGTATAGTTATTTTCCAGCCCTCTCATGGAACAAACTTCCCATGTCACTTCGACAAATAAACCAGACACACTTCTTCAAAAAAAGCTCTAAAAGGTTGCCAAAATACTACCTGGACATGTCATTGTAAATATTCTGCATGAACCCTCCTCTCTTTTCCATACTCCTGCTGTCACTCTATTCTTTACATGCCTTTACTAATTCTCCTTCATTTCATTGTATTTGCTTGTTCTTAGCCCAGCTCTCCTTGTATTCTCTTTCACTGTACTCCTTACTAAACCTGTCTACTGCCTGTATTGTATCTTTTCTTCCCCCTATTATTTATTCCCTTCCCCCAGCCTACCCATCTTCTAACCTTATACACATGCCTTTTTACAATTCTTATAGCTCCTTCCTCCCCTAAATTATTTTCTATTAACAGTATTCTTTCCGAGGTCTGCTAAATAACTTTCTATTAACCGTATTATTTCACAGCTCACTATCTAACAAATATTGTTAGTATTTCTTCTTGAACCTATGGTTAAACCAAAAATCACTGTTAGATCATTGTGTGCAATCCCACTTTATTTCTGTAAGTCTACATATAGTTTTATTGCCTTCTACTTTAATATCCTATCAGCCAGTATGATCTGTATGTTATTTGTGTTATATACTTTGCCTGCATACTGTTTTTATGTATTCTTGTATCATATCTTACTGATATAGTTAATTGCTTTTCTGTGGAGCTTTTCTTCCCAGGCTTCTGCTGAAAAAGGACTTTGGCTCATTTGGACTATCCCGGTTAACAAATGTCAGATAAATAAATAAAATAATGCTCTGTCCCTTTACATGTTTGACTGAGATGGTGGAGCAGTGGTATCCTTATCTTCAATGTTTAATTACATGTTTGACTGAGATGGTGGAGCAGTGGTATCCTTATCTTCAATGTTTAATTACATGTTTGACTGAGATGGTGGAGCAGTGGTATCCTTATCTTCAATGTTTAATTACATGTTTGACTGAGATGGTGGAGCAGTGGTATCCTTATCTTCAATGTTTAATGAATAAACATTCTGACTGAGATGGTGGAGCAGTGGTATCCTTATCTTCAATGTTTAATTACATGTTTGACTGAGATGGTGGAGCAGTGGTATCCTTATCTTCAATGTTTAATGAATAAACATTCTGACTGAGGTGGTGGAGCAGTGGTATCCTTATCTTCAATGTTTAATGAATAAACATTCTGACTGAGATGGTGGAGCAGTGGTATCCTTATCTTCAATGTTTAATTACATGTTTGACTGAGATGGTGGAGCAGTGGTATCCTTATCTTCAATGTTTAATGAATAAACATTCTGACTGAGATGGTGGAGCAGTGGTATCCTTATCTTCAATGTTTAATTACATGTTTGACTGAGATGGTGGAGCAGTGGTATCCTTATCTTCAATGTTTAATGAATAAACATTCTGCTTGGACTTTAACTCAGCCTCTTACAGCCTCTCTTGGTCTATTATCAACTATCATGAATTGAGTGTAAGCAACTGCTACTAAGATTTATTACGAAACCAACTTATCAGGTTTATGGCCCAATCAGATGCAATACTTCAGTGTATCACCTAATCATTCACATTATGCTGCAATAATTGGCTATCATACCTCTAAATATAGAGGTGTAACTAGGCCAGGACAAAGTGGTGGCTGCCCCGGGCACAAAGTTCTGATGGTGTAGAAGTACATTGCTAGCATTTAGAAATTAATGCAGATAATGCATTTGTGAAATGCTAACTTGCTTTATGTGTAGTAACATAATTGTAACAAGCCACTCACTTTATTTGTAGCAAGCAGTGAGCTATTTTTTTTATTTTTGATTCTCAACTTTTAGTTGAGGAGGAGTGCCAATTTGGGGAAATGCAAGGCTCCAGATAATGTAGCTACAATTCCATCTCATCTGATCTGCATTTACTACAGCATTCTGATCTCTACCTTTTAAAACATGTCTGCCTGCTGTTCTGATTTCACCTCTGCCAGCACTGATTTCCAGTTTACATTGACTTGATTGTACAAGCCAGTGAGAGACTGACCTCATAGAACCTGCCATGGTCAAGAGGATCAGTAGCAGCCACTAATATATATTTCCACCTGCTGGGGTGAGTTTAAAATTGGTATCAGTAGCACAAGACAGAAAGAATGAGGTCTGAGGAGCTCTAGTGTTGGTTTTTCCAGGGGAACATGTCATTTGGATGTATGTGGTTTTGGCAAATTAAAAAAAAAAAACGAGTGGCATTTGCTGAAAATACTTTTCCCATCAGTGGAGTTTGCTTTTTTTTTTCACTGTTGTGCAGCTTTGGAGTTGGTATATATATATATATATATATATATATATATATATATATATATATATATATATATAAGTCTGGGAGGTGTCCTCCACAAAGGGGGTACAGGAGGATGTCCCCCCCTACAAAAAAAATTGTTAAAACTTTTTTTGTAACATTCATTGAAGGTGGTTTTGGTGAATGTTTTTTGATTTGTTTCTGTTTGCAGTAATTACCTTCATTGAATCAATATGAATCCTTTCCAGATGGGCCATGGAGAATATCGTGTGTGTGAACTGAATAAGGAGAGACTGCTTATTTTAGAATTTCTTCTATGTTGTATTTTCAAGATTCATGATTCAAAATTCAGGCAAGGGCAGCATCCAAAGTGGCTGATGATAAGAACTCAGATTGAATAGGATCATCAGAATCATAGTTATTTTAGTTATGTTTTTATGCATGCATTTACTTGTTTATTTATGTTTAATATTCATCAGATGGTTCCTTATTTTCTAAGCTAAAAACTTCCATTTTAGACAACTCCATCAGAAGGTCCTGTAAAATTTTTGTGGGGGGGGGTGTGTGTGTGGGTGAGCGCATATATATGTGTGTGTATGTGGGCTTGTGTTAGCCTTGGCATCCAAACATAACATGTTGCAGATTAATAAAACTTCAAATTGAATTCCTCTTGCAGGTGAGTATGACTTCAGAAGATCTTTTCACAGTCTGGAGCTGCAGAATAAATCATGAAGCCCTGAATGTGGCCCAGGTGGCTGTAGTTTGATTACGGAACCTCATCTGGCTGTGTGAGTATTGGTTCTAAATCGTCACTGTCGAAGTGAAACCTACACCTTATATGCAAAAATAGCAAAAAGGGCTTGTGGATGGATGGCTGGATGGATGGATTCCTGAGAAGTCAGTCAGGGGATATGGAAAAATGACATTTTTCCACCTGATCTATCTTTTGCAGTGGTAGGCTTTACTGACAAGTAGTGGCAGCAATTGTTTTGGACTTGTGGCACTAATCTGGAGACTTGTGCATAAATAATACACAGAGAGAAGTAGGTGGAGCAGTGGATATGACACACCAAAAAAGTCACGTGCAGCTGTGAGTACTCCTGATCTCCTCTTTGCACATTTGTGCTGACTGCTCATACCAGGCTTTCCATCTATGGGCATCAGTCTGAGGGGTTACCTCAGACTGATGGTAACGAAGGGTAACATGTGACTGAGGCGTGGCTCTGAGACATGGGCAATGGAAGCCATCTGTGGTAGAAATCAAAAAATAAAAATGAAAAATCTCATGCAGATTGTGGATCCTTATGTATGTGTTGTATCAGTATTCCTCATGAGCATTTGCATGTAAATTCAGTGTATGCCTATTAATATTAATGAGGGAGTACATTAAGGGCAATCCTGAAAAAAGTTGATATCATTTTCATCCTTGCTAGCTCTCTCTTTTCTGTCTTTTTATGTACTCAGCACTGTAATGCCAAATGTATATTCTAGAGTCATGTTAGATGCTTTTTTCGTGCATCCCTGTCATTACAAATACAAAGTAAAATGTTACCGCTTCACATAGAAAAATCTGTTTTTCATCTTCAGGGTCATTAATATATATTATGCAAAGCAATGCTACTGTTATTGCATATTGTGCAAATACAATAAAGGCAATAATCATTGTGGCACAACTCTGTCTCAGCACTACCTTCAATGAAGCCTCTACATGCTGTTTTATTTGCCCCCCCCATTTGCTATCACAAAATAGAGTTTATGACATAACAGCACTATGTTGTTTCCATCACTTAAAACAATAAATAAATATTCCATTCCCATCTATTCAATCATGCACAGCAAAGCTTTCTGTTAGTGTACATCCAATGCAAAGCACTGAATCCCTTTGATTTTTATATTCAGCACTACAGTGTTGAATTATGCTTTCCATTGTCATATTACAATCCTGTAACTTGCTTCCTCGTCATCATAAAATGCCAAAATAAATGTCACAGATCAGTCCAATACAATTTTTTATATCTCCATGTGCATTAATAAATCATGCTGTTGTGTTTTAACTTGCTATGCAGGGTTAGAATAATGCAATCTTAGGTAATGTGCTTGTGAATTGTTAAAAATGTGTTGCTTTTTAGGTGCATAGTTAACAAAATAAGAGAACTAACATTTATGCGCATTTTTTGAAGAGTAAGAATTCTTCTTCTCTGGCACAATTTACTTTCTGTAATTAGTATTATTACTCCAGGAATTTCAGGATGGGATGAACATTTTGAGACTAAACTTAGGATGACCTAGACATTGAGAACAGTACCTTTCTAAAGAGCATTACTAAGTAAAAAAATGGATTAGCATGCATGTCATTCTGCCTCAGAGCCTCCAGGAGGTGCTAATGCTCACTGTCATGTCTGAGTCTAACAGTATAGGTACAATGTAGTGACCCTGGTGTTTGACTAGAATATAGAAGTCATGGGACTGACACGAGGGAATAATCAAGTGACAAAAGTGAGCCTTGATGAACACTGTGACGTCACATATATTAACAGTGGGATAGACTGAATGGAATACTAGCTGTCATTGCCAGGTGTTTCCTACTGGATATCCAGCATGTGCAGGATACTGGTGTGCTGATGTTTACTACTGTGCTACCCACTCAATAGAAGAAGCCATTGCTTACCATCTATCACCTACCAGTTTCAGAGAACTAGACAGAGAAAGAATATCGCTCTGCCTACAGCTCAGGAATCATCTACCTCAGTGAGGGATGGTTCAAAGTTGCCAGTGGGTACAGAGTGTTGAAATGCACAATGGTTTGGGCATTTTGTGGTACATACTGAATCCTAATTAGATTGAGAAGAACTGATTTCATAATGTGAGTTTAACACCAGTGGGTAGTAAATGTTCATTAGGGCTATAGCCTGTCATTCGCTTTTCTTTCTAGCGTGTGTAACGTAAGGATGTCGAATTGTAGATAGTAACGGGTGCAGGGATTACTCACGCTCTTTCCCTCCATGCAGTGAAGTAATAGAACAGATAGTGCACATACTTTGTGATGCTTCAATCATTCGATGGGAGGGCAGTTTGCAAAATTTAGGATTTCCTTTAGGAGCATTATTGGGCACCCTAATAATTTGTTTCTGTGTAGACGGCATTTGTAGAATGCCTTTATGTTTAACTGTGTTATTAGCTAAGGAAAGATGCATTAAGTGGAAAAGCACCCTGACTGAGGAGTAGCATGGGAAGATGGGGAGACGTTATTACTTTAGACAGATTTGTATTGGTATTAAACAATCATGAAGTATATGTGTGTGTGTGTGTGTGTGTGTGTGTGTGTGTGTGTGTGTGTGTGTGTGTGTGTGTGTGTGTGTGTGTGTGTGTGTGTGTGTGTGTGTGTGTGTAAGAGGGAAATATTATCTGACAAAAAAATCTTATTTTCTATCCTGTCAGCAAAAACACATAAATAACCCACACATTTTTTAGCAAAACATTTGCTACCTCCTCAACCCTGGCAAAACCTCTACCACTGCACCATGTACAACAAATAGCACCAAATGCTTAGCATCATAATTTAACCCTCATTTTATCACAACTATCGCCTCACTTTTAAGCAGCAACAAATCTAACCAACCACTTATAGTACCTACCTCCACTAACTCTAAACCCAACTACTTCTCTTTTATACCCATACAAACCTCGTATAAAAAACTCCTATCAACACTAAAACCTACCTGTCTAGAAGCTGACCAACTCCCTACTGACTTCTTAAAAACTGCTGCCAGCACCATCACCTATCCTGTTTCTGTCTTAATCAATCGATCCATTGCAGAACAATATGTCCCCATACTCTGGAAAATATCTCATATCAAACCCCTCCCCAAGGGAGGCCCATCTAAAGGTCTGTCTGATTATCAGCCCATTGCCATTCTCTCACCCCTAGTCGAATCTTAGAGAAATGTATCCATAAGCAGCTGCTAGACCACCTCACTACAAATAACCTCTTGCCTAGTTCACAACATGGCTTCTGTCAAAAACACAGTACCTGCACAGTCCTCATAAGTTTCCCTAACTAAATCAACCTCCAAAAGCAATGGACAACTAGTCTCTACTATATTCCTTGATATGTCCAAAGCTTTTGATACGGTATCACCTACTCAACACTCTAGCCTCCTTCAGCCTCAACTCTACAGTTCTCAACTGGTTCTTTAGCTACCTTACTAATCAACAACAGGCAACTAAATGGGACAATAAACTCTCCATACTCCTCAGTCTCCATTGGGGTTCCTCGTGGTTCCGTACTTGGCCCTCTCTGAAAAATTATATGGTGCCTGACACTCATCTGGGTCGCTATTGAAAAAATATTTAGATCTGCTTACTGCTGCTTCTTGCTGCTTGCTGTGGGATTTGAAGTCTTCTTAAGACGCTCAGTCTTGCTGGCTGGAATCAAAGTCTGGTTATAGTTGCATTCACAGTCTGTTGCATACAGAAACTTGCAGAATATACACTGATGAGAGAATATACTTTGCAGCATCAACTTTAGAGAGCAGTAACCAATAACTTTTATAATAAACCAAACTGGACAAATGTTGCAGATTAAAGTACTGTTCCACTTTACTTCTCATATAGTACAGATGATGTGAGAGATATAACATTTACCTCAGGACAACAAATGTGTCCCTACCATACCCCTAACATAACTAGATTTAATACAGACTTTTTATACATATTTTAGTTAAACACACACCCTCTTGGTTTTGGAAAGATACTGGCTTGATGACGCAAATGCTAACACATCTGTTCTTGTGCAAATGCTGATAAGTAAACTATCTTCAAGGAAACGCCTTGTGGATTAGAAAAGCACATTTTTAAACTTTCTTAGAAAAACATGTCCTGTTGTCCAGTGAAAGCAGATTACATTCTTGTCACGTCTGCAAGAAGTCAGTTTTCTTGATGTGTGTGTAATACACTCATAAGTAAGTTCCTTATTTTTTTAAGCCACAGTCATTTAGTATGGTTGCTGATCACATATTACTAAACTTTGTTTCTGCATTTAAGCAAGCTTTTTCTTTCAGCATATTTACAACAGAATTCATTTCAACCTTAAATTCATAATATCTAACAATTCCCTCTGTTTTTAAACATACTCAAAACATTTTATACTGATATGTATTTTTTATCACATTATATAGTCTTTTGATACAACAAATCAAAATGCAATTTTACATAGTTAATACAATGATATTAAGTATCACTACCAAAACTGAATGTATTTAACAACTTTTTCTTTTGCAGACCATTCTGTGAAATTATTTTATCAGTTATGAGCTGTGTCTGCTTTAGTTTATCTTGATTAATTTATTCTTTTGCAATTACAGAATTTAATTTATGACTTAGAACTGTTTCATTAACTCTTTGCAACTTGTTGAATTAACTATAAGAGACAAGAACCATGTGCTACTGCAAGCATTTATACACTACTGAAAATATACAGTTTCAATGTCATTTTAACCATAACATTATGATCATGTTTTTGAACTGCTCATTAACATTTTGGTAAAATACTGAACTGGGCTTAGATAAAAAATATTTGAAAGCAATTATTTTACTGGGGTAAAACCAGTGATATTACAACTTGACAAATTACTTTTAAACTTATTACAATGTATTCTGTACAGCATGTACTTACACAGACTGTTTGCTATTCATGCATTTCAATCTAGCAGCTATCCTGAACCCAATTATTTTAAAACATGGTTTTTCACACATATTCATTGCTAGACATTAATTTAATTTGTACTGAATTCTTCTGTATTTGTACATACAAAGACTATAAAGTAAATTTAGTCTAATCTTATTGAAATCTTGTTCAATTTTTTTACATATCTTTACTCTCTCTTGTATGGCTGTTATCAATTTTAAGCCATCTCTTGTTTTTTAAACCATCTCTTGTAAAGTTAAAAAATATATATGATTAAAGGAAAAATGCTAAAAAGGGTTAATTGAAATGTGAGCTCAGACCTTCCTAAACCGGATGAATAGTTACAGGAAATGTTGAAAAGATAAGATAAGAAACAAGACTGCTAGACAAGTGGCTTGAGTTTTTCTAAAAACGTATTATTTAAAACATAATTGTTAAAATGTTCACATGCAACACTATTTGGTAATTATAATAAAACATCACAATTGTGCATATATGTCACTGATAAAAAATAATAAAAAAAAAAAACCTTAGTTACATCAACTATAGCCAACAGATGGGTTATAGTATACATACAGTTTAAATAAGTAGACAGGAGGGTACAAATAACTACTACTAGTAGAAGTAGACAGCAAAGGCAACAGAAAAGAAAACAAAAAATGATCAGATCAGACAAAGGTCTACAGTTTAATAGCCTAATAAAGCAAATGTATAACCAAAGTGTTGGGCTGACATACATTCTATTCTCACAGTATAAAGCAGATAAACAGTGCTGCAGTACTACAGGGGGAGGGGTACTTTCTCAGTATTACACTGACTGTATAAGCAGTATTGCACAAGAGTCTGAAATAAAGCTACATAAAAAATAAACAACAAAGGTCTAAAATAAAGCTACAGAAAAAATAAACAACAAGGGTCTGAAATAAAGTTACAGAAAAAATAAACAAGGGTCTGAAATAAAGCTACAGAATAAATAAACAACAAGGGTCAGAAATAAAGCTACAAGAAAAAAATAATATTTCATTCCTTCTTGACAATACTCTTTTAGGGGGGAGGAAAAAAACAGGTATTAGTGCATTAAAAATATTGGTAAACAGATTAAACCTTACAGAATAAGATATTTTACAAGTTGCTAATAGCTATCATTCTAGTTATTATTGTATTGTTTAGTATTAAATTGTATTTACAACCTGTTAAACTGTAAAGTTATACAAGAGATAGTTTAAAAAACAAGAGATGGCTTAAAATTGATAACAGCTATACAAGAGAGAGTAAAGATATGTAAAAAAATTGAACAAGATTGGTCACTATTTCAATATGTTTTTGGCAATATTAATGCTATTAAATTTGTAAGATTAGACTAAATTTACTTTATAGTCTTTGCATGTACAAATACAGAAGAATTCAGTACAAATTAAATTAATGTCTGGCAATGAATATGTGTGAAAAAACATGTTTTAAAAAAATTGGATTCAGGATAGCTGCTAGATTGAAATGCATGAATAGCAAACAGTCTGTGTAAATACATACTGTACAGAATACATTGTAATAAGTTTAAAAGTAATTTGTCAAGTTGTAATATCACTGGTTTTACCCCAGTAAAATAATTGCTTTCAAATATTTTTTATCTAAGCCCAGTTCAGTATTTTACCAAGATGTTAATGAGTAGTTCAAAAACATGATCATAATGTTATGGTTAAAATGACATTAAAACTGTATATTTTCAGTAGTGTATAAATGCTTGCAGAAGCACATGGTTCTTGTCTCTTATAGTTAATTCAACAGTTGCAAAGAGTTAATGAAGCAGTTCTAAGTCATAAATTAAATTCTGTAATTGCAAAGGAATAAATTGATCAAGTTAAAAAAAAATAACATTAAAGCAGACACAGCTCATAACTGATAAAATAATTTCACAGAATGGTCTGCAAAAGAAAAAGTTGTTAAATACATTCGGTTTGGTAGTAATACTTTAATATCATTGTATTAACTATGTAAAATTGCATTTTGATTTGTTGTATCAAAAGACTATATAATGTGATCAAAAAATACATATCAGTATAAAATGTTTTGAGTATGTTTAGAAACAGAGGGAATTGTTAGATATTATGAATTTAAGGCTAAAATTAATTCTGTTGTAAATATGCTGAAAGAAAAAGTTTGCTTAAATACAGAAACAGAGTTTAGTAATATGTGATCAGCAACCATACTAAATGATTGTGGCTTAAAAAAATAAGGAACTTACTTATGAGTGTATTACACACATCAAGAAAACTGACTTCTTACAGACATGACAAGAATGTAATCTGCTTTCACTGGACAACAGGACATGCTTTTCTGAGAAAGTTTAAAAATGTGCTTTTCTAATCCACAAGGCGTTTTCTTGAAGACAGTTTACTTATCAGCATTTGCACAATAACAGATGTGTTAGCATTTGCGTCATCTAGCCAGTATCTTTCCAAAACCAAGAGGGTGTGTGTTTAACTAAAATATGTATAAAAAGTTTGTATTAAATCTAGTTATGTTAGAGGTATGGTAAGGACACAAGTCCTGAGGTAAATGTTATATCTCTCACATCATCTGTACTATATGAGAAGTAAAGTTGGAACGGTACTTTAAGCTGCAACGTTTGTCCAGTTTGGTTTATTATAAAAGTTATTGGTTACTGCTCTTAAAGACAGGTGCTGCAAAATATATTCTCTCATCACTGTATATTCTGCAAGTTTCTGTATGCGACAGACTGTGAATGCAAATATAACCAGACTTTGAATTTTAGCAGAATCCAGCCAGCAAGACTGAGTGTCTTAAGAAGACTTCAAATCCCACAGTAAGAGCAAGCAGTAAGAAGCAGTAAGCAGATCTAAATATTTTTTCAATAGCGACCCAGCTGAGTGTCTAGAGCCATATAATTTTTTCACTTTCCTTTTTATTATATTCACAAATAGTCTAAACACTGCCACTAAATCTGCTTCTATCATTCAATATGCCGATGACACTACTCTTATTTGCTCTGCTCCCACACTTCAAGGACTCCAGAATAAACTGCAAAAATAATTTCTAGATATTGAAAATTAGCTAAGTAAACTTCAACTCATCCTAAAGCCAAACAAAACAAAACTAATGACCTTCTCCAACATGAAATCCAAAGTAAGCCCACCTCCTCTCTCCATCTACTCCACTAATAGCGCTATAATAGAACCAGTTAACCAAACAAAACTACTTGGTGTCACAATAGACAACAACCTAACATTTGATAAACACATATCACTCATAATTAAAAAAGCTCACATCAAACTTGGTGCTCTATATAGGGCCAAACCTTATGTCACTCAAAACACCAGACTAACCACTGCCAGATCCCACCTCCTATCCACTCTCCTTTACTGTTCTCCAATGTTCATTAACCTGCGCATGTTTGATTTACATCTACTTGATTCCTGCTACAACAAAATAGCAAAATTTGCTGCTTATATACCCAACAGGACCCATCATTGCCTTGCTCTTCAAAAACTACACTGGCTTGAATTTCCCAATCTGTTATTATTCAATCAGCTCACCACTGCCCACTGTATTATCCACAAACCTAAAAACTGCCCTGCACTATACAACCTAGTGCAACTAAATACCAACCCCAGGGCCCTTAGATCATCTGATAAACTTATACTCATGGTTACAAAGTCCCATAATTACTTTTGTGACTCTCCCCTTCTCCGATAAAGTAGCCAAACAGTGGAACCTAATACCCCAGAATATCCTAAAAAACACAGATAGTCATAGCTTCAAATAACTCCTAAAGGAATACCTTACTCAACAATGGCTATGCGCCTGTAATACTCCTGTCTAGTTTCTCATACCATCAATCAAATGTTTCCTTTCTGCTATCTTCTCCTTGTGTCACTTCTACCAAATGAAAATACCACAATGGTTTATTTTAGTTATGTATCTAATAAGTTTCATATTACTGTCTGTAGTAAAACTTAGGAAATATAATGTTTTCTGTTTACATTCTCTTTTTGTAAATTGTGATTGTAGGCAACTGTAAATGTTTTGTATATTCTTTGTAAACCTTTGTAAAATTTTTGTAATCTTTTTTTTTTTTTTTTGTACTATTGTTATGGAGCTTTTCTCCCTGACTCTGTGCTGAAAATGGGCTACTTCCCTAGTTGGACACTATCCGTTTAACAAATGTAAAATAAAATAAATACATTTTATATATATATATATATATATATATATATATATATATATATATATATATATATATGGGTTGCCTTCAGAATGTCAAAGGTTTAAAACTTCGAATTTTGTATGGTCAACACCATTTGATCAAAGTTTTAAAACTTAGAAATTCTGAACGGAGATCTCCATACAGTGTGGAATGGGAAATTTTCCCTTTTCCTTGCTGGAGTGCGATCTTGGAATTGGTATATTTAAGTAGCGGGGGTGTTGGGGGTGCATTGAGGAACCTGTTTTGTTTTGGTTTTGTATTTATTTTAGAATATCAAGTTTTGAAACTTTGATCATATGGTCTCGACCATATGAAATTTGAAGTTTTAAACTTTCGATATTCTGAAGTGAATCCATATATATATATAATTACACACACACACACACACACACATATATATATATATAAATATATATATATATATATATATATATATATAGATATAAAATATATAGATTATATATATATATATATATATATATATATATATATATATATATTTATACACACACACACACACGCATATATATATATATATATATATATATATATATATATATATATATATATATATATATATACTGTATGTATATAGGTTTACTATGGTAAGGTCAAAGTGGGTTCGGTCAAACCCACTTCAGTCGAAGTCCAGAGGCCAAACGGCGACAATGTCGAACCCGACATTGTTGAAGTATGAATCTTGCCCCTATCTCAACCCATGTTAAAGCCCATTTCAAGGTCAAAGATGAGTCGTATTTTGACAATTTCGGAATTCAACATTGTTGTTTTCGCAGACGTATGTCAACGATCCCATCATTCAATGGGGTCCGGTTCGACCATACCATAGCAAACCATATATATATATATATATATATATATATATATATATAATTTGGTTTGGGGATTCAAAGTCAGTGTTGCAACACTTAGATTTACAAAATTCTGCCAGTTGACATGAGATAGAAAGCATGATATTGATTTAGTATAAACTTACTCTTTCTCTGAGTCTGATCCACTGTTTTGTTCATTTGTACTATCATACCAAATGCAATATCTACTTCTGTATGAAAGAAACAGGAGGGTAGAAAGGAGCTTATGAAATATTTGTGGTATGTTTTTACAGGGGCATTATCTAGAATTAAATGCAAAGAGATTTAAAAACTAGTTTATTTGATTAAATATAAAGTAAATTACACAAATTAAAGTGGAGAAGCTGTTTTTATTCACATATAAAGGGTGGTAATTCAATGAAATGTAGTGAAAGGCACCATGAAATTATGAATATATGAGAAGAGAATTACTGTGAACCTTTGGATATGATGTCAATATGTGGGGTAAAACATGCTGCCATTTTGTTTCCTTTTGAGGCTGCAATTTTAACATGAAGTGCTGGTTTCCAATTGAACTTCTCGATTGTGCAAAGCTGTTTTGTATCTTACATACATTAAGAAGTGAAAAGTAGTGCTAAACTATTTTTTATATATTATTTAATGCTTTTCAATCTTATTTGTCACATTATTTGGCCAGCAGTTCTCAAATTAATAGACTAGCACACAACACTAATCACTACTACAGTTCTTCTTTCTCTCCGAACAATTATTGTTTTACTTTTTTTCATTATATGGCTGTTTGAATTCATAGATTCATAGACGTTTCAAGGCCACTTTGTGTTACAGTTATTCATGTCTTGCCAGTACCCTCCTTCAGGATACACCTCCTTTCTCAGGGAGGGCCATTGTATTTTAATTATTTGTTGGATAAGGTTTAAGTTTCTGATTCAAGTACTGGCGGAGATATTGGATTTGTGGTGAAATAACAGTCAGGTATCTAATGACAGATAAAGCAAGGTAAAGATCTTGCTCAAAAGCTTCCAGCCTGCCTTGGTAGCTCAGGGACATTAGGCCTGTGAGTTTTCTTGAGAGGAACCTTTGATGTCTATCTAATTGCTGTATGTAAGGGTGTGAGCACCTATTTAGACCTTGATATTTCTTTGGCAACTAACTAGGCTAAAGAAAATTATTTCTTGCCAACAGCTGTCACATAATGATCAAAAGAGAGGGAACTAACAATCCAAGTACGTAGGCCTCTGACTGTCTTTTCATTTTAAGTAGTGTGTTGTCTACACAGTATGATGTGACGAGGGGCTGTCTACCAAAAGTAATGATACTGCATGTTTTAGCATTTAACTTGGGCTTGTTTTAGTACATCATGTGATTACTAGGGAGAGTTCATGCTAAAATGTTTGGGTGTCAGAGGGTGACTTAAGGGAGAGTTCATGCTACAATGTTTGGGTGTCAGAGGGTGACTTAAGGGAGAGTTCATGCTACAATGTTTGGGTGTCAGAGGGTGACTTAAGGGAGAGTTCATGCTACAATGTTTAGGTGTCAGAGGGTGACTTAAGGGAGAGTTCATGCTAGAATGTTTGGGTGTCAGAGGGTGACTTAAGGGAGAGTTCATGTTACAATGTTTGGGTGTCAGAGGGTGACTTAAGGGAGAGTTCATGCTAGAATATTTGGGTGTCAGAGGGTGACTTAAGGGAGAGTTCATGCTGGAATGTTTGGTTGTCAGAGGGTGACTTAACAATAACTCTCAGTTTGCAGTCATCTATAAAATGTGCTAGCCAGAGATCTTGGCTCTCTACTTGGAGACCTGAGAAGTACATATAAAAATGTTTAGGTTCTACCACTAAGTCCTTCAGGGACACCACTTGTCACTTTCATACTTTCTAATACAGCACCTGCAACTCGGACTGTGTGTGTTCTGTCTTTCAGCAAGTTTGCTAACCATCTTGCCATATATGGTTCAATTTTTAAAGCATATGGTCTTTGTATGATGTCAGCATGGGGAATGATATCAAAAGTCTTGTCCAGGTTAAAATATATGGTCTGCACTACATGGCCATCATCTACAGCTTCCATTTCCCTTTCAAAGTTTAGTATATTAGATAGACAGGATCTACCCTTCCAAAGCTAAACTACTGGGGTAAAGTCTAATAAGACTCTTGATGTGACATTTTATAAGGTCAGTTATAATATCTTCCTTAGCTTTACAGATGAGGCCTATACGGCTGATAGATCTGTAGTTATTCGAGTCAGGTGATGCTTAAGGAACAGTGCCCTACTCGTCTGGGACCAAACCAGTACTAACTTAGGTAAAACAGTTTGAAGAATATGCCTGCAACAGCATCTTTAACATTATTAATTAAAAAAACAGGTACATTGATTGTCAGGTCCCATGGAGAAAGAATTTTTGGTCTTGGTTAGTACTTTCAGTAAATGGTCTTTAGCAATAATTAGAGGAATAAGCAATTCAGATATTTCAGGGCTTTGAACAGAAGCCTCATGGTGAAGTTGGCACAAAATTTGTTTGCAAGGATACTGGCAATGTCTATTAGGTCAGAATAGGAGCTATCATTATGAATAAATCCTGAGCAATGTTGGGTACTTTTTTGTTTTTAAATGTTCTGACATAGCTAAAAATGCATTTATAATTGCCATCAGATACTAGTTTAAGTTTATGGGATTCTTTGGTGGACCTGATAGTGTTTTCAATGTTTTTTAATCAACAAAATAGTAGGGAATGCTAGTCCTGTGCATTTTTATAAACAGATGTATAATTTCTTAGTCAGGCTTGATGCTGTATTAAGGTCAGGGGAGGGGAAGTCATAAGTGAATTTTCATATTAAAGCACAGAGTATGTGTAGGTCAGTATGTTTTCAGTACTTAAATTCAGTGGAGTTTACTGCAGGACCTTTTGGGAGTTTAAAGGAGAAGGTTACAAATTTATGGTCAGATTTCATTGGGTTAGGAGACACCAGAAGATTAATGCATGATACAACCTCATTTGTAAGAATCAAGTCAAGAACATTACGTCCTCTTGTAGATTTTCTTTACAAACCTCTCAAGGGAATTTTTGATTGTTAAGTCCATGAATTTTCTGGAAGAATGGGAATACATCTGATATAAAAAGGTTTAGTGGAATTCATGGGGACATTAAGCATTGCTTAAATGCATCAAGTCCTTTGTTTGGAGGATGGTTGGTTAAATACACTTTATGCTGAAGGTTTTATTTATTTTATTTGTTAGCCAGGGTAGTGGTAGATTTATAAGGTGTAAAACAGAAGGCAGTCTGAATATATTATCTGACAGGATGGAAAAATGAAGCCAGACAATTAAAACTCGATAGTGCTATATCTATAGCAAAGAATAGAACAGAAGAAGATTGTAGTTATACAGGATGGAACCCATATCACAATCTGATCTCAAATTCCACATTGGAACAAACCTTCTTGACAGTGACTCCCCATTAAAGACAGTATCATGCACTGTACATTCTTTTCTTAACTTCACCCTTAACATTTCTTATTTATCTTCCAGTCAGTAATTTGACACTGCCTAACTTTCACTGTATTGTGTAATGCTCAGGATTTGGCCTTACAATCTCAGAACATCTTCAGATGAATGCTACACTGTTGTTCAGTAACATTTTACATATCACAGAGGATGATTATCAGATCTCCAACTGTATCCATTGTATGTGCTTGACAAAATGGATGTCAAGAAATTTCAAAAAAGAGTGGGACAAAGTAGAGTTCAAGAGGCTAAACTTCACATCCATTTTGATAACACATAATATGCTGTTTTTTATTGGCAAAAACTGAAAATAGTCCTTTGTGGTACATGGGATTTTACCTGCTCCAGTTACAGAGATTAAAAGAAGTGAAGGATTACAAACCATTTTACAGCTTTGAAAACTGTAACAGTGTGGCCACAGAGAAATCAACCAAAAGTGAAGTGTACCCTTGATCAACCAACAACTTTAAAAGTTGTCAGACACTTTACTCTGCAAAAGTTGTTTCCCTCTTGTGGCAGTGCAAAGCATGTTACAGCTTCGAAAGCTGTGAAACATTTTCAGACTGTTCTGTGGTGGTCATTATGTATGGTCCTACCAAATGTATATACAGATGCTGAATTTGTCAGCAGATTTGCTATATCTTCCAGCTTCATGACTGTGGCTCCTTTTACAACTAGTTCTATATACTGTTGTGTTCTGCCTTTGAAGTTTTTAACACAGCTAAAGAAATCTCTGTGGTTATTCCTAAGCTGGGAGTGTATCTTTAACTCAAAACTGGCTTTGGTAGACTTAATTTAACCTCTTAGTAGCTTGCTTAGCTTGATGAGAGAGTTTTTTTATCCTGCTGGATATTACACTTTTTAATTTTAGCTATGACGTTTTTCCTTTTATTGTCCAACCTGTTTATGCTATGATTTATCACCAGGGTGGTGTGTTTTTTTTTTTTTGAGTTTGTTCTGCACTTACTTCTTGTAAGTACAGCTGTCTCTGCATCTACTAATATGCTTGTACAGCATTTCTGTGAAAAATTTTGCATAGGTTACTGTGTTCTTCATGTTTAGAGGGGCTTGAAACTCTGTAAGGTTATTGCTAAATAATAGAAACATTTACTTAGAATGCTTCATAACTGTTACGGGGTTTGCGTGGGTTACAAAATTGATTTTTATTTTGAAAGAGGTTTTCTGGTCTCAACTTGACGGGGGGGGCAGTACAACATTCTTCCATATTTATGAGTACCAGGGTCCACTATATTACACAGTAGGATTCCTAATTTCTAAAGTTACTCATGGATATGGCATTGGATTAAATGGTGAGTGTCACCAGTAGATCCAAGAGTTATGGGGTTTGCGGGTCATAGGGGTCACTTATAGCTTTCAAAGATATGATAGGGTATGAGACTTTGTCTCAGTTTAAATTTTCTCTATAAATTCATTGCACAACTCTTGGCTCATTCCCACAGAGATCAACAATGCCTAGTGTTCTCATCTGTAGAGTTTCTTGCTTATATTTAGTATCATTCAGGCCAAGATAAGTACTTTGACTTGAAATATTTCACTTCTACAAGTTATTGAAGTGTACTGCTGTTTTTTTTTTACATTTTAACACTATAAAGTGGATTTCCTTTTCTTTCATATTACAGTTGGATTGATTGCTTTGAAATTACTTTAAAAGTGCCTTACAAAAGTTGTTGTAGTTAGTTGTTTGATTATGTTTCTGTTAGCTTTTCACTTTTGGCTAAATACAGTGTGATTTTGCATTAAGCAGACTTGGTTTAAAGCTGTGGAGAGTACCCTGGCAATGCAGGGCTACAGTCCTTTGTACACAGGAAAGCATAAAGTAAGGTTATTTTATTGGCCAGAGGGTTACTTAGTCAGTTTACTCAGTTTTCATTGCCCCTATAAGTTTGACATATTTGATTGGCTCATTCCCACAAAGCTTAGCGATGCCTGGTGCCCTTGCCCTTGTTCTCCCATTTTGTTTGCTTGCATCTAGTGCCTTCCAGGCTAAGATAAGTACTTTGATTTGACATATTGCACTTCTCCAAGTCATTTAAGTGTACTTCTGTTGTTTTTTTATAAATTACTTATTGCATTTATTGCATTTTAACACTCTAAAGCACATTTGCTTTTCTATAACCTTGCTGCTGGAGTGATTGCTTTGAAATAACCATAAAAATCACCTTAAAACAGTTCTTGTATGTAGTTGTTTGTGTTTCTCTTAGCTCTTCACTTTTGGCTAAATACAATATGATTTACATTAAGCAGCCTTGAAGTATCTTCTAGTGGCAGTAGGTGGCAACCTAGTCTGTCCAAGTTGGAAATCACACAGGAAGGTTTAAAGTGAGATAGCTGTAAATGACAGGGCTCTTTTTAATCACACAGAAAGTTTAAAGTGAGATAGCTGTATTGGCCAGGGGTCTATGTAGTCAGCTTACTCACTTTTCTTTGCCTCTATAAATTATGTGCATTTGCAAGGTGCTGATCATTATAAAGTGGTGGTTAGCAGTGACTTGCATAGACTTTGAGACTAAAATTTTCATAGGTTCATAGGTTCATAGTGTGATACTAGGCTATCTGCCCTAGGGCATTTATAAGCCTGGCCAGAGTGTGTTTGGATTTCGCCACCCTTTTAGATTAGTTGTCTGTGCCCCTGTATAGTAGCTCACAGAAGATAGCCCTTTTAAGGTTAGTTTACTGTTCCTCTGTCTAGTAGGGACACAGAAGAGATCCCAGGGGTAAACCTACGATCTTCCATCCACTCGTCAAGATTTCTCTTGAAGAGGGTCATTGAGGGACTCTGCCTAACATGGATTGGGATTTTGTTCCAGAGTGAGGGGAGCCTCTGGGATATGAATCTGTCCCTCCAGCATGTCCTATTTATTTCTGTGCTGAGGTTTAAGTCTCTGGAGAGTGTAGCTCTAAGGGATTTGAATTTCCTGAGGTGGAGCATAGGTTCATAGGTTCATAGGTTCATACTAGGCTATCTGCCCAAGGGCATTTATAAGCCTAGCCCATAGATATGTGGCTTTCGCCACCCCTTTAGTTTGAATAAAACTATGCCTATTATTTTGCTGTGCCTCTGTCGAGCAGTGACACTGAAGTAATCCCTGGGGTATAGCTGCGATCTCCCATCCATTGGTCAAGATTTCTCTTGAACAAAGCCAGCAAGGTGCTCTGCCTCACATTTACCGGGATTTTGTTCCACAGCATAGGGAGTCTCTGGGTGATGAATCTGTCCTCCAGCACATCCTATTAATAACCGTGTCAAGGTTTAAGTCTCCCGCCCTTGTGGTTCTGAGGGATCTAGATTTTTTTAGGTGAAGCATATTCATCAAATCTGGGTTTGACATGGCCTTATATGTCAGGCACAGGTCACCTCTGAGCAATCGGTATGAGACTGAATAGAGCTGGAGTTCTTTCAGTCGGGCAGCATAAGACATATTTTTGAGACCCTTATTCTCTTGGTGAGGAACTTTTGGGGCCTTTCCAGCTGCTGCAGGTGTCGGGTCAGATACATTCCGAATGGAGCATTGTACTCAATCATAGGTCTAATGAGTGATGAGTACCGATGACCTCCCTTGATCTAGATGTGAATCCCTTCATGATCAGGTGGGCAATGTAGAAGGTTTTCCTGACTACTTTAGCAACATGAGTGTCAAACGAAAGGTTAGTGTCAACCTGGGTCCCCAGGTCCCTGATGACTTCTTCTGTGCTCAGTGGATTGCCACCTATATGGTAGCTGGGGGTAACCTTGTTTTTCCCGAAGGGTATGACTATGCATTTCTTGGCGTTTAACTTTAGGCCATGGCTCTGGCACCAGTTATCCGTTTCTGTGAGGCCCTTCTGAAGGATATCTGTGTCAGAAGTGTTTTCGACTATGGCACCCAGTTTGCAGTCATCTGCAAACTTTGTCAGCCATAACCCTCCTGTGTTAGCTTGTACTTCAGAAAAGTAGATGCCGAACAAGAGTGGACCCAGGACTGAGCCCTGTGGGACACCACTTGTGACAGGCTTTGAGTCTGACATGGCTCCAGCAACTCTGACCCTGTGGGTTCTGTCACTTAGCCAGTTTGCAACCCATCTTGTGATGTATGGGTTTACATTCAAGCTGATGAGTTTTTCGATAATACCTGAGTGGGGTATTGTGTCGAAGGCCTTTGCCAGGTCGAGGTAGGCTGTATGGACTGCCTTTCCCTCATCAATGGCCTTGGCGACTGTTTCGAAAAAGTCAACCAAGTTTAAAAGGCATGATCTGCCTTTGACAAAGCCAAACTGGTTTGGATCCAAAGTCTGCAAGTTCCCTATGTCTTTATTTATGAGTTCCATTATGATCCTCTCCATGGCTTTGCAGCTAAGGCTTGTCAAGCTAATTGGACGGTAATTTCCAGGGTCGGTGGAGGCACCGCCCTTGTGAAGTGGGACCACAGTCGGCCATTCCTTGATCCTGAGGTGATGCTAAGATTAAACAGCTGTCCTAACTGCGGGTTTAATTCCTCATTGAGTTTGTGGAGCACACAGCCGGGGACACCATCCGGTCCCATGGATGCTGTGTTTTTTGCCTTGGAGAGAGCAGTTCTCATCTGGGCGTTGGAGATGTTAGGGGGCTACAATCCTCTGGTATAGATATCTCTCCTTTTGGGGGAGAAGTTTGCACTGAACCTGTCAGCCAGTATGTTGGCAATGTGTGTAGGTTCGGTAATCTTCACATCATTTTGGACTAATTCTGAGCATATCTGGGAGTTTCCTCCTAGGTTTCTCTATGTCTCATGTCCATTTCTCTATGTCCATTAATTCTGGGTTGGACATGGCTTTATAAGTCAGGCACAGATCGCCTCTGAGTAGGCGGTAAGCAACTGAGTAGAGCTAGAGTTTCTTTAGCCTAACTGCGTAGGGCATCTGTTTGAGTCCCTTGATCCTCTTGGTGAGGTACTTTTGGGGTCTTTCCAGTTGCTGCAGGTGTCGGGTAAGTAACATTCTAAATGGGGCATTGTATTCAATTATGGGTCTGATGAGTGATGAATAGAGGGGCACAATGACCTCTCGATCTAGATGTGAACCCTTACGTGATAAGGTGGGCTATATAGAAGGTCTTTCTAACCACTTTGGCAAAGTGATTGTCAAAGGAGAGATTGCTATCTACTTGGGTCCCCAAATCCCTAATTACTTCTTCTGTACTTAATGGATTACCACCTATGTGGTAATTTGTGGGCACTTTGTTTTTCCCAAAGGGGATGACTGTGCACTTTTTGGCATTTAGCTTTAGGCCATGGCTCTAGCACCAGTTATTCGTCTCTGTGAGACCCTTTTGGAGGATGCTTGTGTCAGTTGGCGAGTTGATTATGTCACCCAGTTTGCAGTCATCTGCGACCTTGGTCAGCCATAGTCCTCCCATGTTAGCCTGTACCTCAGAGAAATATATACCGAACAAGAGAGGTCCCAGGACTGAGCTTTCTGGGATGCCACTTGTAACTGGTTTAGAGTCTGACATGGCACCTGCAATTCTGACCACGTGGGTTCTATCCCTGAGCCAATTTTCAACCCATCTTGTAACATAGGGGTTGATATTTAAGCTGGTGAGCTTATTTATGATGCCCGAGTGGGGTATTGTGTCGAAGGCTTTTGCGAGGTCCAGTTAGGCTGTGTGGACTACCTTACCTTCATCTATGGCCTTGGTGACTGTTTCAAAGAAGTTGACCAGGTTTAAGAGGCAAGATCTGCCCTTAACAAAGCCGAATTGGGTAGGATCCAGTGTTTGGAGGTTCCCAATGTCTTTGTTTATGAGTTTCATGATGATATGCTCTATAGCTTTGCAGACCAGGCTAGTCAGGCTTATAGGGCGATAGTTTCCGGGGTCCATTGTGGCACCACCTTTGTGGAGTGGGACAACTGTTGCTGTATGCCATTCCTAGGGTACATATCCTGTAGTAAGGCTGAGATTGAACAGTGACTTTATGTGAGGGTTCAGTTCTTCTTGGAGTTCATGTAAGACGCAGCCCAGGACACCGTCTGGTCCCATTGATGCTGTGTTTTTTGCTTTGAAGTGGGCAGCTCTCACCTGTGCATCTGTGATGTCAAGGAGGCTACACTCTGTTGGGAGAGACATTTGCTATTTTGGTGGGGGGGGAGAAGTTTGCACTGAACCTGTCTGCCAGGATGTTGGCAATGTCTGGGGGTTCAGTGTATTTTTTGTCATTTTGAACTAACTCAGAGCATATCTGGGGGTTGCCACCCAGGTTCCTGACATAACTAAAGAAGGCCTTCCTACAAAATGACCTCTGAACTGCACCCAGTAATTCATGTATGCAAGAGCAACTAGTTTGCTCACCAAGGAGCAATGCCCACAAATGTAGTTGTGCATAGCCTAGTCTTTGTTTCTAGTCTCAAAAGCACCCAAGCTAGCCTGCTATTTAACTCCTCTTGTACCACACCCTTGTAGTTCACTTAAAAAAGACCACACATCATGGATATGCACTTTCACGTTTTCTCCTCTGCCAGTCTGGTGGATATAGTCATCCTGAGATGATATCGCAATTGTCTCATGTTCACTGACAGCCTATTAATACTTACAGAGTGTTTCTCTTTGCAGAGTGTTTCCACTTACACCCTGTCACCCAAAAGACCTGTGATCAACTCAGCCCAAGTGTAACATCCTGCTGCAGGATACAATACAATGACTGGGACACACAGCATCTTGGCTGACCCTCACCAACCAACATATAAAGCATCTTTACACCCTGCCACCCAGAAGTCCCCAAAAACCCGCAGTCAACTCAGCCCAAGTGTAACATCCTACTGTACGATGCAATACATTGAACGGGTCTCTTGCAGCATCTCAGGCAACCCTCACCAACCAACAGATACAGCATCTTTGCACCCTGCCACCCAGAAGACCCACGGTCAATTCAGCCCAAGTGTAACAACCTGCTGTAGGATACAGTACAATGACCAGGACTCTCACAGCATCTTGGGCAACCCTCACCAACCAACACATAAAGCATCTTTACACCCTGCCACCCAGAAGACCCATAGTCAGCTCAGCTCAAGTGTAACATCCTGCTGTAGGATACAATACAATGACCGGGACTCTCACAGCAAATTGGGAGACCCTCACCAGCCAACATGTAAAGCATCTTGTATGTCCAGCTCTTGTAATTGATTTTGTAACTCCACTGTCCTAGTCCTCATAGAAGCACACAGCAAAGAAACCTCTGTACTTCTCTTTCCCCTTCGTCTCATTCTAACCACTTTAATTCTCCACCTCTACTGTTTAGTCCCATGAGATGCTGTTTTACCATTTCCTAGCCCTCTAACATTGCAGTACTGCCGCCCCTGTCTATTACTTTTATCCACCACTCAACACACTGCATAAGGGTATTGTAAAAGAAACCTATAGCTAGTGTTTCTTAGCTCTCCATTTCTGTTCTCTGTCTTACCCAATATTCTTAGCTCCCCTATTTATCTAGCCTCAGGCAATATTATTCCCAGTTGCTTTATTCCCACTTTTTGTCATATTTTAAATTCTGCACTTGCTTTCTTGAATATATAGTAATACATACTGTCTGTTTATGTTCTTCCTTTCTCTCTTCCTACCTGTGTCTGCATAAACCATGGAGATAGTTTTTTGCTGGATTCTTGGGCTGTTAGGGCTTCCAAGGTCCAGTGAAAGCCGCTCCATTTGCCCTCTGCTTCACTCCAGATTCACTCCACTCCCCTACCCCACCCTCATTCCCACACACCCCCTCTTTCATTACATTTATACTTTCCTAACCCCTCCCATTCATTTTCTCATCAACATCCTCTTTTCCAGCTCATTAGACACACCCCTTCACACTACTCCCATATACTCACTTCTATCTTCCCTTGGGATTGCTTCCCCTCACTAGTACACTTCCTTTTATCCATTCTAATCTACACTGCTCTTCTAGGCCTGCTATTCCATGCCACTTCTATTTACACCACCAAAAGACCATCTTCACAATCATCCAGCAATCACACCATACCATTATCAGACAACAGTAACAGTTAGTCTGACATCTCACCTTCTTTAATCTTATCCTATACCCACACTCTCACCCAAACAAAACTACTCCCTACCAACTCCAAACTTAAACTTTGCCTCTCACAATACTCCAGAATTTCTGGAGGAACAACCATACCTACACTATTATTCACCTTATCCTCTCACTTACTCTATGTGGGGACATTGACCTCAACCCTGGCCCAAACCATCCCCAAAAACCTAATTCAAATCCAAAACAACACCAACTATACTTTATAACAATAAACATTTGCAGTATTTGTAATAACATTATGAATTTCATGCCTGGCTAACTACTCAAAAACCAAGCATTGTCACAGTAACTGAAACATGCTTAAAGCCACATATTTCAGACACTGAAATTCTCCCTCCAGGCTACATTCAGCATTGGGAATTTTTTTAAGTGAAATCCATGATAAATAGAAATAAATCATATTACTTCATTAAAATATCTTCTTTATAAGTAAAACCAGCATATTTTAACCATCCTATGACCTTCCTAGCTGAATTTGTTAGTAAGCCATTAGTACATGTTCCGCATTTTGCCCATTTGTTCCACATTATGAGGACTAGTGTTTTTATTTTAGAGATGGAATGTTGAGAGCTATGATTGCAGTAGTTAATATCCCCCAGGTCAGAACATTCCAATTCTAGAGGAATTCCTATCATGGATAAACCTAAATGTATCAAATAATGCTATAATCCTAGAAGATACAAATATTAATTGGCAAAATCTAACCTCCAACTCCCCAGCCAACATCATAAACTTACATAGCTTTACTCAGCTTATCAAAACTCCTACCCACAGCCTATCTACAGATCAGAATCTACCTTAGATTGGATATTAGTCACCCACCCTCACAATTACTCAAATTCTGGCACCTTACCCAATATACTAAGTGACCACCTCCCAGCATACACCCACAGGACTCACACTCAGACAGTCAAAACACACTCCTATAAAACATCCAGGAATCTCACTCACTTTGTCCCAAATAAATTCATAAGCATTCTACAAACCCAAAACTGGCTCCCACTAAAAACTTTCCCTATAGATGAGGCAGTTAATTACTTTAATAAGCTCTTTCTGGATATTCTTAATAGTTTAGCCCCCATACATACCAAGCGAACAAAAGTGAATTGTGCCCCATGGATAACAAAACTCACCAAACAATGTATCCAGATAGTTAAACTCCTTTCCAATAAATAAATAAATAAAGCATGGAAAACTTGGCAAAAAGATAAAACAAAACAAAACTAAATTAATTGCAAACATCTCAGAAATAAAGCTAAGAAGCTAGTCATACAAGATAAAAAAAATCTACTTCTCCTCTAAGCTAACAACCTTACAAAATAATCCAAAGAAATTCTGGAAGTCCGTCTCCACTCTACTTAATCCTGGCACTTTCCAAAATCAGTCTCCTGCACCCAAAAAGACCCTACAGCAAATTTCCCAGTACTTTAACACCTACTTTATTATCACCATTCAAAAGTTAGTTAAAGACTCAGCAAGCCTAAACCCACACTCCCAGAATACAAATAATGTCATACAAAATGACAACACATCACTCACTCCTGACGTATATTCCAATCCACCCATGACTCCTTCTTTTTCTATTCAGGCAGTACCCATCTCTCTCATATGTAAACTCTTAAATAAACTCCAACCAAGCTCTCTGTCCACTGATAACCTTCCCCCAGAATATTTACAAATAGCAGCAAATGCAATTGCATATCCAGTTAGCATTCTTATAAACTGCTGTCTCTCAGAATGTCTATTATTACTCCACTACAGAAAGGCAGAAACTCTCCCAACCTCTCAAACTATTGCCCCATCTCTATACTTTCCCCATTATCCAAAATCCTTGAGAAGTGTGTACACACACAATTACTCTAATACCTCATTGATAATGATCTTCTGTCTCCCACTCAGCACGGCTTCCGTCCAGAGCACAGCAATGTTACAGCCCTGCTCTCATTCACTGATACTGTCAACAAAGCCTTAGATACTGGTCACCCCACTTCAGTAATCCTACTGGATCTATCTAAGGCTTTTGGCACAATATTCCATACTAAACTTCTGATCCAACTAACAAAACTTGGTTGCTCCCCCAGATCCCTAAACTGGTGTACATCATGCTTAAAAAATAGGCAACAATCAGTAAGGTAAGGTGTTATAACGTCCAATATGATTATCTGTCATACAGCATAGGAGTCCCACAGGATTCCATACTGGGACCGTTACTCTTCAACATCTTTATTAAAGACCTCTACAAAGCCTCTCAACTAGGTAACATTATCCAATATGCCGATGATTCGACAATAATATCTACTTCAAACAATTTCTCTGATCTACTCACAATTACTCAAAATGCATTTACAGAGATGGAATCATGGGTAAATAATGCACAACTGCTACTAAATGACAAAAAACAAAACTTCTATTATTCTCTGCAAGACTACCAGATATAGACTTCAAAATCTTTTCCAAAGACGGAACAGAAATAGAAATAGTAAAATCTGCCAAACTACTAGGCATTACAGTAGATGACAAACTCACCTTTGAAATACACATTCTTAATGCAATAAAGAAAACACACTTTAAACTAGGCAAAATTTATCATCGTAAACTCTACCTGGACAAACCCACCAAAACAAAATTGGCTAGTACCTTCCTCATCCCTTCCCGACTTTATGGTAGTGCCATCCGTACTAACCTTCACTCATCCGTCAGCAATAAACTTCAGTCTTGCTATTATAAAATAGCTAAATTAACCTCAGGAAAGCTTAACCACAAACACCACTGCCAAGCAATCTCTGAACTGAAGTGGCTGGAATTCCCCAACTATCTCTGTTATACCCAATTAATGCTAGCCCATAAACTAATTTATAATCCTAATACCTCCCAGCACTCTCATTAATACTACAAACTTATATTCATACACATACCCTTAGATCCTCCAATAAATTGCTATTAAGTGTAACCAAACCCAATAAAAGAGCTGGACAATGCTTGTTCTCCCATAGCATTGCTAAACAGTGGAACTCCTTACCCTCCCATATTACCCAAACAGACTGTATAAAGGCATTTAAAGTAGCACATGCCACTGCAAAACAAACAAGCCACCATAAAACCTTCACTACTTAATACTAACCTACATCCACAGTTCAAAATGACTGCTACCATAAATGCAATGCAGCTCAAGTACCAGTATTTCTGTTCTGCAAGAACTGCCAATTTTTTATGCAATTTCAAAATTTAATAAAGCACTCATGTATTGTGCTGTATCACCAATTGTTGTCTAAGTTTTATAAGTATGGTACTTAGTGTATTTTACATTAATGAATTTTTAAGTTTTTATATTTTGTGTAGTTTTACAGATATAAATTTTGTAAAGTTTCTATATTTTTCTCTGTATTAATTGTGGAGGTTTCTCCCCGGGCCTCCACTAAAAATGGGTTCCTGATCCAGTGGACTTTCCTAGTCAACAAATGTCAATAAATAATAAATAAATAATTATACAATATCACTGGAAACAAAACTCTTGCATACAAGCACTCAAAATAACAATCGCATTGTCACTAACACACACTACACCCATCTCACATAGTATGCACCAGAGATATAGACCGACGTATAATGGGGCACTAAAAAAACAATCTTTCTAAATCCCAAAGACCTAACAGATACTACATCTGCATCAGTTATCCTCAGCAAACCCAAAAGCACTCTTCTGAAGCAACACTCAGCTCTACACATAGAGCCACATCCTGTGGAGTCTAAAACTACAAAACCCATAAGGTGAGGCAACACACTACAATACTCTAGTCATAAGAGACTCCATTATGAGACATACTGATGTCCCGGGCACTAGGCTGAACAAGGGGAAAATCACAGTTAGCTGCCTATCAGGAGACGGGATCTGTCAAGTCACGCATGCACTCAGGTCATTGTACCTCAAGTACCAATATGGCTCAGTCGTAGCCTGTGTGAGTGTAAATGACCTAAGATATACCTTCCTGTACTATATTAAGAGAGACATTATGGAGATCTCAGGCTATGTATACGAGGTTAGTATGGGCCTAACATTGTGCCACATTCTACCTTAACCAAGGATGATGCCACAACATGAGCAGAAGATGACTGACTTTAATAATTGGCTTAGCTTTTGGTGTCATTCTAAGGGGATACAATATTTATCAGCATGGGAGGATATGGTGACCAGACCATTTTGCTTTGCCAGGGGTGGTGTGCTCCTGTCTTTTGAATTTTGGGTTAAACATTGTTCTCCCCCATACAACCTTTTTTAGGCAATACCAAATTAACAAATCTTCCAACATAGCAAAATCAACCCTAGGGAATCTAAAGGTATTACTGCTCATTGCTAGGAATCTAAACAAAAGACTCCACTCCCTCCAAGCTCTCCTTATCTTGGAGAAATCTGACATCTGTTCTGTCACCAAGACATGGTTTAAAGTCATGGAGAGCACCCCGGCAGTGCAGGCATACAAAGCCTTCTACTCATTTAGACCAACTACCACACAGGCAAGAACTAATGGTGGAGGTGTTGATCTACATCAAAAGCAAACATACCCCATGACTGGTCAAAAAGGATGACATCCTCTCAAAGTGGATTTCATAATATCAGTGTTTTCAAGCTTGAACACTTGGTTATAACTGAGACCCAATCATAATCCACTAACACGCAAGTAAAGTGTATGAATGACACTAACAAAATTTTTAATTCCTGCTATGACAACATTCCAGATCTTTGATGAAAATTTTATAAGGTTGTAATAGATGGACCACATGTTCACCAGACTTTACACTGTAGTATATTATTATTCTTGTATAAACTAATCATCAGAATCCTTCTGCAACACAAATGATCATCCATCGTAAACATGGCTATTACCTTTAAAGAGTAATTAAGCACTAGAATGGGTCTTAGAAATAAAATTCCTATAAATTAAGAAAAGATGGCATGCTTGAGCTTCTTCATGTTCAAATTACCATAGTAAGCTGGATAAATAGCCCTCTGACCAATGCAATAACCTCTCTTTAAGCCTTCCTGTGTGATTTCCAACTTGGACAGACAAGGCTACCCCATACTGCCACTAGAAGATACTCCAAGGCTGCTTAATGAGAAATTACACTATAGTTAGCCAAAAGTAAAAAACTAATGGAAACTTAAACAACTAGCTTCCACAACTATTCTAAGCTGATTGTAAAGCAATTTCAAAGCAATCCATCCGTAGCAAGGTCAAAGAAAAGCAAATCCACTTAACAGTGTTAAAATGCATAAAATTCAATAGTCAGCTAGAGAACAAAATAGTTTACTTACAAAAAGTTCAGAGCTGCTGTAAGAAGCCAGACAAATCAGACACTAAAGCTATAGTCACAGTATTTCATGTCTGCATGTGAGCCAGAATGCATTGTGGAAGTTGAAACCATGATAGCAGAGAGGGGATAGGCCATAAGACTCCTGGTGGGTGAAAATGCATTAAATGATTAGCACAAAGGTGAAGTACAAGAAGTAGGAACAGACAATTATAGAATTAAGGGGAAAGGGAAGGAATTAGTCATAGACAAAGAGGAAATCTAGTGTCTGGCAGTTGCTGTTGAAGATTAAGGAGCTGTTAATGAGCTGTTTCCTGTGGTCCAGTGGTGCAAGGTTTGATTCCCTCAGCCTCCATTGCCTAACTGTGTGACTCTGAGCAAGTAACTTAAAACATGCACCAATCCTGGGCCAAGTCTGAAAAAGGTCCATGGAGATTAGTGGTTACAAATACAAATAAAATAAAGTAAAAATATACACATCTAGTTATGAGGACATTGATCTCAGATGGACAAGGAAGTATATGTAAAGCTGGCAGGGGATGAAGTTAAATGAGGTGTTACAAGAAGAACTGAGCAAGGATATTGGGTGCATGAAACATTTGTGGTAAACACAGGCAGAAAAATAAAAAAGTCTCAGAGAGTGACAAATTATTTGCTGAATTTTATAAAATGTTTAGTCCATCATTGCTGGAACACTTGGACAAGGTGTGTAATATGGGAGGGAAGGGGTGGGGGCGTCCTGCCATGGCTTCAGAAGAACTCATTCCAAAGGAAGGTCAGGATAAAACATATTCAGGGAATTATGGGTATATCTCATTGATTTGTTTTTACACATCTCCTTGATTAATGCCAAGACTAAGGTCCTGACAGCCATTTTAGTGAGAAAGCTACAGAAATGTCTGCCAGATCTAGTGGAATGAGGACAAAGGGGTTGTGTGGTAAATGAAAGTTAGTGGCAGTTAAGAGAATTTCTTGAGGAGGCCTAGTGGAAAGGTTGGAACCAGGTGGGAGCTATCGTTTTTGACATAAAAAAGCTTTTGATTTCATCAAGTGGTCTTTTCTATTTAGAGTCATGAAGAGGGGTGGGCTTGGAACCTAAGTTCTTAAGTTGGCTTTCAGCATTATATTGAGGTTATAGCTCAAATGATTAGATAGTCTTGATGAAAATAAAATGTGAGTAGAAACCTTTTCTACTGTTTGCTGATGACTGTATGCTAGCTATGGACAGGTTAGATTTGATGATGCTGAGGTGTGGGAAATATTTAAAAGCTGTAGACTGTTATCAGGGTTAGAAAGTAACTGGGCTAAACATTTTAAGTGGGAGTAAGGAGTACAAGGAACTCAAGCAGAGATGATTGATAGCAAGGAAAACAAACATAATACCCAGGCTTAAAAGTGGAACAATCTGGGGAGGCATTAGTTCAGGTTAATTATGAGTCTCTTGCAACAGATTAAATTACTGCTGGGAAGATGGTTAAATAAGGTTTTAATGTTAACCAGGTGAATCACTTTGATTCAGTTGATCAACCCCTCTAGGGTATTATATGTACGACATTTGTTATGGTCTGGCAAGGACCAGAAATGGATAGAAAATATTCAAGTATTATAAGTATTATATGAACTATTCAAGTATTACTAATAATAATATATTAAGGCAAGAGAAAGGCAGATGAATAATGAAAGGAAGGCAAATAGTGAAAGGAAGACTGTGACCTTCTAGGAAATGGGAAGGTTGAGGATGCTGGAATTTCATTTGCATTTGGTACCAGCAACCTCAGATTTTGTTTTGCTAACCAATATACTAGGACAAGAGGGTAGGGAGCAATTAGAGCTCAAGAGGTTTAAATCAATATGCCCAGGAATAAAATGAAGCTTAAAAGTTTGTACAGGGATACTCCTTGTAGGGATATGGAACAATCCAGAGATGAGAATTTAAGGTCAGAGAATACACTGGAAGGGCTGCTGAAATAGGGAATTCATTTAGCAAAGGATCTGTTTTTAAAGAATAATGGGCAGTGTGAAAGGGTGACGCACTAAGAACAATTCTGAAGAATATGTTTCTGCAAGGAGTGTGACTTTAATCTGAACAGCTAAAGTTAGCTATTTTAGTTTGGATGGGAAAAAATCATTAAGAGGTCAGAGCGGCAAGTAGGAATATTTTGACAGATGAAATAAATCAAACGTGGAACACTCTATGCAATGTTTAACAGGTACAAATACAGGAAGGAGATGGCAAAACTGAGAATAAGGTGGGGTGTTAAATAGAGGGTACTGCTTTCTAAAGCTACATGGATGACTTCCTGAAAAGGATAAAGTTGAAAATGCTTTCTATAATATGGACCCAGTACATGCACTGGCTACACAGATGGTTTAGAATGCAATTTCATAGATCATAGGAGCAGAAAGTGTGGAGAGATGAGTGTCAGAAAGCTGGAGAACCATATACAGTCAATATTCATATGTTTTGGGACTGTTAGGCAAGTAAATCAGAAATATGAGGCTTGCATGGTAGTATGGACAATTATTTTCAATAAACAAAATACCCTCAAACTGGATATTTAGTCTGCTAGGAACTGGGAGAGAGGAATTTGTATGGCCAGAACTGGAAAAGATCCTAAATAGTATTTTAGGTGGATGGCTGAAAAATATAATTAGAAAGCATGGAAAGGAGATGTTGACTAGAGGAATGTAAGAATTAGGGTGGATGACTGCGGTGGTGGTGCTGCAGTAGCATTGTCACCTCACAGTTAGACGTTGCCCATTCAATTCTCAGTTAGAGCATCTTCTGTGTAGCGACATGCATGAATGGGCGTTCCTTCGTTGAAGGTTGTACGTTAGTGTTAGGAAAATATGTATTAATGTGTGTATTAGCAATATGCTTAGTGCATTTAGAGCTTGAAAAGGGTTAACACATTTATTCTATTTCATACTGCATAAATCTGTACAAACTGCAGTTGCTTTCTGACCTTGTATTGTTAGCTAAAATATTGCTTGTGCCTTGGAAATTTACTGAGAAGCAGGTGATTTCTGCTTGCATTAGGAAAATAATGAATAGAACAATACTACTTGTATGAAACTTAGACAAGAAGTTCCGTTGTGCTGTGAGAAAATACACAGCTGCAGAAGTTACAGATAATTAGTACAAAGACTGCTTGAAAATATGAACCGCAATCAGCATTTGTTTGTATCTGAGTTAGAAGAGTACCTTGAAATGTAACACTGTACAATAGATGTTTGTAAATGGATTAATGGTCACCAAGGCCAGGTTGTTTTTCTCAAAAGTTTCTCACAAATCTAGTCATGTCAGCAGAAAATCTGAGCAACATCTGCTGTAGAACAATGCTAAAAGTTGTGTTTGATTACGTCAGCTTAGAAGGCCATGTCTTGTAAAATAGTATAATAAGCATACTTCCTGTTAGTAGTTAGACAAATCCTTGTATTTCCATGTTTTTGTCTCCTTGTGGCAAGTCAATTAAAAGTGCCTTAACTGAACCTTACGTGTATTGGTCTTTGAAGTTTTTTCCTTTGACAGATTGGTCCTTCGGACCGGAAGACCTCACTTCGCCTCAGATCAGACAGGCCAGGTGGCTTGAAACCATACGGGGAAGAAACCACATCGGTTCTTCTTAATTGAAAAGCCTTCCAACTGAATTGTCGTACAAAAGAGGCCAGCCACTTTCTGATCTGCGACTGAAGAATGGGTTTACTCGAACCAGGTGATCAATCATGAAGGCTCAGGTAAGGTGAATCTACCTTCTTTTTCTGTTTTAGATCAGGGACTAGATTTGTATTTGTTCTGTTAAGACTTTGTTTATAAGTCAGGGTCAGAAAGATTACTGTTTTGTCATAGATCAGGGAAACAGAGCAGGTAGGCAGTCATTCTGAAGAGACTATAAAAACATCCGTGGTACCACATTAAAAATAAGGAGTTATGTAACGATTGAAAGGGTAGAACAAAATGGGTAGTAATTGTACAAAAAGGTCCCAAAATCCACCGTTAACCGAAGACACTAAATACATGCAGTCACAGCGTGCTGATAATATTAAATACTACTCAAAATGGGTTAATAAGTATGAATTTGATGGTAAATTAGAAAAAACCTCACTTGTCAAACTTGTCAAACAGCTTAAAACCAATTCTAGAGGTCGAGTAAAAAAGCAATGTCAATTAGGAATTCCTCAGGCACACAGGTGGATTGAGGAAGTAAACCGAAGGGAACAAAAGAGTAATAATTCAAAAGCAATGTTTTAGATAAGGAGGACAATAACTTAGTAATAGCATCGGCCCCTCCACCTCCCTTACCAGAATATGAGGCAAGTGAACAAGTTAGTCCACCCCTGCAATATCCTGCTGTCACTGTAAGTAGAGACACTACAAAAGCGAAACCGTTTATTAGAGATCCCGTCGAGACCAGGTCTCGAACACGGGCAGGAAACTCAAAAGGGGACATTGAGTTATATCAAATGGGTAGAAATTCACAATTTATGAGTGAAGAAGAAATATGCCCACTTATAGAAGTGTCTAATCCTCAGGCAGGGCAAGAAGGTCAGGACCCAACTATTCTAGTGTATAGACCCTGGACTCCGGAAGACATCCGGAAAGCCACTGAGGGAATTCCCCATCCAAAAGTTAATTTTAGAAAGTTCTTAGAAGATTTGCAAGGGATGAGGCTAAGTTATAATTTAAACAGGGAAGAGGTAGAAAAAGTAGTCAGACAAATTGGGGGACCAGATTGGCACATGATTAGTGGCAATTGGAATCCCCGTGACACTGCGCTCAGGCCCCTCCCACATAGCAGCACAGAATTAGACAATAGAGTGAAAGGTCTTACAGACCACATCCCTGAGAAATGGAAGCCTAGGGCAGACTGGACTTGCATTAATCAATGCAGCCAACAGGAAGGTGAAGCTATTGACCAATATTATGCCAGACTATTAGAATGTTTTAATAACCATTGTGGAATGCAGGTTCCTGAAGATCAGACACACGATTCCCCATATGAGCAGCAGTTAAAGAATGCATTTTTGAAAGGCAGTATTGCACCTATAAGCAGCTTTATTACAAAGCACATGGTAGATCATCGTACAAGCAGGTTACAGTCATTACTTGAATATGCTAGGCATGCTGAAAGGCATTTTAATAGCAAAATGAAAAAGAAAGCCCAAATATTTTCTGTAGAAGATGGAGCAGAAGTATATGTAGTACAGTCCGGGAAAAAGGGCAAGAGAAATGTCCAGGGAAACAAACAATCTGATCAGCAATCAGAGGACTTTGAAGGGCAAAAGAAAAGGGGTGAATGTTTTAAATGCGGTAAGAAGGGGCACTTGGCAAGGGATTGTACGAAAAACAAGAAAGCAACCACGGAAGATAAGGAGGGTGAGGACTGACTATGATAGTCAGGAATCACTAGAAGGGGATAGCAGAGAAGGGACGAATGAGAATGTGATAGAGGGAGTAGAGAATGTGGCAGAATAAATAGAGGAAGTGCAAGAAGTCATGGATAGTGAAGAAAATGAAATATTAGATTTCGGCTTTACTGAGCTTAGAGCTCTATTTAGCAGACACGGAACCAGAAGTTACACTCCTGGTAGAAGGGAGGGAAGTCAGATTCTTGTGTGACTCAGGGCATCACGGACCCTGATACATCCCTCCAAACTGCCAGAGAATTCAGAGTCACCTGATTACCTATTAGTGAAAGCAGCTAATGGACAGCTGTATCGGGAGCCCCTCTCCCATAATATTGTGATAACTGATCCTGTTTCAGGATTGACCCAGAAAAGCAAAATTGTTGTTTCTGCAAAATGCCAAGTAAACCTCTTGGGCAGAGACCTTATGCAGCTATTTGGTATAGCAGTAGTTCCGGCTATGCAGGCTATGGAAGCACAGCAACAAATTGATACATTTGCAGTGCAATCGGAGGGTGAAATGATTTATTGGTACAGCCAGGACTTGGTTACGACTGGTCCAGGGGCAGTGACTGAGGAGTTGATGAACGTAGCCATCAGCAAGTTCCCCTCCCTTGACATTGATAGACAACATTTGTTGCACTGTACTCTGTATTATTGTAACACACCAGGACCTGATAAGGAATATGAGCAAGAATTGTTTAGAAATCATGCAAACAGATTAATATTACGTAATCTGTACTGGGACACAGAAGGGAACAGTGTAGTCAGCTGTTCATTGCCCCAGAAGTTCTTTGCACTTTACAAATCTAATCGGTTACCACATGTCAGCTTAACTAAGGACAAAAATGTGAAATGGGTAGACTTGGGAGAAAAAGTCACAAGATGGGAGAAACAGACAGAGTTAGAACTGTCAGAACAGGGAATACAAATGCAGAAGTTGAATTGGATAACTCAGACCCACCCAGCTGTACGCTTGCAGTCTAGCAAGGACAGCTGATTAGCTCTCCTATTGAAGGAGGAAGAGAATGCCTTACAGAATATACCAGAAACTCTCTGATCAACAGGAAAATCAGATGTAGGTCTTATTCGTACAGCGGGACCAGTTACTATTACGCCAAAGTCAGAATTTAGACCACAAAAAAGACAGTATCCCTTAAGGAAAGATGCAGAGGCAGGAATTAAACCTATTATAGCAGCTTTACGTAAGGAAGGGGTGCTGGTGGAATCTCCTGATTCACCATGTAACACACCCTTATTTCCTGTTAAGAAAGCGAATGGAGAGTGGTGTATGGTCCAAGATTTACAAGCTGTAAATGACGCAGTAATACCAAGGGCACCTACGGTGCCAGACCCACACACCCTGATGAATGACTTAAAACCTCAACAAAAATATTTTTCTGTGGTAGATATCCGCAATGTGTTCTTTTCGATACCGATACACCCTGACAGCCAGCATTGGTTTGCATTCACATCTCAGGGGAAAAGGTATACATATATGTGACTACCACAGGGGTATTGTGAAAGTCCAACAATATTATCACAAGAAATGGCAAGCAACTTGGCGGGATTTACCCCACCAAGAGGTAGTCAAATTTTGCTTTATGTTAATGATATCCTGCTGGCGTCCCCCACCCAGCAAGATTGTAAAGAAGATGCCATAGTGCTATTACAATTTTTAGTCACTGAAGGACATAAAGTAAACAAAAATAAACTGCAGCTTTGGAAAAAGCAAGTTAAATACCTAGGATATGTAATATCCAAGGAAGGTAGGACATTAGATGAGGACAGAAAAATAGCAATTTTGCAAGCACCAAAACCGACTACCAAGAAAGAAATGATGTCCTTTGTGGGTACAACTAATTTTTGTCGGAACTGGATTCCAAACTATGCCTTGGAATCTGCACCGTTGACTAACCTGATTTATAAAAAGCCTATGGCAGCACAGGATTTATTACAATGGACACCAAAAGCAGAATCTGCTTTCTGCAAACTGAAACAGTTAATAGCGTCCTCATTAGTTTTGGGATTACCAAACTATCATAAATGTTTTTTCCAAACTGTAGATTGTAAGAAACGTTATATGACATCAGTGTTAACACAGCAGCATGGGGACAAGCAATGCTCTATTGCTTATTATTCATCACAACTGGACCCAGTGGCATGGTCTTTACCTCACTGTGTACAAGCAGTAGTTGCAGCTGCAATGGCAGTACAGGCTTCGGCCTCTGTAGTGTTGTTCCACCCTCTCACATTGAGAGTGCCTCATGCAGTCGCGATTATTTTACTACAAGAGAAGGTAGCATATCTTTCCCCTGCTAGGCATCTTTCCTGTATGACTATATTGTTGAGCCAACCTCATATGACAATTGAATGATGTACGACTTTGAACCCTTCTACCTTGCTCCCAACCCCTGCAGATGGCACACCACACAGCTGCCTGCAGGTGATTGAGCAAAAGACACTGCCTAGAAAAGATCTTACGGATGTTCCCTTGGATGATGCCGAGGTGACATACTACGTGGACGGCTCATGCAAAAGGGGTCCTGCAGGACAGAACCTAGTAGGATATGCAGTAGTTTCTGACAGACATTATAGAAGCAAAATCTTTTCCACATAGTTTGTCTGTACAGGCAACAGAATTGATTGCCTTGACATGGGCATGTACCTTAGCAAAAGGTAAATGTGTGAACATTTTTACTGACAGCCAGTATGCTTTTTCTACTGTACATGTTTTTGCGCAACAGTGGAAAAATCGAGGAATGATAACATCTACTGGCAAACCAATCAATCATGCACAGTTTATTTTAGATCTTTTAGAATCTATTCAGTTACCTCAAAAAGTAGCTATTTGTAAATGCACAGCTCATACCAAGCAACAGGACAGGATTTCAAAAGGTAATGCAAGAGCTGATACAGTTGCAAAGCAGGCAGCTTCAGAAGTATTTCTTTTGAATGAGGAACTACAACCCTCTGAAATTTTAGACTTAGAAATGTTAAAGACAATGCAGACACTTACTACGCAAGTTGAAAAACAAAGATGGGTAAAACAAGGAGCAATTCTCGAAAAGGGGCTGTACATCTCTAAAGAAGGAAAACCGATATTGCCATCTAATTTGTTTAGATATGCAGCTTTGTTGAGCCATGGGCAGTGCCATGTCTCAACAGGGGGGATGGTACAGCTGGTGAACCAAGTGTTCACAACGTACGGATTTACAAACTACTCTAAAAAATTTTGTTCATTATGCCACATCTGTAATAAACATCATGCACAAGGGGCGTTAAAGCCCAAGCAAGGGAGTTTCCCTACACCACCGTATCCATTTCATACTGTCTGTATGGATTTCATAGAGTTGAATAAATGTGAAAGTAAAAAGTATTGTCTTGTCATTATAGATATGTTTTCCAGATGGGTGGAAGCCTTTCCGACTAAAAATCCAGATGCTACAACTGTGGCCAAAGTTCTTGTTAAAGAAATCATCCCTAGATTCGGCATTCTGGAAAGGATCTACAGTAACAATGGCACACACTTCGTAAACCAGACCATACAGCAGTTAAGTAGACATTTTGGCATTTCTTTAAAAAATCATTGTGCGTATCACCAAAAATCTGCAGGGCTAGTAGAGAGGCATAATGGGATTTTAAAGAGTAAGCTAAGAAAATTAATAACAGAAATGCAAAGAAATTGGATGTACTGTCTCCCCCTGGCACTGTTGAGCATGAGAACTGTTCCGAATGCAAAAGGATTGACTTCTTTTGAAAAACTCTTTGGAAGGGCTTACTATATACCTCAGTGGAACTCTCATGCCCGCAGACCAGGAAGCTGACAGTACATTAGCTGAGTATATGCGAAACCTTTTAAATTCTAAACATTTGTTGCAGTTAAATTTTGTTTCAGATAAAGAACGAACCAGACCATCAGAAGTGGCAGTGCCCCCTGGAGCGTGGATCTGGCTAAAGATAGTTAAGAAGAAGAATTGGGCATCTCCGAAGTGGGAAGTACATATCAAGTGCTTTTGTCAACACCCACTGCAGTCAAAATCGTGGAGCGTGCCTCCTGGATCCACCTGACGCACTGTAAATCAGTTAAAAACTTTAAACTGGACAAAAATCTTGTTACATGCCAAGAGCAAAAATGATAGAGTCCAGAAGAAACATGAATGCAGAACAACCCTTTCCTCAGAAGTATTGCATAATCATCCTGTTAACTGTATTAGTGACAATAATCTTTTTGTTGTGGCCTTTTCTTTTCCCAGCCACACAGACTGAACTGAATAAACGTGAAGCGTTATTCATAAACTGGCATCCAAACTTTAACACTTACCAGGCAATTAAATATGTGTATGCTGCGACTTTCAATGTTTTGAATTGCTGGATTTGCATGGCTTTGCCGACAGCATATGGGGGGTTATTAATGACTACGGTCCCCCTAGGGGTCAATGAGACCTGGGAGAACTTGGTTTATGATACCTCAACCATTACAGCACAAGATAAAATAGCATTGCACTTGTCTGTTCCACAAAAGGGAACTGTGTGTTTTTATAAAAATTATACTGTTCAGGTGGGTTGGAGCAATTGCAATGTGACTGTTCCTTATAAATGTTACACTAAAGGTAACAATGTGTATCTTTATTGTAATACAAACTATGATTCATTTCTTGGATTGATGCACAAAACACTTGATGAAGTAAAACATAATTCTGTTCTTTATAAACAGCTGTCTACAATTGATAGAAAAATGTTTCATGCAGGGCGAGTGTATATTCATAGCAAGGTTACTACTAAAGTAGAGGACTGTTATTTTGTGTGTGGCAGAAAGGCATACAAATGGTTACCTGAAGAATTTGTCCTGCAGTTGTTTTTTGGGTTACCTGGTTCCGGCCATATGACACACTGCAGTTTTGCCTCGTGGGAAAATTCAAAATGTCCGAGAAGTCGTCAAGAAACCTGTAAATCCAGTGGGACAAATCGATGTTGGAAAGACCATCACTCTCTAGGCAAAGGACTGACACACATGGACTTGAGTGATAGCGTTATATCATGGGCAGGCATATTACCAGCATATGGAGCAGTGAAATCGATCTGGGAGCTGAGAAAACTGTCAAAACCTCTCAAAGTAATGAGCAACGCAACTTTTTCTGCTCTCGAATTGGTGACTGATGAACTGAATGCTATGAGAACTGTAGTGCTCCAAAACTGCAATGGCTCTCGACTTCACCCTAGTGGCAAGAGGTGGTACGTGCGCTTTAATCCAAGAAGAATGCTGTTCATATATTCCTGACCATAAACACGATAGACAATCATCTTGAGGTAATTCAGCAAGTGTCGGCCATGACCAAACCAGGCCCAAACCCACTGACGGACATTTTCCAGAAATGGTTTGGGGGTGGGGTACCATCCTAATGAACATCCTGATTGCCATTTGTGTAGGTATGCTCCTACTGGGAGTATGTGTTTGTTGTGTTATCCCCTGCATGAAAAGACTGATTAAAGAACTTATAGACATGTCAGTTTCTGAGACCTTATATCAAAGTGCTGAGTATGAAGAACTGTTAAAAGATTGAAAATGCTTTCATGAGTTTAAACTGAATGACTCTTTTAACTGCAAATCCTGAGTGGAAGAGGTTAGGAGAAGAAAACAAACTGTTTATGCTTATTTTGAAAGTAGAATAAAAGTATTAATAGGGGGGAAATGTTAGAAAAATATGTATTAATGTGTGTATTAGCAATATGCTTAGAGCATTTAGAGCTTGAAAAGGGTTAACACATTTATTCTATTTCATACTGCATAAATCTGAACAAACTGCAGTTGCTTTCTGACCTTGTATTGTTAGCTAAAATCTTGCTTGTGTCTTGGAAATTTACTGAGAAGCAGGTGATTTCTGCTTGTGTTAGGAAAATAATGAATAGAACAATACTACTTGTATGAAACTTAGACAATAAGTTCTGCTCTGCTGTGAGAAAATACACAGCTGCAGAAGTTACAGATAATTAGTACAAAGCCTGCTTGAAAATATGAACTGCTATCAGCATTTGCTTGTATCTGAGTTAGAAGAGTACCTTGAAATGTAACGCTGTACAATAGATGCTTGTAAACGGATTAATGGTCACCAAGGCCAGGTTGTTTTTCTCAAAAGTTTCTCACAAATCTAGTCATGTCAGCAGAAAATCTGAGCAACATCTGCTGTAGAACAATGCTAAAAGTTGTGTTTGATTATGTCAGCTTAGAAGGCCATGTCTTGTAAAATAGTATAAGAATAAGCATACTTCCTGTTAGTAGTTAGACAAATCCTTGTATTTGCATGTTTTTGTCTCCTTGTGACAAGTCAATTAAAAGTGCCTTAACTGAACCTTACGTGTATTGGTCTTTGAAGTTTTTTTCCTTTGACAGTTAGGCCTGGCAAGCCAGTATGTAAAAATCTACTGCCAATCATTAGCGGACCGGAGTTCTGCTGTGGCGACCCCTAACCGGGAAAATCTGAAAGACACAAACAAACATAAAGGTATGTCATAAGCTCATTGGCACACAAAACAATAAAGCTAGAAAATAAAGGGTCAAAAAGAGAGGACAGAGAAGCAACTACATTATCAGTTAGGTTACTACTGTTGAGTTTCAACTATCTTTGGGGTAATGATCTCATGTAAACTAGATGGCAATTACCTTAAGGGACAAGGCTGGGGAAGAGGCGCAAGACTGATAAAAGTTCACTTTTGCTGAATGATGATGTTATATGGAAATGTAATGGACATGGACTGGTGTGTGTTTTTGAACTGCAATGTATATGATAGAAAATTAATAAAATGTATGTTGAAGAAAAGAAAGAAGTTAGCAACTAATGCTCATTGTAAATGTGATGAAAATGCCAACATCTAACATATGTATTTCCTTGAAGCTCATCTTATCTGAGTAAATGTGATATCTTTGTTTTAATTATACTTGGCTAAATTATTTTGTAGGACCTCAAGCTCTTTGTTCTTTGTACAAGTGTAACCACACTTTCATACAGAATTCGTAATGGTGATTAATACAGATGTCCCTCATTTACAATGTCTGGCACTGCAAATACTTGGAAGTTGGCAAAAAGTTTAGACTTGAAGACTTAATACTTCTGGCTATTCGTGTGTCTCAGAAATTGGAATTCAGATGCAGGTTTTTAATTAAAATATAGTCAGTTCCATTTGTTCCATGAAGAACAGCACCTTAAACTTTTGTGTAATTGCAACTTCAATGCATGTTTCTTTGTTGATATCATACTGACAAATCACTGCAGAAGATGTTAATGCATGCCCACACAGACTTTGTATACTATACTGGATAAATGTACCCAATGAAAGTCTGAATAATGCTAAAAACTAAAAAGAAATGTTAAACTCAAAAAACAACAAATAGCCTGATGCAACTGTGGTAAAATCATACCAATAAAAATATAAAGCCACAATAAAACACTGTGGCAGTGAATCTACATTAGCATAGTAATCCTTTATTAGTCGCTTTCATTGAAGTGACTTCATCAAAAAAGCTCAACATAAAAATCTATTTTTATATATTTAATAACATCCAGTAAAAAATAAAAAACAATTAACCAAATAAATCAGTTAATTGACGCACTCATTTAAAATAAAACCTTTTGTTAATTTTACTGAAGATTAAGAAAAGGATATATAAATAGATCATTCAATAAATACATATAAAATGATTAAATCACAATATTTCCTTACATACTTTTAGCCTTTTATCTTTTAAAAAACATTTAATGTTTAACAAAAATTTAACAAACAGTTGTCAGTCTTTGTCCAGTCCCTCACTTCCTTTTGTGCATGCCTGGATCTTATCCAGATATGACTCCCTAAGAAGTTGAACAATTATCAAGGTCTCCTTGTCTTAGAGCCCAGCCTCATACTTTCAAAGATGTTACCATCATTTGATGTGTCAGAGCCAGAATGAAGAAAGTTTGAACAGGGCTGTGGTTCACATGTTTAGAACCACTACCTCTGGGGTGTGACATCACCTTAACCAAACTCAGTTAACCAGCAGGGGGTATTACACCAGGTACTGTTATTATTGGCAAGTTTGATTTAAACAAAAATGCTTTGTCACATGCATGTTTTTTAAAGGAATACATTCACATTTTATTTTCATGGTGGATAAAAAGAACAGTATGCAATCATCATTTTTTCTTTGTATTACTCACAATTGCTGGGCATTGCCTTAGATGCCTTATTGATGTATACACCTAAATGTCATTTATTCCTGCAGTAGAGCAGCAGTAATGTTTTTTTTTTGGGGGGGGGTTGCAGAAATACATATTCCTATGTGTGTAATTGCCATCTTTTAATAAATGTTGAAAGGGTTGAGGTGAAAAGGTACGTCAGATGATGTTAAATAAGTAGAGGTTACAGTTCATAGTTGTACAAAACTGTCATACATATTACACCATTCTGTTTTTTCTAAATATATTCAGCTTTGAGCATATCAAAGGTATCCACAAGCTCCCATGGATTGCTGGGGACTGTTGAGGACTGTTGCAGACTCCTCTGCTGTCTGCAGCTTGTTCACAAATCAAGGTGAGGTGGCATTCATTAACCAATGAGAGCGATTTATGTACATAAGTGGCTGTACACATTAACATATTCCTGCAACTCATACAGAAAAATGTAAAATGACCTAATTTGCATACAAAATACTGAAAGGGACCTGAATTTATGTGAAATAGTTTAATATACCATATTAATTTGAGATTGCTCACGTTAGACGATAAATTCTTTAGGAAACTACAGACTTTTTAAAGAAAAAATATTAAAATACTGCAATTTAATATGTAAAACTTCAAAATGAAGTAAAATTAGTGAGCTTCCTTGAAGATGTGTAAAGCTATAAATGGAAAAGCATTACAGCAGCAATGGAAATGATTAGTGTTCACTGAGAAAAATCATTTACTTTGGAGTCATTCAGTGATTGTGCATACATATGTATTTTAATTGTGAAGTATGGAAGTAGTAAGGATGTGTTGTTGGCTGAACATACATGTCTTTACTTAGAGATTTCTGAGTGTCACCAAAGAATAAAAAATGACAGTATTATGAAAACATGTAAATGTTAGGGGCTGGGATAAGAATTAATCTGTTAAAAAAGTGATTGCATTATTGTTCTGAACATATCTGTAATACTGCATACATTAGTACAGCATAAATTTACTTGGCTGGACTGAGATTTTGCATGTGTGTATAATTATGGAAACACATTCATTTGCTCGATGGGACACAATATCAAATAAAATGTGAACAACTCAAAATTATGGTACCTATTTAACACAGGGGTCAAGTACCCCTGCACCCCCACACTCCCTGCTAGTTATATATACCAGCTCTGAGATTGCACAACAGTGGGGAAAGGGAAAATTCACATTTTCAATATTTGGATTTTTTCACATTTTTGTCAGTCGAAATTTTATGTCTTCAATCAAATTAATATATTCCTAATTATGGGGTTTGTGTTATCTAGCTTTTATAGTAGGATGGCTGGCACACTTTTGCTGTTGCATAGGTTCACCAATGATTACATCAAACACTTTTTGTGAATGACTGTGGCCTTTTTTAATATGCAGTAGTGATGCAAAACAGTGGATGAAAACAGAAAGGACAACTTCAGCCATGAGGAAAATCACATCCTCATGGCATCCCTCAGGACATGTAGCAAGCATTTGTTTGGTACAGGGGGTGGCCTAACAAGCTGAGAGGAGAAAATCCTGAAATCAAGTTGTCCTGGACATTAATACAGGGGGTTGCAGAAACTACACATTAACACAGTGGTTGAAGTGGGCATATGATACGGTAAGATATGTTAGAATCAAAGAGAGACAAAATGCAATTGCCCTTACCAGTCTGTAGCAGCAGTGCTCATCTGCTTTGGATGGATGGTTTTAAAACTGTAACATATATTTATAAACAGAACTGAATGCTAACATGGAAGGATTACTTTAAGCACATGGCACTTACTATTATAGGTGAACCTTCTACATCTGCACAGAATGACAATGAGGGCAGTCAGCATGGTAAGTGTCCCCCACCCCTCCTTAATAAACACATAGATGTATATGGTATTTATTTATTAGTAATGTTTCCAAATCGTTTTTTTTACAGGAATAGCAGTGGAAACAAACAGGTCCATTGTAACAAAACATTTGGAGGATATCAGCAGCAAAATGGCTGTTGAAGATGATGATGATAAAGTTGTATTTATGAGGCCACCTGAGGAAAGTGGCACCCAGTCCCCAAGTTTAATGGCAGGATCTCACACACCACAACATGCTATTAACTCTGTAGGAAGTGAAAGTGCATCATAAAGTCAAGCACATTCCGACATGTCACTCACTGTTAAACAGGGAGAAAACCCAAGCACCTCTACACCAGCATATCCAAACCTAGACAAACACTTTCAGGATGGCAGCAGACATTTAGAGGTAACAGTGCTCATACTGATACCTTTATAAAAGGGAAGCCAGGCACAGGAATTTGTCACAGCTACCCCAGGAAGCATGTAAATTACTAGCTGCCTACCAGCAAATGTGTTGTGACATTGTTAGGGCTCAGAGCATTGCCACAGAGAGTCAGCAGGAAATGCTCAGAGTTTTCCAGGATATGTATGAAGATTTCCAGTACTACATGTAAAAGGCACAGGACAGGGATAGTGCTATAAGCACACTGATATGTAGTACGTTGCCACACCAGGCATCAGTGGCTGCCTCTACTCATGTACTAGTTAGGGCTTACCAGACACAAGCAGGAGTCAGTCTTGGAAGGGGACAGGGTACTGTCTGGAAATGTGGGGGCAGATCACATGAGACTGCAAGTTCTTCTCAAAAACTTACTGTAATTAGTTGGGGGGAAGGACAATAGATTTCATGCAAGCCACGTCAGTGTTCATCTACACCTAGTAGAACTTCTCATCTGAGGTCCTGATCACATTCTAGCAGCACTCCCAGATCACCTGCATCAGCTAGGACACAACATCGGACAAACTCACCATCCAGCTTTCATGATAGCCCTTCAAAATCACTTGCACTTTCAACTAGCCTATCTTTACAAGATGTGCAGGACACATTTGACCTTGATCTATTGTGAGTCTAATGTGACATTTCTGTTGCTTACAATCTGAGCTTCACAAACACAGGTCAATGTTTAACTTAAAAAAGTAAGTTATTTAAAAAAAAAGTTGGGGGGTCTTAGGACACTTTTCAACTGTGTGCTTTTCAGTCTTGTAATGATACTGCTTAACACCTCATGGAACTGTGGCATAACATTTGTATGTCATAACATAAGATTGCAGACGTTAATACCAGTGTTTTATGCATGACCATTATTACAGCTGGCAGTTATCTACAACTTAAAAGAAGTAATACACAAGTTTTCATGGAAACACAGTAATGAGAACATTGCAGATTAAACTCAGTATCCTGCCATGTAAACAAACACTTGTTCCACTTCACCCTCACCACTGCACAAATGATAATATTTTTTGTCTGTGAGACCAAAAATTATTGTGTATGACAAAACAAAATAATCTGATGTGCAGTACCTCAGCAGACAAATCATACTTTAAACTGAAAAAACAGTGCATAATATTAAAAGAGTAGGATAATTGTTCATAGGGTCATGGGTACATATTAGTCTAACAACCACTAGGGCTTTTATAAGCCTAGTCGAGCATCCTAGTCCAATGGTATCCCTTTGTATCATGGGCATTTATTAACAGGAGGTATGTTAGGAAGTTTATAAAGGTTACGTGGGGGATGTGTTAGTTTGAGCATAGTTACTGTCTACCTTTGTCTGTCAGAGACATGGGGACCAGACATGGGGTAAAATTCAGATTCTACATCCATTGAGCAGGTTTACATTTAAATAGGATTAAAGATGGACTCTGCTTCACATGAATGGGGGCCTGTTCCAGAGCATGGGGATCCTCTGAGACACATATCTATCTCATCAACATATCCTGTTCATGTGGCAAACAAAATGTAAATCATTGAATCTAGTGGTTCTGATGCTGTTCATTTTGCAGATGTGCAAAAAGTCCCTCAGCCTCATTCAATTGCAAGGTGTGAACTCACATTAAATATTGGAGAAACCTTATTTAGCAATTGTACCACTTCACAACATTCAGTATGTGCATACTTAGGTACACCACCTCAGTAGAATGTATTGTGCAAAACTATTAAAAATGTGATTATTCCCTATATGATGCCTCACAACATCATTTAACAGGAGTTATGGCTTTTACAAACAATAATATGCATCATTGTTCTGAAATTAAAAAAAATATTTAAAAATGAGAAGGAATGTCAGATCAACAGTGGCTGCAGACCATTCACCATAAAGAATAGCTCACAGATATCACTGCATGCATCAATTATGCCTTATGTATGTGTTTCTTACAAGAAAGGAAACACTAAGTTAACTGTCATGGTCCAAAGTTCTGGACTAGACACTGCCTTTTTACCTTTGCAGCCATACACTATACATGACGTTTTACATGGGGTCCTTTACTAATTCTGCCTGCTGGTCATCATTAGTCAGTGTGACAGCATGTGTAACTGCATCCCCAGACTGGTGCATGATCATGTGTGCAGAATGCAACATGCAGTAAACATCCTGCATGTGATAGCTTGGTCATACTGAAGGGCACATCCAGAATCATCCAGGCAGCTAAAATAACTCTTCAGGAGGTTGACCCTCTCAATGACAATATGGTTCGGGACAGAGATGACCTGTAGTTCTTTACTGTAGCTGCACTTTTAATTCTTACTGGTGTCATGAGCCAAGGCTATTAAGAATCAACTGAAAGGCAAAAAAAAAAAAGAGAGAGAAAAGGGAGGCAGACAAAACAAAGGAAAAGTGGTTTAGTAATCAGCAATGCATTGTACTATGAATAGCTACTTAAATACAATAGAAAAAAAGAAAGAAAATATATTTCTCTTCTTATCAACAGGATGACCACTGGGATACTACCCTGCAAGAATAGGTGGCACAGTGAGCCCTGCCGGAATGATGGGCAGAGAGACATAGGTAATGCACCCCCATGCATCACACACACTACCTGTCAGTTGATGGAAAGGTAGCTCTTCCTATTGCAGTACTGCCACTTCGGGGACCAGATGGGGACAATAATTGCAACATGGGTGCAATGTATTGCACTGAATACCTCAGGGAAATGTGCTACCCTATAAATGGCATAGATCGTCTGGGTGGGCTTAGTCCTGAACTGACACCTGGAAATAGATGTACCACTCTACACATGCGAAGAGTACATCTAGAAACTTCTGCAGTATCCTTGAGACAGAAGCATGTGAAATAACTAGCGTGTCCACAGTCTGTCTCAAGAAGGTGCCCGTGGCAAGCATAATGAGGGCTATACATACCTTACTATCCACAGGGATAGAAAGCCTAAGCATTCCTCCAGTAGCCTTATTGGGTCATACATACCCTTATAATATCCCTGCTCAGTCAGAACATATCATGTATCTCCTGATTATAAAAGTTATAGTGAGTTATCCCACTACTTATATCTCTGCTTTCTTGGCTGATGAGCACCATGGGTGCAAGTGCTTTTGGCTGGGCCAAGACAAGCAGCTTACATGTTTGAAATAGCAAGGCTAAAAGCAAGTGACAGCATTTTTGTGGATTCCAAATTAGACAGGATTGGTAAGAGTCCCCTTTATATAATGTATCTACAGACGGTGCAGAAAAGCAGGGACAACTTCACTATGAATTGCAAATAGCCAAGGTAATGCTTCTTTATCATGAGCTGGTTAAATCATTCCTCATTTACATCTCATTATGCTTTCATTTGCTTATTCTTATTCATGGTCATTGCTTCTTAGCATAAGTGGACTCTATGAATCATGGCTTAGCTGTGGTCATTCATGGAGAGTACTGATAGTCTTAACACATCCTTATAATGACTGTGACCTCCACCATAAAAACTGAAAAACTCGTATTGGAAAAATAAGTGTAAAACTAGGTAACCAGACTGAGATATAAGGTCATGACGTAAGGGCTGATGGCTTTAAACTAGAGACTAAGACAAAAAGAATAGTAGCGCAAATGCCTTCCTACTCCAGTAGACAAACATGCTCTCATAAGATTCTTAAGTGCTATACAATGACCTTCACGTGTGATTTCAGATATGTCTGAAATAAATGTGTCATTAGGGGGAAATAGTAGAACAAGATGTGGAATGGTGGTAGAGCGCAGAGCAAGGCAAGAACAGCTCATGAGAGACGTACCCTGACTTCATTTTTTATGTAAATAAATCAGTCATATTATAAGAAGATGTCAACTGAAATAGAACTGGAGTCTGATTTCATAAAAAATTAAAGCAGTTTTTTTCTTATGTTTTAGGACCATTAATAAATGCTATAATGATATGCACAGATAGAAATAAACTATTCCTTGGTATATGACATGGCTGTGTAAAGTACCAAGAATATATTTATGGAGAAATGCATTGGTAGTAACATGCCATATGCCATTACAGTGTGCATTTAAGAAGTCGTTGCACAAGTTACCTTCAGGACTGAAAAGATGCAGCTTCAACTACTCGTATGACACCAAAAAACCAGATAGCCTGACTTGTTATTTTTTGACAATGCAGGAAGTTTTGCCTGCTGATGAACTAGAAGTTAAATTAAATAATTCCACCATTGTCACAAAATGGAAAGAACTTAAAAGAGTTGATCAGTATAATGAGAGAGATTAGAAAAATGCAGATGTTTTGAGAAATGACTAAGAGAAGTTGGACTAAACAGAAATATGCTGCAGTGAAACAGACACAGCCATATATTTCATTTATTTATTTTATTTATTTGCAGTTTGTTAACCAGGAAAGTCCATTAGGCCAAAATGAGCCCGTTTTCAATGGAGGCCTGGGAAGAAAAGCTCCATATACAATTATTATGTAGCTAATATCACAAAGTTAACAAGTGCAATACAATTTTCAAAAACTACTAAAACACAGTAATATAGAAGACAGAATAATAACATTTGAGCAAGGTGTTGTAACAAAGCACTGAATGAAATTAAAACATAAGTATTTTGGAATAAGTAAGTATAATTCAAAGAGCAGGCACATATGCACTCAAAGTTTCATGAGGTGAGAGGGAGGAAGAATTACAGCAAAAGACTAGAACAGAGAAAGGTGAATAGGCTAAGTTATGAGAAAGGAACAAAGGGAGAGGGAGTGGAAATGAAATGAAGGGAGTCACTAGGGTGAGTTGTGAGAAAGGAACAAAGGGAGAGGGAGTGGAAATGAAATGAAGGGAGTCACTAGGGTGAGATATGAGAAAGGAAAAACGGGAGAGGGAGTGGAAATGAAATGAAGGGAGTCACTAGGGTGAGTTATGAGAAAGGAACAAAGGGAGAGGGAGTGGAAATGAAATGAAGGGAGTCACTAGGGTGAGTTATGAGAAAGGAAAAAAGGGAGAGGGAGTGGAAATGAAATGAAGGGAGTCACTAGGGTGAGTTATGAGAAAGGAACAAAGGGAGAGGGAGTGGAAATGGAATGAAGGGAGTCACTAGGGTGAGTTATGAGAAAGGAACAAAGGGAGAGGGAGTGGAAATGGAATGAAGGGAGTCACTAAGGTGAGTTATGAGAAAGGAACTAAGGGAGAGGGAGTGGAAATTAAATGAAGGGAGTCACTAGGGTGAGTTATGAGAAAGGAACAAAGGGAGAGGGAGTGGAAATGGAATGAAGGGAGTCACTAGGGTGAGTTATGAGAAAGGAACAAAGGGAGAGGGAGTGGAAATGAAATGAAGGGAGTCACTAGGGTGAGTTATGAGAAAGGAACAAAGGGAGAGGGAGTGGAAATGAAATGAAGGGAGTCACTAGGGTGAGTTATGAGAAAGGAACAAAGGGAGAGGGAGTGGAAATGAAATGAATGGAGTCACTAGGGTGAGTTATGAGAAAGGAAAAAGGGAGAGGGAGTGGAAATGAAATGAAGGGAGTCACTAGGGTGAGTTATGAGAAAGGAACAAAGGGAGAGGGAGTGCAAATGAAATGAAGGGTCACTAGGGTGAGTTATGAGAAAGGAAGAAAGGGAGAGGGAGTGGAAATGAAATGAAGGGAGTCACTAGGGTGAGTTATGAGAAAGGAACAAAGGGAGAGGGAGTGGAAATGAAATGAAGGAGTCACTAGGGTGAGTTATGAGAAAGGAACAAAGGGAGAGGGAGTGGAAATGAAATGAAGAGAGTCACTAGGGTGAGTTATGAGAAAGGAACAAAGGGAGAGGGAGTGGAAATGGAATGAAGGGAGTCACTAGGGTGAGTTATGAGAAAGGAACAAAGGGAGAGGGAGTGGAAATGAAATGAAGGGAGTCACTAGGGTGAGTTATGAGAAAGGAACAAAGGGAGAGGGAGTGGAAATGAAATGAAGGGAGTCACTAGGGTGAGTTGTGAGAAAGGAACAAAGGGAGAGGGAGTGGAAATGAAATGAAGGGAGTCACTAGGGTGAGTTATGAGAAAGGAACAAAGGGAGAGGGAGTGGAAATGAAATGAAGGGAGTCACTAGGGTGAGTTATGAGAAAGGAACAAAGGGAGAGGGAGTGGAAATGAAATGAAGGGAGTCACTAGGGTGAGTTATGAGAAAGGAAAAAAGGAGAGGGAGTGGAAATGGAATGAAGGGAGTCACTAGGGTGAGTTATGAGAAAGGAACAAAGGGAGAGGGAGTGGAATGAAATGAAGGGAGTCACTAGGGTGAGTTATGAGAAAGGAAAAAGGGAGAGGGAGTGGAAATGAAATGAAGGGAGTCACTAGGGTGAGTTATGAGAAAGGAACAAAGGGAGAGGGAGTGGGAATGAAATGAAGGGAGTCACTAGGGTGAGTTATGAGAAAGGAACAAAGGGAGAGGGAGTGGAAATGGAATGAAGGGAGTCACTAGGGTGAGTTATGAGAAAGGAACAAAGGGAGAGGGAGTGGAAATTAAATGAAGGGAGTCACTAGGGTGAGTTATGAGAAAGGAACAAAGGGAGAGGGAGTGGAAATGGAATGAAGGGAGTCACTAGGGTGAGTTATGAGAAAGGAACAAAGGGAGAGGGAGTGGAAATGAAATGAAGGGAGTCACTAGGGTGAGTTATGAGAAAGGGGGAACATTAGAGGGAGTGGAAATGAAATGAAGGGAGTCACTAGGGTGAGTTATGAGAAAGGAACAAAGGGAGAGGGAGTGGAAATGAAATGAAGGGAGTCACTAGGGTGAGTTATGAGAAAGGAACAAAGGGAGAGGGAGTGGTAATGAAATGAAGGGAGTCACTAGGGTGAGTTATGAGAAAGGAGGAACATTAGAGGGAGTGGAAATGAAATGAAGGGAGTCACTAGGGTGAGTTATGAGAAAGGAACAAAGGGAGAGGGAGTGGAAATGACATGAAGGGAGTCACTAGGGAGAGTTATGAAAAAGGAGGAAAGGGAGAGGGAGTGGAAATGAAATGAAGAGTGTCACTAGGGTGAGTTATGAGAAAGGAAAAAGGGAGAGGGAGTGGATATGAAATGAAGGGAGTCACTAGGGTGAGTTATGAGAAAGGAAAAAGGGAGAGGGAGTGGATATGAAATGAAGGGAGTCACTAGGGTGAGTTATGAGAAAGGAAAAAGGGAGAGGGAGTGGAAATGAAATGAAGGGAGTCAGGTGGGGTTCATTCAAACAAGACATTAGGCACATACAAGGCATAATGTTTAAGACTGATTAATGTTACTAACCAGTTAAAGAAAATGATGGAAAGAACACATGAGCTACACTTGGGAGTAATGAAACGGAGGGAAGAAATTTGTCTTGATTTATATAGTCAAGGAATATTAGTGCAAATAGGGCAAGAACTTCATTTTTTGCTAATATCACAGTAACAACCCAATAGAAGAAATTATTATTTATTAATTTCCAGGAAGACTGTGGAATAAAATGAGAACAGATTTTTTTCTCTATCAATAACTGTATGTATTTCAGCAGTGGTTACTATTATTTAATATTCTCAAAGGTTATAAATTTAAGAGATACTGCAAGTAGAAGTGTGACTGATACATTGAAAGCTGCATAGTCAAGGCATGTGATTTCAGATGTTATAATGCCAGATAATGGTCCACAATATGAAACTATAGAATTCAGGATTATGTTGAAAATAAATGGAAATTTTAATATATAACCCGTAGTATTACATGTTCACAGTCTAACAGGTTCATAGGTAAGTACTATGCTAGCTGTCATTTTAAGCTTAGCAGATTTCCCTTCAAAGCTAGTAATTAGACCCTGTACCTTGTGTCTGTGAGGTAAACACCTTAACTCTTATGACAACTCATGGATGGACAGTTGTGTAGTGGTTAGTTAATGATGTTGCTTCACAGCAAGAGGTTCTCAGGTTCAATTCTCAGCTGGAGTGGCTTCTGTGCTCAGTCTGCATGTCCTCCTTGCATTCGCTTGGGTTTCTTCCAGGTATTCCAATTTTCTCCCACATTCCAAAGACATGTATCCAGAACATTTCTTCCCAGGTCTATGCTGAAAATACACTCTGTCCTAGTTGGACTTTCCCAGTCAACAAATGTTAAATAAATAAATAAATAAATAAATAAATAAATAATAGTCAACTTAAGAGGAGTATATTGGCTGTCAAAACCATGATGATGAACTTATGGAACATTAACATACACATAGCCTTCTCTCCATTAGCAAAATTGTACCCATACTCTATATAACTGTTTATCTACTGCTATGACTGCCAGACTGTTATGCTATTCAAAATGCAACTATTCGTATTCTGTCATGACTGCTACAACTTCAAAAATACACAATGCCTGCATTTTTAACTTGCTTTAGCCATATTTTGTTTTTTGTAACCTCAATCTGTAACCTCTTTGTATGTCTGAACCTGCTATAAAGAAAAATATTTTCTGTGTATTTGTTAATAAATGTCTATTTGGAGCTTTTCTCCCCAGGCCTTCACTGAAAATAGGCTCACTCCAGCCCAGTGGACACTCCTGGTAAACAAATGTAAAATAAAATAAATAAAATAAAATTATTGTAATACAGGAATAGTCATCGAGAAGGTGAAGGTCAGTCATCAGATAATTACAGATGGGCTACAAATTGAATAGTAGAACTCCAACATCTACATTCTCTCAGCATAGGAGTCAACTACATGGGAGACAGAAATTAAATTCAAGTAGACAAATGTTTTACAATAGACAGAAAATAAGATGCCTGTACTGTACAACAAAGGGAGTAAAAGAGTGGGAATGTGGTACATTTCTTCAGAGAAGCAATCTGAATGTATTGATATGAAGCAGTGTGACCAGCCTAGAAAATTTGCTTTGTACTCAGGAAAGTTCATGGAGGAAATCGGAGACTTTTTTTTCAAAAAGAATATGCATGAAAGTGATTGTGCTGAATACAGAGAGTGACTGTTGATGATGCTTCCTGCCCAAGCTATTCAGAGAAGTGTCCAGTGTGATGCCTAAAGATTTGTGCTTTGAGGCATACCTAAACATATGCCTCAAGAGGTATTTTCTCAAGCAGCTGAGTTCATGCATGTTGAGAACATCCAGAGAACATCCAGAGAAAGTGTCTTGACACTTGTTACCAGATAAAGTGCGGAGTATATCATCACTGGGAGTGAAGGTGACTGCATTCTCAAATGTTTAGTTAGTAACATTGTTCAGAATCAAGGACTGAATAATGTTAAATAAAAATATCTTATCAATATCAACTTCTTGCTTGTATTGTACTAATAAAGCATTTCAGCTTCTGTACCTGATGAAGCTACTGGTATTATAATTATTGAAATCTTTTTTTTCTTTTTTTAAACAATATTTTATTTGCTTTTGTCAAGAAGTAACAAGAAGGACAAAGTATTTGTAAATATGACTCAGTCAAAAGCAACAGATTAAACAACAAGCTATGACAACTATGCACACAATGTACAAATGCAAACAGTCATGTTAGAGACATGGTAACAAGAAGGACAAAAGTTGATTTTATGATATAATGCTTTTAAAGTGAACATAGCATCTATTCTAGTACAAGATACTAGAATAACCAAATTAATGTAAAAAGTTTTAATTCAGAGACTTGTACCTTGAATTTCTTTAAGTTATGAGATTTTCTTTTGAGATCACTAGCCCTGAATCATTATTGTTGACAGATTTTATCAGAAATTTAAAACCCTTAACATACTGAAGTGACATTACCATAAAGTCATTCCTATTTAGGGATTTAAGGCGCATCCAGTTCTTAGCAGTGTAAAATTTTATATGCATGAAGGTAGATATTAACATTTATGCATCTCTAACATTTATCTTATGGAGGCTATGTGTCATATAACAAATATCGAAGGGATAGACAAGTTATTATATCTATAAAGATTTAGTTTGAAGTTTAGTGTTGAGCTTTGAGTTTTTAAAAGGCTTACATTGCCATAAAATATTAAGTAAATCAGCTTTTTCATCTCCACTGCTTGTACATACATAAGAGCTCTCAGGATAAAAGTTCTTAATATTATAAGGAATTAAATAGAAATTGTTTGTAATCATCATTTATGTAAAAATAACTTTTTAGAGGAAACACATTTAGATTTGTGTAGCATAATTTAGCCAACTCATTTTTTTCTAAGTAAAGGGAATGTCTAATAACCCAAATTGAGGAGATCAACCTCTTATTTTGGATTTTATAATTCATTAATTAGTTTATGTGATTTGAAATGGGTTTTGCTAATTCCAGAAAATACCACCAAATGCATGTTATCATTACATAGGGATAAGTGAGGAAACTGGATAAGAGGAAGTTCAAAATTTGGTTAATAAGTGGCATATAACCCTTTAGAAGAATAAAGTTAATTCTGACTTGCTCAACAGAAGGAGTTAGACTAAACAGGAAATCTTTTACTAATTTCTCTTTGAGAAAGAGAACATTAGATAAATCTAACTTTTATTGCTCAATTTGAGACTGGAGGTTTGGTATAGAGGTTGGAATAAGTTCAGGGTTAAGTCTAACACAATTTGCATTAGATTTTTAAAAGAGAAAACAAGGTTAATCAAGCCTCATGTATTTTAAATTGCCTTAGATATTTATGTTCGAAAAATTGGGTTATTAATTGAGTGAAATGAACTCACCTTCAATTTATTTGACCATATTCTTATCCATGCAGATAACCATCTACCCATATGAGGATTAAATGAGAAGATATAAAAAAATCTATTGGTATTTCTAATTAAATAATAGATATGCAAATATGGTAAGTTTACTCCACCATTTATCTTAGAAGTAATTACTTTATTATAGAAAATACAAACTGACTATGGTGTACAAATACATTTACTGAAAGAGAGGGTGATGTTTTTAAAGATTCTTTTTTGGATTTTATTTTAGAAGGATGCCATCAAATAAAAAAATAATAATTCTGGGAACTATGTTCATTTTGACAACAGCTACTTTTGAAAGAAACAAAAAACTGAATTTAGACCTTCTTTTGATATTACTTTGAATATTTGACCATGTTTTTAATATACTGATATTGTAATTAAAAAGAGGTCATTGTTAAAAGTTATTCCTAAATATCTAAAAGTAATGTTGATTGAAATCTGTTTTAAGTTTTGTAATTTTTAATATGGTGTAGTCTTTTTTAAAGGGAATAAAAGTGACTTTTGCAAGTTTAATTTAAAGTTTGAAAAATTTATAAACATTTTTATTGTGTCCAAGAGTTTTGGGATATCTGAATTAGGTTTCATAAGAAATCATCAGCATAAGCAGTTAGTGGAAACTTTAGTGTGGAGATTGAAGAAGTTATGCTAGGTCTTGTATGAGATTGCTATGAGAAGGCATTCAATAGAGATATTAAAAAAGATAGGGAGAAAATGGGCAACCATGTTTAACTTCAACTTTTATGAATATGGGGTACATAATTTATTAATGTATAGTCTCATGGAGGGATTTTTATATAGAGTTTGGATGTAGTTAATGAATATTTTAGGAAAGCTGAATGTGTATATAACTACAGATACAAAGTTAAAATATATTCTGTCAAATGCTTTAAAAGCATCTATTGCTAGAGTAAAAAAGATAGTGTCTGTTGTGACATTCTAAAATTTGTATAGATTCAAGGATCACTGTAGGATTGCTTATTTCTCTATTACGTAGAAACCCTGATTGTAGGGGGGGGGAGGTCAAATTAGAGGAAGAATAGGTGTACATCTATTAGTGAGTATGGAAGCATAGATTTTTATGTTACTATTGATTTGATTAAGGCAATGGCTCTTCAACTTGAAGAGCCAGTAAGCTCTTTATATGGTTTGTGTATTATCACATTTTGGATTTAGATAAGGGTCAGATATACCATTACTGCTAATATTATTATCTGCTATAAAGCCATGTGGGCTAGGTGATTTTCCCTTTTTTAACCAATTTAATACATTGTATATTTATGATCTTTTAAAAGGTTTGGCTAAAGTATTATATTATGTAGTACTGATATTTATAAAGTTGAATATGTTTAAATAACTAGAAAGAGCCTCAGCAGTATAAGTTCATTAGTATCATTATAAAGCTGAGTATAGATATAAGTAAATATTTTGAGAATATCTTCCTTTATTTGATAGTTTTAGCTGTTAGTTTTATTTCAGAAGTGGATGGGAGAGAAGACTGAGTTTTTATAATTCTGGCTAATAATTTTGAAGAGGTATGTACTCATTCTTAATAAATTGCTAACATTTTTGATTCAAAACTTGATAGCTGTTCTTGACAAAGTAAGTTTAATTCTTTCAATATGTTTTTAATCTGGCATCTGGAATTCATTTTCTTATTGGTAATTTATAGACTGAATTGTTTCTAAAGCAAGTAGTTTAACTTTAAAATTATTTTTCCCTAAATAGCTTATAATTATAGGAGGCTTTGGTGATTAGTTGTATAAATGTGTGACAACACAATATCTGAAAGATACACAAATGTAATAATGACAGAAATGTTTTATATAACAATCACAGTATACTTCAAAATATGTGAAAACCATGAAAAGGAAACATAAAACAAGAGTGCATGTCCTTCAGATATTAATGGTTATAGCCTCTGTCAGAGGTGTGTATGCATATTACATGGTCTGCTTCCTGTACAGTGTTGCACAAAGTACAAATAAAACCTGATGAAGCTCCCAACATGCATATCTCATCACATTATTCACAGTTATAAATACCAATTTTTACAGTAGCTAGTAATCATTCATATTCATTCGGATAACAGATATTGCAACATTAATGACCAGACAACATGACACTTGTAATAAACACAGATTTATTATTCACAAGTGGAATTTTTTTATTAAAAATATAATGTCTTAATGCACTTTTAGCTTGGTGGAATGATACAAAATAATCATCATAATAGATTACTGGTACAATATCAATGAAAACTGCACTTTGCTGATTTTATTATAGTTAGCTATAATCTTGAAACTTCATAGCAAAACTGCTTGAAATGTTGTATACTGAGAGTAAGGGGCTGTTTGTGGAAGCATTCAATACTACTAAACCACATGTGCTTGAAATATTACTGACTGTTCTCTACTACTGCCACCCCTCTGTGCCACAATTGTCCAAAACAAAGACTACACCACGTGATGCTAATCATAACGCACAGCAGAAGTAAGGTTTATAAAAAATGGAAATACAAAACAGTGCACTTCACTGCCTCCTAAGAAGGTTAATGCATTACCAGTGTTTTGCCTCACAGACTATTTCAAAGTAATATACTATGCAGTATTGCCTTCCTGTACATCAACTTAGTAAGGCACTCTGTGTTCTGTCACCTCACTGCACATTTGCAAATATATGAACTGTATGCCCTCTTTGTGGAAATTGCCCTTATTTTGCACAAGTGTATAACCCTACTAGACTGATGTTGCTCAATAAAATTAAAGTTGTACTGAAGTCTTCTCCAAATGGATGTTGTTGAAGTTGAAGTCCTCCCCTTTTTAATTATTGTAAGTTCAAGAAATATTGGTGTTCTCACCGTGGAATGGGTAAAACCTATTTTTTGTCAGACACTGCCTTTGCTTTTTTCTTCCCATCAGGCCCCAAATGTATTACTTTTTAAAATATTATCAGCAATCAAGATGCCTCTAGGCAGCACAGGGAAAAGTCATTTCTCTTGAAGCATACATTTTGCAGTTTTTAAAAATTAAAAGTGAAGGACACGTAAAAAGTTAATGAATAAATCACTGATATCTCCCAACTGAATCAATCAAGCACTTTTGAGAAAAAAAAGCATATTTGAAATAGTTCAGCCATAGTTATAGATAGCTTTTACAACCTCTTCTGGATTATCATTTGTGCTTCAGTTTTTTTTACTGCAAAGCCAAATACCCAAATTAATATTTCATCGATAATTGATCTAAACTGTATATATTCAACAAAAAACTTAGTTATTAAATAAGTATTTACTTCAGAAATAACTTAGTAATTGATGCAACGCTTTCATGTATGTCATATGTACTTACATTCCAAACTAAATGTACTGAGGAATTCTGGCTGCTTTTCTATTACAGTTAGCATGGGGATATAATAAACATAAAATTCGAAGCTAATAAACTGTAAGAACAGGAAACCTATGGGCCAGATTCATTAATGCCTACAATATGTTTGTACAACCTGTATTCAAGAACATCCCTACTACATTGTGTGTGCTTTCTCATCTTGTGGTAACTTTATTAATCACCCTGCATAATTAAGGTTGCAAGAAAATCTGTAGGAAAACTGAAATTAGGAAGAAGAAATGTGTGAGTTATGCTCATCTTGTTTGTTCACTCAGAACAGTGTAAACGTAGTGTAGGCATTAATGAATCCCAGGATATATCTTTTTATGTTTCCAAAATGCCCTTGCCAGAGATCCAGAATAAGAACATATAGCTTCAAAATGTGTCCATGGAGCATCCCTTACTAATGAAACAAGACAAAGGTAATGCTATTTTCATTATAAATTCAAACTGGGTTATCATACTTATTTATTGCCATGCATCATATGTATATTATGTAAATAGTTTATAAGTTGTTAAATTTAGGATTATTACTGAAAAAATGTACTTATGACTATAGGTTTGAAATTTATTGTATTTATTGGTTTATTAATATTCTTTCCCATTAAACAAGACAAATGGAAATATTTCTGCATGGGAAACCAAATAGATATCCTAAGCTAAGTGGCTTGTTCCCTCAATATTAATAAGATTATTATTATAAATTTCTGTAGAATATCTTTAATATAGGAGTTGGTGTGGTACATATTGGATCACTTTGATGAGGGTGTTTACAGAAGCACTATAAAAGTTTTTATACAATTCATTTTTATTTGTCCTATACTTACTACATCCTGTTTAGGATGAAGAGGAGCCAGAACCTGCACTGGTGCTCATTGTGCAGAAGACAGAGAAACTCATCCTGGACAGGATGCTAGACTGTCTGTCTCTCTTTCTCTCACACATATGTGCGCGTGTGTACGCACACACATACACATGCACATTCATATATGTGCAGCATGTATACTTACAGGCAATTTGGATGATTTCCCATTCATCTGTAATGTGTCTTTGGGATGAGGAAGGATAGTGGAACATCCAATAAAATCCCACGTGGACATAGAGGGAGCATGCACAGTCCAGAAAAGGGTAGCCAAGTGGGAAATTGAACAAGAGAACCAAGTGCTGTAAGGCAACACACTGCAGACTGTACCTTTTAATAATAATCAATTATATAAGAGTACTGAAAAGAGAATCTTATGCTGAACAACTTTCCTGAACTTGCATCATACGTCTCATTTACACATTAGATTAAATTTGTAGTTTTGCATCATGTTGCTACTTTTACTGAAAAGATTGCTGGTTTAGCTGGCATGATAAAGTAGGAATACTTGCATGTACGACTGCTTGCTAACAGCCACTAAAATTATGAAATCCTATTTTTGTGAATTGAAATTCTCAAAATATTTGTTTATGATTATTGTAAGTTCTGATCATTATGATGATGCTTTTATGTACCACTGTGTCAATGTATAAGCAAAATAAAGGGAAATCCAAACCACGTATTGGTAAGTAAAGCAGATGGCATTAGTTTTAGTAAATCTAACAAGATATCAGAATTCTGGTAAGTTCTTTCATCTAAAATACGAAATACCAAGAAGTCACTTGTCTTTACTAATTCCTGTGAATCACAACTACAGTAGTTTTATGAGATTTTCCTAAAAAAAACAGTGGAGCAGGGTAAATGTAACTGTGTAGTCCAACCAAAAATGCAATTATCTGAAGAACAACTTTGCTAGTTTCTTTTTAGAAATAGCACATCTACTTCCTAAGATAATAACCTGTTTATGATGTGCTGATATAGGTTGATTTTACTTTAAAAGACCCAAGGTATGTCATCACAAGTAATTGGCAATATAAATATTAATTCAGGCATCATTTTCAGGATTTCAAGGAGGAAATTATGTACATTTCAATAGCTGTGCTTCACAAATAAACAGGGAGAAGCAGTGAAAGCTCCATCTGATACATTTCCAGCATTAATACCAAATAGTGTACTGTAATAAACAGAATCATTATCAATGAGTTTTGTGACAGGAAGTGCTATCTGTTAATTAATTTAATTTATTGAAACATTTTATTGGATATGCTGGTCATGTGATTTTATCAAGTGTATTTAAATTTCATTGGAGTGTCTGTTATTTAGTTCTGATGAAGTTCCAAATTTAGGAACAAAAGTGCTTAACTCAAATCTTAATAAAATTAATTTGGATTAATTTGGTGTTGCTTCTATAGGAGCTACAACAGGTGGTCTTTGTTATAACTTCAAATGTTTGTTTTATTTTACATAATGCACATGCATACCAAAGCCTACATATATCCCTTAAAATAACCCTTGACTATCAAAACATGTCAAATACATGACTAGGATTAAAAAGCCAACCCTCCCCTGGGGTCATTAGCTTAGCAATCAATTATAAAGCTATGAACATAAACCTTTCTGCATTTATAACCCAACCAACACTGGGTGCCTAGCTAATATAAATTTGCCAAAGCACTTTTGTGTGTGAATTGCCCAGTTGGTATAGTGAGATGCTATGCCTTTCCTGTACTTCCAAATCCCAAATCTAGGTATCTAGCAGCTAAGCTACAACAAGTGCATATTTAAAGCTGCTAACCCCTGAAACAAAAATTTAGGGAGTATGATTATCACAGCTAGTTGGACACAGCTCCCTTTTCTAGAGTATATTATTCTCCTTCTCAGAACTTTTTGTTATGATTATTCACATATCAACATGACTATTTTAACATCTCTGTTTCCTCTACAGCCCAAAGCACTGAAAGCTTAATCACTACTCCAAGGCAGAATCCATTTTGCAACATCATTAGCTATCATTGGAGGAGCATTCTGATTCATCAGATGATAAGAAAGCTGTAGAAATAAATAGCACTGGACAGGGAGTCATGTATTTCTGCATGTTACATTTAGCCTTAACAACAATTAATGGGAAGGAAGACAAAATATAAATTTAACTTGACATATAAGCAATAATTGTTATAAACATTTGGAGATATTAAGCTTTCAGTACAAGTGTGTAAATAACTTCATAAACAGGGCATTTAATATCATACATTACAGCATCCAAAATCAGGAGTGGAATCACAACATCAACAGGCTGTATAACAGAAGGAAGAACATCATAACCAAAATTAGGAGCTGCAGCACCCAGCAAGATGAAAGCACTCTCATCAAACTAAGCAAACAACTCAGAGGACAAATAAAGTCTACCAAGCAAAATTTGAGGTGAATTTGGCCTCCTAGGCCAAGGACAATCACAAGGCATTCTTTAGTTGTGTCCACAACCTCAAAGGCAATACACAATTATGTGCAGAGGTCATTGTAAATGAAACCATTTGTACTGAGCCAGAAAATATAGCAAACCTACTAGCTGATAAATTCAGCTCCAACTTTACCCCTCTCTCCTCCCCTCAACCTTCCCTCAGGAAATACCATCAAATATAACTCCCCCTGCTATCATTAGGAAGCATGTTTTTAATGCTCTCTCTCTTAGGCCAAGAACACTGCATCAATGGGCCCAGACAGTATATCAGGATGCCTTCTAAATAGCACAAAACATGACCTATCAGGGCCTCTGGAATTATTTAACTATAACTTCCAAACAGGCTTTCTGTCGCATGAATGGAGAACAGAAACTGCCATCCCTCTGCACAAAGGTGGGCCATCTACAGACCCTAGAAACTACAAATTCACAAGTCTCACTAGTCTTATATGTAAAACCATGGAATCATGGAAATGATCAGTAATGACATAGCAAACTGCCAAACACTGGCCCCAACCCAGTTTGGTTTCATCAAGGCAGATCATGTCTACTCAACCTTGTGGACTTTTTTGAGATGGTCACCAAAACAATGGATGAGGACAAAATGGTTTACACTGCCTACCTCGACTTGGCCAAGGCATTTGACACAATACCTCACTCAGGCATTGTTGACAAACTCATGAGGTTAGGTACAAACGTGTATGTCACCCAGTGGATAGCCAACTGCCTCACAGACAGGACCCATGAAGTAAGAATTGGGGAGTCCATCTCTACCAAGAGGCCAGTGACAAATAGAGTCCATCAGGAATCAGCCCTTGGACTGCTCTTTTTTGGCATTTACTTCTCTGAAGTCAAGACCAATGTCAACGGTCTCTGGCTGACTAAATTTGCAGATGATTGCAAATTAGGAGTTGTCATTGAATCCCACACTGACACAAATGTTCTCCAGGAGGGACTGACACAGACAAACAACTGATGTCAGAACCATGGACTAAAACTAAATACCAAGAAATGCATAATAGCACCCTTCATGAAGTCATCAACCCATGGTAACTATCATATTGACAACACACCCCTTAGAGGTGACTCAGTTGTCAGGGACTAATGGACACACATAGATAGTAATCTAGACTTTGACCATGACATGCTTACAGTAGTGAGGAAATCCTTCTATGTTGTGCAACTTATAAACAAAGGTATGGTATCTAAGTCCAAGTAAGTCATTGTTCCACTGTATTTGGCATTTATCAGATATTTGGCATTTATCAGACCTATTACTGAGTACAATGCCCCCTTTGGTATGTACCTAACCAGGCATATCCAACAACTGGAACATCCACAGAGGTTCCTCACCAAAAGAATACAGGGCTTAAGTAAAATGTCCAATGCAGACTGCCTCAAGGTTCTATCCCTGTATTCTGTCTCCTACAGGCTTTTGATGGGAGATCTATGCCTGACATACAGGGCAATGTCAGACCCCACTCTGATGGACATCCTGCACAACCACAAAACAAACAACACCAGAATTACCCATTCTAAGGGTTGATTCCTATAAATAGGACCTGCTGAAGAGACAGGCATGTATCCTTGAGATTAACCTGTCTCTGGAACAGGCCCCCATCCACGTGAAGCAGAGTTCCTCCATAACCCAATTCAAGTGTAACCTGGACAATTGGATGGGGAACAAGAAATTCATCCCTGGTTTGGCACCTATGTCTCTAATGGACACAGGCAACCTGTAAATGGTTCATCTGCTAGGCTCTAGTTTGTAAATGTTTCATCTCCCAAGCCCCTGCTTACACTTATCAAGGGTATCAGAACTTGTTAGAGATTTGGGATGTATGGCTAGGCTTAAAAAGGACCTTGTGGTTATTAGCCTAGTACACACCTATGAACCTGTGATAACTTCCTTCGCCATTTAAGCACTGCTGTTGTCCAAGCATTCAAAGGGATAATGATGCTACCCTCTAAGTGCAGGCATGATTCTACCCAGTTTATAAGCATTTGCACCATTTCCTTTTTTTTTTTTACTCAACCTCAGTGTAAGGATTTCAAAATCAGAGGCTTTCTGAATGCTTTCTGTAATGAACTGCATAAAACTCTCAAATTTGCCATGCATTTAGCTTTTCACTTCTGCCTCACATTATGGAGAAAAGTTATGATTTTCAGCTTGGGTCATCATCCTGAATGTTTAATTAATTTCTTGCTTGAATATACATTAATAATATATATTGAAATAATATATATTAATAATATATAATAATATATATTGAAAATCACTTGATTTTCTTATTTTAATGTTAATACCTTTGGAAATACACTTCCTTTTACCTTCACCATGACCCAAAACATACAAAACAATATATTCCATGTCAGCTATGAACCAAACTGTTCAATTTTTTAATTTAGTGGAGATGAGATTCAGTACACATCTGTATGCTAAACAAAAGCTTTGTATCCATACTATATGCAATGTAACCTCTGGCTTGATTTTTTTTCACCACTGCTGTTAAATCAATTTGATTAACTCAGATGTCTGTCATGCACAAACTTTTAAGCAGACATTGCTTTCACTAACTAAATATATCTTTGTTGGTACAATTTGTCTATAAATACAAGTGCGCATCTAAAACATTGAGATGATAGATAGAACAGCATGGTTACAGAGTGGTGTTCTCATAAAGGATTTAATGGAATCATTACGCACACGCGCGCACGCGCACGCACGTGTGTGTGTGTGTGTGTGTATGTGGATGCATATATAAAATTCAGACACAGGGTGCAAGGTTTAGTACTAATAAAAGTAAATTTCTGGCTGTCCATAGCTTAGCATCAAGCTTAAATCATTAAGTATATACAATATGTATAGCAAGATGAAGCCTTCCCAAATATCCAGAACATGGAAGCTTTCTGCACAACACTCGCACTGCGTATTTATTTTTGTTCTAAGGTCCCATAACATAGAGAAGATAATGATCTTTTATTATAAACTCAATCACTGCATTCATTCACAACACTGTGTGACCTTTATATGAAAATGAAGTAGCAGATGTGTGAGCTATAGTCTGCCACACTGGAGAATGCGAGGGGGGATGCTTTACCACAAAATGACATTTATCACTCTGCTTTTACTTTTTGAATTATCAGGTTCTGACAGTATGTCTTTTCTATTGGTTTCCTTTGAGATTCACTACAACAATCTCAAATGTACTTTAGCAGATATTCTAAGATTCCGCATTTAAACTTGAGGATGCCCACTGTCTTCATTCTTTGCAGCGATCCCATTATACTCTTAATGCAATACGCTTCTACTTCCATAGTTCTGATGCTACACATTTCATATCACTCTGTGTCCCAAAAAAGGAAAAGTTCTGTCGGGTGTTCGAGGCTGTTATCATTAACACAGGCACAAAGCATATCACTTTGGAATAAACATTTAATATTATCCTGCCATAACAAGGTTTGCCTTGGAAGGCTGATGGACTAAGAGGATCAGAGGTTGAGAACACTGTGTTCTCCCAAGGAACTGGACTGAAGAAGCAGTCAATGAAGATTTATCTAACTCATGACTGAAGAAGTACAGCTGGCAAGTAGCAGGAAAAGAACAGATGGATAGTTCTGTTAGTGGTGAAAATCGCTATGTAGTGCATGCATCTCTATGATAATATTCCAAAGCAGAAAAAATACTACCCTGCAATGCACTACTGTAGAATGAGGCCTGACTGTAACAGCACCTTCAAAGGTGAGTGACAAATGTTCCACACCCCCTAAGCGCAGTGATGGTCAGGTACAAGGGAAGGGACATTCCTTTGATCCCTGAATATCTGTCCTCCTATGTCCATTGAAGTTTACAGGGGTCAGTCTATAAATAACTTTTTTTTAAATTAGGGCAGTATTTAAAAGCTCTCCCTGATTTTTCCTTATTCGCTGTTTATCCAACAGCACTTGCTAAGTACTTTAGTGGCTTTCAGAGCTGATAAAACCTTTTGGCTTTTTTTTGTAACAAACAGTACATGGAGTACATACAACTCCATGCATTACAAAAAGTTACGATCGTGTTTCATTGAACTTAACCCATTAATATGTGCTCTTGACATGTAAAACAAGATTTACCTCTAATGCTTTGCTCTTAGGGTGAATTTCTTGGCCCCTGTGTCTTGAACGCACAATAATAATAATGTGGTTGACTGGAAACATGATCATAACCCTCTATATGATGACTTAATACATCATTACTTGGTTGACTGATAGTGCAGAAGCAGGTATGGGATTTCTATACCAAGGCAAATGCCTGGCATACATAAGTCTCGCTACTGTTATGCCTAACCTGGGGAACCGTTTATTCTTCTAGTCTCTCTAGTTTATTGTTATGTACAAAGAAGAAAAGTCAAGAAGGTAAATTACATTTTATAGTATGTCAAATGCATGCATTGAGATGAGTGAAATAGAAACTAAATAAAGCAGTTTATTAATTTCATAGACATTTGAGAAAATTTATGTTCCTACAATTACTGATTGATATTTTCCTTTACTTCTCCAATTATCATTTGTTGAAAGTGACACCTTTTTAAGAAAAAGTGTGTTTAAATTAGTGTCGGTAGTCAAACCTAACATCTAAAAAGGCAAACTCAACCTAGCTTGGATCTTTTTGCAATTGTCAGCTTTTAAAAAGCAATATTTACAGCTCATACATATCCACATTTATAAAAATACAGGTAACGCATAGTTTACAATATTCATAACATGTCAAGTCAGTCTCTAGAAACATTTGGTCATGTCAGCTGCAAAACATTTTATATTATAGTGATGGGTTAGATGCCTTGAAGAAAGCTTTCGTGAGTGGGAGAGGCACGTCACTATAAAGGTCAGAAAGCAAGACATAGAATGTAATTTGATCAAAATACATATAATAACGTCTTTCTTTGATTATTATCAGCTGTGCACATGTTTTTTGATGTAATTTGATCAAAATACATACTTTTCTACAGTGTATATTTAATAGCATCTTTCTTTGATTATCAGCTGTGCACATTTTTTGATGTAATTTGATCAAAATACATACTTTGCTACAGTGTATATCTAATAATGTCTTTCTTTGATTATTATCAGCTGTGCACATGTTGTTAGTTTGGTATTTTCTGTGTGGAGTTTTGCATGTCTTTTGCAGCTCTTCAATCCGAGAATGTTGACACGATACCATTAATGTGTCCATCCTGCAAACTGCTGCAAGTCACTGTGTAGAATGTTCAGTGCCTCACTGTAAGTAATACTACATGATATGCTGTTATCGCATGCAGCCACGATAACACTAGAGACTGCCAACTGCAACCAGTTTCTAACAGGTATTTATTTTAATAACACTGTGAGCAGTAACAGCAACCAGTTTCTAACAGGTATTTATTTTAATAACACTGTGAACAGTAACAGCAACCAGTTTCTAACAGGTATTTATTTTAATAACACTGTTAAAAGCCTGTTATTTTCTATCTTTCTGTATATCTTTGTCAGTTGAAGTGCAGCATTTTACAAAGCTGGTGTACATACATGATATGCAAGTGAAAAAGTACAGTATGTAAATTATCTTATAGTACTGTATACATATTTGACAAAAAATACAATGTATACCTCTAGATATAATGCACATGAATAAATTGATCTTTTCCGTTAAAGAAAATGTAGTAGTAGCAAGCAGTTTACAATAGGAATGATGTAGTCACATCCTTCAGCACCTCCATATCCAACATCATTTTTGGCAAGCAATACAACAGGAATTCTCTTTGCAGTCCCATCATTTCATAGAAGCATTTGAGATTGAACTAGTGTTAGTTGTAATATTCCTACTGTGGTTTTTACACTGCTGTGCGCATGACAGGGGTGATAGATGGTAACAATTCAATATTTTCTAACTTCAACCCGGTGGAACTGTAACAGCACATCATTTTGTTACTGAGGCTAAAACTTTATGACAGCACTTCACGGGATGGGATATTTATTGTTTTCATTCTGAGTTCTTAATGCCAGACTGAGTCTTCAGTTTCTGAATACCACTGGATAAAGCTTCATGATGTTACATTCAGTTGTGTGCTGAAATTCCTGAGAGTATACTAATGAATTTAATGTCAAATTTAGCTTTGCATCCATTACCTGAGGCTGTTTCATATTTGCTCAAAGTTCGATTCACATGCTGATACAGCTAACCCCCCAAGTCCAAAAATTCAAACCCTGTATTTTTGGCATGTGGTAGCAGTGTTGTTAATATATGTTCTGAACTCCTCTGCAGAACTTATAGAATTGCTGCTGGTCATCTTCTTAAAGATTAACAGTGACAGCTTACAAAAAGTTTCACAATGGGGTTATGTGCGCCCTAGAAAAAACAGAGACATATTCTGGTGTAATAGCTGAAGTCAAGCTCCTTTATGTTGTACAGCTGAGTGGTTACTGTTGACTCACTGAAAACCACACCATAACTGTGTGCTATGAAACCTGGCTTGCTGTATTTATATTGGTTTTGCTGTGTGTAAGACTGATTATCCAATAACTCCTTTGTTTTGTGCTTCACTTACATTGAAAGACTTATCTCAGAGAGAAGGAATGAGGCTTCAGTATGTTGGCTTAGTGCTAAGATCTCTGTTTTACAGTTCCAGTATGTGAGGTTCAGTCCTGACTTCCAGCTGCTGTGTGTGTGGAGTTTTGCATGTCTTTTGCTCCCTTCCATGCAGGTTGTGTTTCCTCCCATGTCATAAAATATACTTATTGACTGGCAACACGAAAATGTTCATTCAGTTAACAGATAAATACATATAAAAAGAATTGGAAATTATATCAATGGAAGGTATATTAAATAGGTAGCTTTGCTTATAAGAAGATTATGGGGTGCAGAATGATGTCTTTGTCAACTGAATAGCTTATGAATAATTTTTAAAAATAGGAAATATAGTCAAATACCCATACAAGATTGTCACACGGGAAAAGCAAAAGTGTCATTGTAATTTCTTAAAATGATTACTCCTTCTCTGTAGTCTGATTCATCTTTAATGTCCAGGATCCTCAGACTATTGTTTCAGTATGCCCAATTCCTATACTCCAGTGAAAACAATTTTATTGGACGTATCCATGCCAGAAATCATTGCTTTCCTTTGTGATAGTATTTTAATGGCACAAACAAAAACAAAAGTAAAATATAAAAATCATACAAATGTTTTTTTTTTCTTTCCAGTGATGTACACCCCCCACTGTTTTCCCTTAACTATCGGCAGAGTGTGGAGCTTTGAAAGAACATGGCAAAAAACATGAGTTAAAAGGTCATTCTAAATTTTAAGGTTCTAACAAGTTGTGAGAGAAGAGCAGCACGATATCAGTTGATGACCCAACCGACAATGTCTTTTTTAACTTATTGCTTTGCAACTGCCCACAAAGGGAAGATACGGGGCACAGATCTTTGAAAGTCAGCTTGACTATGTATATTGACCAGAGTCTTAGCTCAGCCAGACACAAAGGCACATTTTGGCATGATAGCTTAGCATTAGGAAGCAAGGTGGCAGTTTATAGCAAGTACACTGTTAATAGATATGAGTAGTGTCATGGCTCTTTACATAAAACAGAGAAGTAGCATATCTGTAGGCATTTGTGACACACTTTATGAACATGTTACACCTTAATTTCATCTTCTTCATCTGCACAGGCCAACGCTACACCCCTTGATTGAGAAAAGCTACCCATGGGGGATGTAGTTAGAATGCTGGATTCCACTGCCCCGTTCTCTACACCTTCTTCTTCTTCTTTGGACAACTGATGGGACACACTGAAATGCCCCCCAGAATACTTCTGGTGTATGGTACCTGGGCTAGGTATATTTTGTTCTTGACTTCTTGAGGCACATTTTGCTGGAGTTTTACCACCTGTCCCAAATGACATCTCTGTTTGACGGACTGCCTCTTTCAAAGCCACAGAGCGTGTTGCACCACCATAATGATTTGCTAAAACCTGTGCTGCCCTGTTGAATTCTTCAGCTTCCATTACACATCTGGGCTGCTCTGTGGCCTTGAGCTGAGCAGCATTTGTTTCCAGTGTTACAGTCTTAGTCCACTGTTCACTACCATTTGCTTTGGTTTCAGTATCCCACTCTGCATCTACTCTTCTAACTTGATCTCTGTGAGATGTGTGATTCCTTATTTGCTCTGCAAAACCTTGAAATCTCTGAACACATTGGCTGTCCTTTATATCATTACCTGAATTATGTCCTTCAAACTTAAAATCCAAAGTTCTTGAATCATCACCACTTGGACCTTGCCTGCTGGGTCTTACTACATGTCCCATGTTGTCATAACATTTCTCTTTTATGTTCACAGGCCTCTCTTTTTGTTGACCATTTAGGTCTGTGGACAAAATATTGATAGCTTCAGCATTTTTTGCATCTATAACAGAAGTAGTCCGTCCATGCAACGGTCTACCATTCAGCTCACTTTCCACTCCATTTAACTCAGATATTGCATCTTGGAAATTATAGAGTCTCACTGCATCGTCATCTCCACCCTTTGAATTTAAAGTACTTCTTGAGTAGTTCATATGACTCATAACTTCAGCCATCAAAGAGGGACCAAGATCAACTTTGAAGGACTGCAGTGAATCTGACCGCTGGAGCTCAGATTCGGAAGATATAGAATTTTCTTCAGGCTTCTCCATTCGGGATAGTCGAGGAAGAGTTAAGAATCCAGACTCCAGCCCTGGAAGAAAAGGGGCAATTAATATATTTATTGTGGATAGCAAACAAGCAAAACATTTTTGGAAATGTTCACTAATTAGTTATATAAATAAGACAACTTTTGATGAATTCAGAGTTTTCCAGAACACATAATATTTTTCAAACATAGCCAATGCAATGTTTTTCTTTCTTTGAAACATTTAAAATGTTGCCCTTACTTTTAATTTGTAGACTATTTGGCATCTTAATGCATCCTCCTCCTTAAGTGAAATTATGTCAGGGTAGCACAATAAATCAAAAATAAAGTCTACTTCTTTAGTATCGCTACTGAAAAATGGAGCCTAACTTTAATAGCTCATAGAAACCTATATTTTAGTTACCCAGTATTTTAAACAAAATGGATATTTTTACTACTCATTTATGGGATAGTGAAAACATCAGATGCTAAACATGACTACAG
>NC_056725.1:1410511043-1410544134 GCF_019279795.1 Protopterus annectens
CAAGAAGCTCAGTCACATCACCCACTGTTAGTCTGGGTGTTAGCACAGAGGATTAAGGCAATGAGGTGTGAATGCCCTACTTCCTGTGGTAAAGGATTTGCCTAATGTGTCACCTTGAGCAATTCACATAACCGGTCAGTAATTGGGAATTTGGACTAGGCTCCTTAATGGTCTCCTGTGCTGTATGCCTACTAAAAATCTATGAACCCAACACTGGTAAGAGACTAACCGGTGCCCCCCAATAAATATATTTTCACCACATATGCTACATAAGTATTCTGCTTGATATGTAAGGGCAGACTACTCCAGAAATGGAGGATACATTGGGTGAGGTACCTGTCACCCTATCTACTGCTGTCAATGTGGTAGTATAGACTTAAGTCTCTAGAGCAGGTATTTGCTCTGCCACTGGTTCTAGTTACAAGAATGAGCTCAAAGAGATCTGGTTCAGTTATTGGTCAGAAAGCTAAGCACAGATCTCCCTTCAGTAGTCTAAACAATAGTGAATAGAGCAACAGGGATTCTAGTATATCAAAGTAACTAAGAGTATTGAGACCTGAGATCTTGTTGAAAAAAATGACAAGGTTTCTCAAGCTGACTTAGATGCTTAATAATGTACATGTCAAAGGGAGCATTATGTTAAATGATGGGCCTAATAAAAGAATAATAAAGTAGGCATAAGACTTCTTTCAAGAAGAGACAATGAAGGATAAGCTGTGCAAAGCAAAAGGATTATTTAAACAACAACAACATAAGTACCCAAGTACCCAATGACTCTGGCAGATTTAAGTGGAATGTTATCTACATGGTTAGCAGAAGTAATGTTGCATTTATCAAAGGCAACTTACTGCATTTCCTGACATTAAGGGTAAGTCCATGCAAAATACTTTGTTTGGCCTAACTCTTGCTGGTGAGTTTGAGTATTAAAATAGAATTTGACAACTACCTCCAGTTTCCAACGTTCAGCAAACCTGGTTATCCATAGTCCATTGACAATATGTTTTATGCAAAGCAAAGATATATCAAATGAGAGAGGACCAAGGACAGAAACACTACTCAACACTGCTGGTGATGCATTTCCCTTGTGAGTAAACATCCCAGACCTTAACTGTACAGGTTCTATGAGCTGGTAGAGTTTGCAATAATTCAAACTGGTTTAGTATCATACCTCTCAACCTGGAGACATCAAAAATCTGGACAAAGGCCCAGAAAAAATAGGTACAACTGGAGAAAAGTGTGGACGCTAGTTAACATAAAATTTACATGCATAATAATGATGCTGCCCCTCCATTTGGAACTGTGGGATACCAACTTTCAAACACAAGTTGAAAAACAGACAACAAATAACACAAAACTATAAGCAGAACAATAGTGTTATATTTACATTAACATCTGAATTTGTATAAGGCTTTGCACTTATATAAAACTAAAATGTCCAAATTTTGCCTCTTACTTTTGGTCCATTCTTCATAAAATTTGTGGTTTTCCAGCAAATCATTCAGGATTGAAGTCAATAAATAATACTAAATAATGATAGACATTTGAGTTTCAGATTTCATATCCTTCAGAATATATATAATAATGTAAATTCTGTCATTCTAGCAACTTGTTAGGTTTATAGGAGCAAGGTTTGAAATATGTCCCTATTTTTGGGCATTTGCCCACCTCCATTTTTTATGGGTTTGTCCAGATTTCTTGCCCTGAGAGGGGGACAGGTATGTATGCTGGGATACCCATCATGCATCACCATGATGTAATGAATTGGTCTGCCCCTTTTATATATAAGTGCAGTCCTGTAATCCCAGGTTTCTACTGGGAATTCTACCTTGCAGAGTTGCTCATGAACATGTGCCCTTCCCTCCTCCCAGGATGATTAACCATCTTCATTCTTCTTCTCCTGTATGCCACCACCAACAGACATCCAGGCTTCCTGTGGAACAGTGGTTACTCAGGCTGTAGTCAGGCCTACACCAACAGAGCTGGCAGATACATAAGATTTCTTGTGGTATAAGACTGGTAAAAGGTTTAATCTAACTGCAGAGTTTTAAATCAGGGTCTGTCTAGTTAGTAATGCAGTTTCAGTTCGTTAGTTAAAGTGTTGTTTTTCCTGTTTTAATATTTACACGTTTCATTTGTTTTGACTGACTGTTGTTTTTTTTTGGACATACCTGAGGTGTCTTGCTGCAGGCAGCTTTTGTATGATTTCTGTTGACTGTGGTTTGTCAACACCACATGAACTTTTCCATGCTGTAGTGTGGCCATGGAGTTCTCAAGTGGCAAGTGACCCCCCACGCTAAGAATAAGTGGAGCATGCTCCCTTGTAAAAACACATTTTCTGTGTGTTTTTATACTTTTGGATTTGGAAAATGTTGCTGTAGAATGACTCAAGAGCAGATAGAAAAAAATGTTATTATTTGAGAGGTGTATATGTGACAAAGTGATCTAGAGTGCTTGAAAAACACAATTACCCTGCAGCAAGTGTTCAGACCTATTTGGTGAGTAGAAAAGTTCTTATGACACATCCTTGTAGCTATACAGGACTCAAGCAAATGAAGGAAAAAAATACAAAACATTTTTTCCAGAGGTCAAGGCTCCCTACACCTCTATCTTGTAAAATGAATAAAATGAGTCGCTAATACTGTAAAATATATTTTTACTGTATTTGCGATCAGTATATCTCTATGAAGACACAATCTTGGAGTCAGTAAAAATCACCACACAGTTGGAAATAACTCATGTATGGCATGAGCAACAGTACGTAGACAATTGCCAAATAATTAAATTTTACTTGAGCAACTACAATACAAAAAATCTTGTATCACTCAAGTATTTGTAAGCCTTGTACGTACTGTGCTAAAGTATTCTTTTTTTCTCTTTTAGAATGAATGCTACCCATTTTTGTAATTGACAACATCAGTACACTGGTGATAATTGCTTGATGAGACCACCACAGTCTTCAGTAAAATGCTCCCTTTAATGTCCTTCCCCTCTGTACATCAGCTTATAGTCTTTAAGGCTCCGATTCAAAATACAATGCACAATAGCTTGTTTACAGAGGGGAAGGACATTAAAGGGCACATTTTACTGAAATTTGTGGTGGACTGGAATTCTGAATTTAACCTGGAATTAGTAAAACACGGCAGACATTCAAACACCTAATGCATCCTCAGAAACAGATCGGCATGAATGTGGAAAGACCCATAAAGAATGAAAATCTTAATGGCAGAATGATTAATCATTTACAACAAAAAGATGATACATGCCTCAAAGAGCATCAAGTCATGTAAGAAGGCTTGATACATACATGTTGTCAGCCACAGTAATTTAATGATTATGGGAGAAGGCACATTGTGCTATTTAAAACCTTTACTATATTTCACAGGATAAGTCAAAAGCAGACAGAGGTATACCAGCAATGACTAATATACCCAACATTTCTCTCCCCCCACCTTGCTACCATATTAGCTGGGATCCTCTAAGCTGGATAATTAAAGTGTGCCTTCTCAACCTGCAAGGAATGCATCCTTATGGAATATAATTATCTGCGATCATTAATCACTCGAATACTGACCCCAAGTTCTGTAAGATACAAGGAAAAAAGCGCTACCTAGTATGTAATACACAGCGCTGCTGAAAACCCATCATTCTTGCAAACATCATTCGGCTTTCTGTTCTCAAGTCTAACCAACTGTAGATGTACAGTTAAGTTTATTGTCTTCTAGTATGAAATTTATTGTCTTCTAGTATGGCTTATTATACATGGACAGCCCTTCAGTAGATTAAAAGTATTCCTTATTTTTGCATTCCCACCTTTGACTGCAAGATTCTCGCGGCACTGACATCAACATGCATGACCTTGCATGTTGATATTGCCGCAAATATGCTGGTGATGTGCAATAATGTACATAGAAAAAGTAAAATTAAAAACTTGGGATTTAAAGGGGCCACTTGGGAATTTGTGGCACCTTATTATTTGTATCCCAAAAATGGGAAATACTAAGGAATTTGGTATGGTTGAAAGGTATGGTTAGTATCAAAGGTCTTGGCAAGCTCCATTTAGGTAGAGTGAATTATATGTCCATTATCCATGGCCTCAGTAACCCATTAAAACAATTCCACCCATCCAGGTAGGCATAGATTGACTTTAACAACACCATACTGGTGTATATCCAGGGATACAACATCAGCATATATCACAATTTATTAGTTCAGCTATAATACATTCCATAGCCTTGCAAAGAATACTAATGAGACTGAAAGACTTCTAATTCCCAATTTCACTACAGAGATAACCTTTATACAAGGGCACCACAACAGCTATTCCTCACACTTTGAAGATTTAGCCAGTAGACAGACTCTGGTTAAGGAGTTGAAAGCAGAATTTTCTGTACGGAATTTAACACTTCTCAGCTGACATCCAAAGATATTGTTAGGACCTATGAAACCAGTATTTTTCATTTTGGAAAATGTCAAAGGAACATGGCTCAAAGTGATTTTGGAAGTAAAGATCTAAGGGGAAATGAAGGGGATACAGATGAGAGGGAGGGTAGGGTAAAGCTGGAAGAGAATTTATCTTCAAAAATACTAGCAATGTCCTCAGGGTCAGTAAGATGCGCCATTAGAGGTAAGTTTAGTATAAAATTGGTGATTACTTCTAAATTGTCTAATATACCTGTAGAAGGCCTTATGGCTATCTTTGGAAATAGTTGCAACCCTGAGTTCATAGCTGGCTTTGAATTTCCTAATGGTAAGTTTGAGTGACTTATCAGTTTTAAATCCATTGTATAATTAAAAAGTGGCCATATTTTAGCAGTGTGCAGGGGCTTTTTTTCCTTATACAATTTTCCAATGTGATAGCTACACCAAACTGGTTTAATTTTAAACTTGCCATTATGATAACAATTGACTGGAACAGATGCCTCAACATAGCTCTCCAAGACAAACTAAAATTCAGAGCGGTAGGTAGCAGCCTTGGGTACAAGTTTGCTGGGAGCTACAAAATTTGCGCTTTTTAATAAAACAATAAATAGTAAGTACTTGGTTTCTTGGTTTTGGAGCAATCCCTGAATGGATAATAGCTACTAGGGGTCACAAAGCATGGTCTCAGGGAAAGGATCACAGCAAGATGGTCAGATGTTACTAGGGATGACAAGTAAGGTGGTGCAAATGAGGAGACAATTTGTAAGGACAACACAAAGAAGATTAACACTTATAATGGGCAGGGGACAGTTCATCCAAGTGTGGTGGCATTTCTGAGGTCTATAAATCGCTTGGCATATATGTTATTGGTAGTATATATTTGACAGGTTTATTTGCGGCTAGTTGAAGTCATCCATAAAAAGGGTATTTGGTTTAATGGTTAACTTTTCTAACTGCTTAAGTTACTTTGCAGCATGTTCTGAAGGGGTCCAGGATAGTGTTCTATAAATGGAGCAAAAACTGTAGATTCATTACCCTGTCTCCATGAAGGGAACACTACTGCACTACTCTTTCCAAATGTGTGATGTTCATCATATTGATCACTGCTGCAGTAACCTTAGCTATATGGCTTACATCCTGCAAATGATGTAACAGCCAGCCAGCTTCCAAAGCATCAGGGCTCCTTCCATGTGTCCAAACTGTCAAGCAGCTTGAGCTGAGCTGAGTGAAAGACAAGTTTGGGTACAAAGTCCTTCAGAGCTTTTCTGCTGCTGAAGAGCATGTTTCTCTGAGGGTTTCGAGGATAGACAGTTGGCTTGTGCTTTTATTTGCAGAGCCAATAAAAACACTTTCATTTTATTAAATTGATTGATGTTTTATTACTTTCCTCTTCAGGAAAGTTATTTTAAAGCCAGGAGTGTTGTCTTTTAGCTGTTTCAAGATTGTAACATACTTTTAAACTGAGCACTCATTTTTTCTTTCTGTTAAAAATAGCATTAACTAACTGAAAATATTTTCTGTGGAGAAATAGTGTTCATTTTTCTTTGATGGGGCTGGTATAGTGTTTGAAAGTGCTTTTTACTGTATTTTTATTTGTCAAAAAAGGTAACTTTTGTGGACTGGTAGTTTTACCTGCATTTTCTGCTTGTCTTCCTGGGAAAGAGGCACCATTTTCTGCTTGACCATGGAACAGGCTGCCTGTTCCTCTGTCGGTCCTTCTTCAATACACAAAAAGAAATAGTTAAGTAAATAGCTTTTGCAACCACAGCAGGCTAGCGATTTGCCTCAGTTGCAAATGGGTGACTCTACTGTGGCCATTTGTTGTACTCAGACCACTTTTCTTTTACCATGGATCCCTCTGTTGTAATGCCTATAGCCACTATGGACCGTAGGCTAGTCATGTGCTCAGTGGACAAGGAAGAGCCACTCTTGCTGGTCCTGGGAGAGGGAAAAGGGAAAGTTTCCCTGTTGTGCCAGAATGCTGTGCCCATCCCGGGGGAAACAGCTGCTGCCATTAGTGACACATTTTGCCCTTTTTTCATGTCAAAAAAGACATAGAAAACCAAGCATGTATCTATTCCTCCTCAAATTTCTTTTGACATGAGTAGTTTACTGGGTCAGGCTCTGGGTTTAATTCAGTCTATTGATACTTCTAGTAAAGTAGTTTCTGGTAAAAAAAGAGGGGATTCCTCTTTTTTCTGAAGAGATTCAAAATACCAGATCTGAAGAGAAATATGCAGGAATGGATTCAGTTTTTTTTTTTTTAATCAGATTATTGATGCAGACTCAGAGGAGACCTCAATTTCTTATTTTCCTTGTGGGGGTTCTTTTTCTCTGAGACTGTTGTTAGAATGTGCCAGTGTTTTCAGTGAGAGAACACTAAGAACCTACATCCATTCCTCCTGTTCTGTCAGTTTTAGAGGATGTGTGTGTTCTCTCTGCAGTTTTCCTGTTAGTCCGACAGTTATCCCCCAAAATGCAGACAGGATGTGTAAATGCTTCAGTCTTTTAAAATTTGTATACACTGTTCCCAAACCTGGCCAGCAGCTATAGCCTTAATTGATCCAACTGCTGGTAAGCAATTAGTTAATTCCAATCCTACTTTTTTCTAATTAGGATGGGAAGCTTATTAATAGGTATTGGAAAAAATGTGTACACTTCTGCAATTTTGTTTTTCTGAATTTTGAATTGTCAGGTTCGTATGTTAAACCTTGTTTTGATGAATTGAGAAAGTATGAGACATGTTTTCTTTGCTGTTTCTTCTTGTTGGGAAAAGTCTGCCTTAAATAACTTAGTTTCTTCTTTTACAGAGGCCACTACTCGTTCTTGCAGTATGTGTATGACTCTATTGATACTTCTTCCAGGGCCCTGGCCACTAGTACTGTTTTAAGGGCATTTGCATGGCTGCATTCTTAGAAACTTCCAGATGATATTAAAATGATATTCTAAATTTTCCTTTGGATAGATATTTCAGTGCTGCTGCAGAGGTGATCAAAAAGTGAGATGAAAGGAGCAAGCTGATCCAGGGAATCTCTAAAATGTAATTCTCCTTTTTCCAAATTGTTCAAAAGATTTTCTTTCTACTCTTCCATTTTTGGCAGGGAACAGAATAAAGAGTCTCAACAGAATTTAGGTAAACTGGTGATTAGGAATGAATGGCAAGGGAGTTCCAAAAAGAGCTCTCTGACCTCTCAAACCAAGGACAGTCCAATATGTCTGATTGACTATTCAAGGGATCTTGTGACCCACTCCCACCCTGGCCCCTTTTCTTCTTACAGAAAGTCTTAATCTCATGTCTTCTCTTTGGAAGCAGATTGCTTCAGAGACATGGGTTCTGAATATCATTCATTAAGATTATAGATGTCTGTGGGAGAAAATTCCTCCTTTCCAGGGAGTCATTCCTTATCCTCAAGATGAGACTTTTTTGTTTCCACCTGTTCTTCATCATGTACTGTCCTGATAGAACCATTTCCTCCCTTCCAAGTGGGGTAGGGTTTTTTATTCAAGGATGCTCCTAGTGCCAAAGAAAGAAAATGCTTGGAGACTAGTTCTGGAGCTCTCTTTCCTAAACCTGTTGGTGACAGTACTCACATTCAAAATGATGTAACTTCAGAACCCATTACCTCTACTTCCTCTTTCCAGTCTCCTTGTAACACTGGACTTATATATCATTGCATCCCTATTTATCTAGACTTTACATGTTTCCTAAGGTTTTGTATGTCTGGTTCACATTTCCACTGCATCAAGAGTGTTCACAAAGTATCTAGCTCCAGTTATAGTTCACTGCAGGCTACAGAGTACTCACATTTTTCCATATTTAGATGACTTGCTTATTTTTGCAGAGTCTTTTTCAAAGTGTCAAGAATCTCCTTCTTGGGTGACAGATCTTGTATACAAGATGGGATTCCAAGAGAACAGTCAAAAGTCTTTCTTGACTTCCTCAATCAGGATTGTGCTCCTTGGATATCAGCTAGACACCTCAGTTCAAAGTGTTTCTCTTCCACAGGGAAAACATAGATCCTTATTTAGATCTGTTTCTAAGGTTTTCCACTCATACTTTGGTCACTGTAAAGTAATAACTCAGGATATTGGATCTCATGGCATCAATGATTCTCATGATACCCCTGGCAGGACACCACATGAGAAAAATACATAAGTGATACGTGAAATTGCTTTAGTCCCAGCATTGATACCCTTTATATTTTCAAATCCCAGTGCTGGGGTTTGTCAGAAGAGAAATCTTTTGGTGCAGACAACAGATATCCTTAAATCCAAGTTTCCCATACCTGTCAACGTCTTACTGCAAGACATTTGGACAAAGCCTAAAATAAAGGGGGACAAAGGCCCAAAAATATGGACAGATTTTAAATATTTATCATATAAACTTAGAAAGTTGCTAGAATAACAGGATTTGTGTTAACATTCATTTTTCAGAAGGATATGAAGTCTAAAACTCAAATGTATGTTATTATTTAGTGACCTCCATTCTCAGTGATTTGTTCGAAAAACACAAATTTTATGATAAACAGACCAAAAACATGAGTCAAAAATCTGGATATTCTGCAAAAATCTGGATAGTTGAAAGCTATGAGTTCTCTACATTTCAGACTTTTCTTAACGAGCAGTTTCAGGATGGATAAAAGTGCAAGGCTGTGGGACACCATGGAGAAATGCAAGCCCATAAATATCTAGGAGATGCTTGCACTGATAGAGGCACTCACCTCTCTGAACAATCTTTGGACTCCAGGATCTCTTCAAAGTGGTTTGAGACAATGCCTCTGTCTTGTGGTACATCAACAGACAGGGGGGGGACCAGATCATACTCCCTTTGCAGACTAGCCATGTATAGCTTTCCAGCACAATCTCACTAGACAGGCAATCAAACAGAAATTAGATCGGGGGGGGGGGTCTTCCAACATTTGATCCATCAGTGGGGAGTTCCTCAAGAAGACATTTTTGCCTCCTGTTTGAAAAATCAATAGCAAAATTCTGCTCCAGGACTCTGCAAGAAGGCCTGGAAGACAGACCCCTTTTCTTTTCTTTGGACAGGAATGATCATGTATGCTTTTCCCCACTCTTTCCACTAATATCCAGGGTACTTCTGAAGATTTAGAAGGAATTCCCCCAAAATTGTGGTGACTCTCTTCTGGCCTAGGCAACTGTGGTTCTCCATTCTTTCAGAAATGGCCAGGGGCAGTTACCACAAGCTTTCTCACAGGCTGGATCTACTCCTCAAGAACAGAGGTGTTTGATACACTCTGACATCAATCATTTTCATTTGACTGCCTGGATTAATTACTTTTAGGAACCTGTTTAATGAGGACATGCAGCTGGTACAAATGGAGGCTGGAAAGCCTGCTACTAGAAAATGATATATTAGCAAACAGAAAAGGTTTTCTAGTTGGTACCAACAACATACGTGACATCTACTCAGGGTTAATTATTCTCTAGTTTTACAATATTTGTGTGAGTTACTATCCAATGGCCTTTCATAGTCCTTTATCAAGGTTCATTTATTGGCCAATTCAGCATGTCTGCCCATAGATCCTCCTGTTTTTAGGCAATCTCATGTCAAAATGTTCTTGAAAGGGGTTTTGCATAGGTGGCTGCCCCTTGGGATCTTAATTTTGTGTCAGAGAAAGTAACACTTGCTCCAGTTGAACCAGCTAATATGGCTGCCTTGAGGTTCTTAACATAGAAAACAATTTTACTGATTGCACTGACCACTGCAAGAAGGGTATCTGAGTTGCAAGCTCTTATAGTGAGTCAGCTCTACCTCATTTTCCATAGGGACAGTGTTTCTTTGGGAATGAATACTTCTTTTATGCCTAAGGTGGTATCCAAGTTTACTTTAAGCCAAACTATCCGTTTCCCCATTTTCTTTACTGAACCTAAAAACGAGGGAGAAAGGATACTCCATACCTTGGATGTCTACAGACAACTCAGGTACTGTCTTGACAGAACTATATCTCTCGGCCTCTGGATCAATTGTTTATTTCTGGAGAAGGTAAGAAGAAGGGACAACCTGTGACAAAGCAGGTTATTTCCAAATGGTTGCCTAAGGTTGTACCTTTTGTTATACTCACCATAACAAATCTGTTCCCAACAGGGTTAAGGCCCTCTCTACCAGGCCTTGGCTTCACCTATGGCGTTTTGAAAAGGAGTGGATTCTAGAAATATTCTAGAAGGTGCTATGTGGTCCTCTGTACAAACTTTTACAAAGCTCTATATGCTTGATTCCTTTTCTAGATCCAGATCAAGCTTTGCTAAGACCATTCTCCAGGGGTTCCTAGACTCTTCTCCTTCCACCTCCCAAATGTAGTTAGCTCTGGTAATCTACCCATATACAGTAGATAAGGCTACTGCAGCAGTGATCAATATGATGAACATAGTACACAGCTGTATAAGTAAACTTATCATAACTGTAGATGTTTGAATGATCACTGCTGCAGTAGCCACTCCCTCCATCCCTCCAGCCTCCTTGTTTCTTTTGGTGTGTCTTTTATGCCAGAGTGTGGACATTTATGTTTTGCTGTTTCTATCATAGTTGTTTCATGGCTCAGAGTCCCTCTTTCTGCTGGTAGGAAAGTTCTGAAGGGTTTTGCACCCAAACGTCTTTCAGTCAGCTCAGCTTGAGCTGCTTGACAATTTAGGCATATGGAATGGAAGCTTTGAAAGCTGGCCAGTCATTATATCCTTGGCAGAATATAACCCATATAGCTAAGGCTACTGCAGCAGTGATCATTCAAGCAACTACTGTTATGGTCACACAACGGAAAGTTCATTCATATGCATTCATCCATCTTTTTTTCTTTCTGTATGTGTTGTATGTACTATAAAAACATGTTCTGCCTCTGCTGTAATGCATTCAACAGTTGCATGCCTTCATATCCTTTTAAAATTCACAGCTCTGTTCTCTACTGTGTACCATGCTCAAATCCAGAAATTTGTAAATAAATAATTGTCAGTTTTTTTCTCTTTTGTAAAGTATTACAGTTTCACTTTTTATATTTATATAGTTATATTATCAATTTAAGATTATTTTATTCAATAATGTTGGTTTATAACCCCAGACTGGACATAAAATGGTTCTTTTGGATTTGTGGTCCAACCTGCTGAAAAAACCTAGCCTAAGGCTTTGAGTTACAGTTTACAATGCATTAAACAATTAACATTGGTCATGTCTTCCCACAGTTTATCAATCCGCGGTGGTGCAGCGGTAGCATTGTTGCCTCACAACAAGAGGTTCTCCCGTTCAATTCTCGACTGGAGCAGCTTCTTTGTGGAGTCTGCATGTCCTGCCCGCAGTCAAGTGGCGTTCAAAAGACATGCGTAGAATGGGCGTGCCTTCATTGAAGTTTGGGCATTTAGCTGGCACCTCGGTACCTGTAAAAAAAATCTACTGCCAATCATTAGTGGACCGGAGTTCTGGTGTGGCAATCCCTCACCGGGAAAAGCCGAAAGAAGAAGAAACATGTCTTCCCACAGTTTGTCCCTGAAGAAATGAAATATCACATGACCTTAATGTATAACTGTTAAGCTTCTCTTTGTAGGTAAACATATACTTTTTGTCAAAACTAGCCATACAACAAGGCTGCAGCTTTACTGTTTTTTTTTTTTTCTTTTGTTTTTTTTCTGGTGCATACTCTCACACAGGCATCATTATGAATATGAAAATGAACTCACATTCAGTGAAAAGGTATGCACTTCCACTCATGCAGGCATTTCTGCCTATATAACTGCAGTTAATGGGTAAATCAGAAAGAGACACTAACGGGAGATAATAATGTGTACCAACTCAAGATGTTACTGTTAACTCATTTACAATACCTGGCATCTTTGTCTGCAGTGCCAAGATCATCAGTCAGTTTATTGTGGAATGTTAAAAGATGTTATTCAAAATGTTGTAGAAACTAGTATGCTATCAGCATCCATTCCAGAGCAAATTAACAATGATTTCTTAATGCTGTGCACACATGCATATGTGTGTGTGTGTGTATGTGTACATTTATAGACAGCTAGACAGACATAAAGATATATAGAAAGATTATGTGCTACTTCATCTAACTGAGGAGGAAAATATAGACTACAGAATGTTGTTACCCAGAGAATTAAGGACATTTTCTGAGTAGGAAATCTGCAACCTGAATAACTAAACTTGGGCAAGGTAAAGTAGTAACAGCTTAGAGTAGGGTATGAATGGGATGAGTTGAAAATGAGCTTCATCTGTAATCCTGAGTTTGATTCTTTTAGTCTTTATTTGCTTGGTGTAAAATGCTAAGTAACTCAATCAGGCAATGTTCCTGCGCCTCCACTAAAATAGACCTCATCCTGGATAGAATGATATATTAAAACTATGTATATATATATATATATATATATATATATATATATATATATATATATATATATATATCTACTGCATATTTTTTAACAACTTTCATAATCAGAAATGTTAGTATTAATTAATAATGTACAGGTAAATGTGATTTGGCATAATAGCATCATGCAGCAAAACCTAGCTAAGCATATCTAAAAGCTAATCAACACATTCAAATATTATACAGTATGGCAGAAAGAGATTTCCAGTGTGACTCTCAAGAAATGTCTTATGACACAAGTCGCTTTAATGATTTACAGATATAAAGTTAGCCATCTTGTATCTAAGTATTTCCTAAAGAAAATCTACCCTGCTGGAAATTTCTAACAGAGCATTTGGCACTTTTTGTGTTAAAATCAAAGCCATAACTGACTTATCCTGCAAATAGAGTTGGTCCCCGATGTAACACCCTACCCCTTAGGTCTTCAAGTGAAAAAAAATGGTTCTATGGCAGGTACTTCATTCCCTCCATGCCCCATCAGTTAGGACCCTTAAAAGCCTAGCCATGCACCCCAAATTATTTGGGTCCAGGGTATTATGGGTGTCTATATGGGGGGGCTGTTTATAGGGAGGTAACTGAGGATTTTTAGGGTGAGATGTTAGGATAATACTTTTCTTGTTGATGGTGTCTGTCCATAAGGGACATGGGGACCAGACTGTGGATAAATCTATGATTTCCCATCCAATTGTCATGGTTTCATTTTAATAGGATCAGGGATGAACTCTATTTTACATAGTGCAGGGAACCTTTAGGACACTTACGCATCTCTAAAGCACATTCTATTTATGTCACAAGTGAAGTTCAGATCTCTGATGTAGTGTTTCTGGTGCTGTTTGTTTTGCACATGTGCAACAGATCCATCAAGGCTGGGTCTGAAGAAACTCTGCAAGCCAGGCAAAGTTCCCCTATCAGAAGCCTGTAGGAGACAGAATAGAGAGACAGAGCCTTTAGGCTTTCATTGTATGATAGGGTATTCATGCCTTGAATTCTCCTGGTGAAAAGCCTTTGTGGGTGTTCTACCTGTTACAAGTGTCTGGTTATATCCATACCAAAGGGGCCATTGTATTTAATGACAGGTCGGATAAAGGCCATGGAGAGTGATGCTAGAACTTCCCTGAACTTTGATGCCATACTCTTATCCATAAGTTGGGCAATATAGATTGGTTTTCTTACCATCTTAGCTACATGTTGGTCAAAAGGCAGATTGCTGTCTATAGATGTTCCCAGACTGCTTACTGCTGAGCAGACCTATTGATGGAGTAACTAACTTTGGTTGACAGTTTCCCAAAGGACATTATCATTCATTTTTTGGTACTGCTTTTTAGGCCATGGCTTTGGCACCAGTCATTTGCTTGTTTTAAACCCTCTTGCAAGATGTTGGTGTCTCAGAGTAGTCTGTATAATATCTCACAATTAACAGTCATCTGTAAATTTGGTGAGCCAGTGAACTTGGACATTAGCTTTGTCTTCCAAGAAGTAGATGCCAAACAGGAGGGGGTCCAGTACAAAGCCATGTGGTACTCCACTCATGAACAGTATCTTGGTGGAGATGGTCTCACCAATCCTGACTTTTGTGGTCCTGTCTGTGAGCCAGCTGGCAATTTATGCCTAGCTCAGAAAGCTTGTCAACAATGCCTGAGTGAGATATTGTATTAAATGCCTTAGCTAAGTCAAGATATGCAGCATGTACTGTTTTACCCTTATCTATTGTCTTGGTGACCCTCTCAAAGAAGCCTGCCAGGTTAAGTAGGCATGACCTTCCCTTAACAAAGCCAAACTGGGATGGTCTGTTGTCTGTAGGTTGCCAATGTCCTTGTTTATCATTTGCATGATAATTCAGTCCAAGGCTTTGCATATTAGGCTTGTTAGATCGAAAGGTCTGTAATTCCGTGGGTCAATTGATGGTCCTCCCTAGTGGAATGGAATGACTGCTGTGGTATGATGGTTTACCCTTGTGGAATGGAATGACTATTGTGGTCTTCCGTTCACTTTTAATGTAGCCTGTTTCAAGGCTGTTATTAAAGAGCACTTCAATTGGTCCTGATAGGTCATGTTTTAGACTGTTCAGGAGGCAGTCAGAGTCATAGCATTGAGCAGTAACATCTTAAGGTTGCTTGGAGTCTTTTACACTATGTTGATAGTCTTGTCTTTTTGACATTGCCTAAAAAAGTTTTCAGGGAGTGAATAAAGTGTTAGCCAATATCTGAAAGCTTGGGGGGAGGGACAGTTATGTGCCATCCTTGGCAAAGCATTGTGGTCTGTTGACCGTGTCCTTCCATGCTGACAGGTATTGGATCCCCATAGAGTGACACCATAAACTACGTCAGTTATCAAAATCAATCATTTTATCTTCAGACAGTGGCATCATCCTTGGTGAAGGTAGAATGCTGCTCAGTACAAGGCTTGTACCTGTCTGTGACACATATTCTGAGAGTCCATTATGTCTCTTTTTATATAGTTGAGTGAGGTACATCTCAGGTCATTAACACCTACATGAACTATGATAGAATCATATTGGTAACTGGGTTGCAATGACCTGAGTGTATGCCTGACATTGCAGATCCTGGCTCCAGATAGGCAACTGACCTTTAGCTCATCTTTGGCTAACCTGTTGCGTGGGGCATTTGTGTGTTGCACAACGCAGTGCTCAATGACAAGAGTTGATGCTTGCCTAATGGACTCACTATATGTCAGACATTTGTGCTGCTTTTGGTGTGTGTTTTAGGTATTGATGAGGAGCAGTGCTGCCTTTACGTAGTTTGGAGGTCTTTGAGATTTGGAAAGGTTTCTTTTAAGCACTGCAGCATAAGACAATCCATGTGTAGTGAGCAGTGTATATGAGGGTTGTAGTATGGATATTTCTGACTGCCTCACTTGTACGTGATATTTTTTTCCTCCAAGGAAGTTTTGTATTTTTATCTATTGCATACCGTGTTATTGATTAACTGGGTGTCTGAGAGTATGAAACAATTGCTACATTTCCTTAGGATGCCCAAATCTACCAAGCAGGCCACAGACACATTAGGAAATTGCATATTGATGTTGTCCAGTCCTGTAAAAGAGCAGCCTGTTTAGGATTAAGGACTGGGTTTTCACAAAGTTCTCATAGGGTACCTTGTAGTTTAAGGGCAATATGTTATATAGTGCTAGGATATGGTAGTGCTGTTAGATATGCAAACTAGTTTCTGGGGTTAAGGGCAAGACATTATATAGTGATATGATATGGTAGTGCTATTCGATGTGCAAGGTCAAAGCTTAATTCTGCACGATGCCATACCATTTAAAAGGTTTCAGACCCAGTCCTAACTTTATAGGGACATTTTGCGGTCTAGGCATTTGCTATTATACAGGGCACTGCTAACTGCTTCTGTTCAGAGTAAAATGCTTGACAACTGAAATCTTTGCCCTCTAGCCAATAAGCAACACCATTATGAGCTCCACCAGGTACATCCCAAATCTCAAAGACCAGGTATACCTGTAAGTACTTTCTGCCACAAGATGGACGATCCTAGAATTTCTTAATGTAAAAGCATGGCAAAAGCAACTATCAAGTGACGATTAAACTACAAACAGCTACCAACAATTTAGTTCCTGGATAACTTGCCCTTCTGCAAGGGGATTTAGGGGCAAACAGAACTAGAAAAGACATCAAACAGACAAATTATTGTTTTTGCATTAGAATTAAATAAATGCTTTAAAAATGTTCTAAAACAGTAGTGATCACTGTATAAATCAAGTGCAAATAAGTAAATCAAGAAAAAAACTTAGCTTGGATGGCTTTGGATGCATTTGAAACACTTAAAAAGCTTTGCAGATTTCTCTGTAAGTGTGGAGAGCTAATTGGTACACTGGCTTCTACAACGGCTAATCCATGATGCCCCCTCCCAGCTCTTCGTGCAAAGAACAAAAAAAAGAAAGGACTTTGGTATACTATAAGAAGCCGATTGCTGCATCAGCTTCTACGGCAGTCAATCCATGCCTCCTCAGCTCTTTAACTGAAGAATATTAAAAAAAAAGAGGTTGATCACTGTCATTTGATGGGTCATCATCTATTCTCGCTCTATTCTGAGTCACTTCAGTGCGTCTGAAAATGCCATTAGCCCTCTTGTTAATTAACCAAATTCTCATCTTTTCTGATTTGTGGTAGGCAGATCATGCAGGAATTATTCCTCTGGCAACAGTCTTTTTATTCATATTACTCAGTTTACAAGTCAGTCAGTTCTGAACATGAGGTCTCTTTATATCCAGATAGTGATCGTATACTTCACCTTTTTCCTCTTAATATTTGTTATAGGACTGCATACAGTATTGTAACAAAATCCAGTGATGAATTATTTAATCGCTTATGTTTCTTGTAGTACCATACTCAAAAAAAAAAAAAAAAAAGAAAAAGAAACAAACAAACAACTTAGGCATACTGTAGAAATCTGAATGGTACATCGGCTTCTACAATCCACCAGTCCATGTGCCCCTTAGCTCTTCGGCTAAAGAACCAAAAAAAAAAGAAAGAAAGAAAAAAAGACTTTCAGATACTGTAGAATGTCAAGCGGTACATCAGCTTCTAGAGCAGCCAATCCATGCCCTTCCCCCCTCAACTCTTCAAACGAAGATTATAAAAAAAAAACGTTGTCAGCAGCATACAACGTCCCTCAGCTCTTGAACTGAAGAGCAAAAAAATAAAAAGCAAACTACTAGAATTTCAGCACATAAAAAGGCATGCAGCAGCCGGGTCAGGAAGTCACGATCATGTCCTCTAACACATGCAGCAGCCAGGTCAGGAAGTCACGATCATGTCCTCTAATACTTGCAGCAGCCAGGTCAGGAAGTCACGATCATGTCCTCTAACACATGCAGCAGCCAGGTCAGGAAGTCACGATCATGTCCTCTAACACATGCAGCAGCCGGGTCAGGAAGTCACGATCATGTCCTCTAACACATGCAGCAGCCAGGTCAGGAAGTCACGATCATATCCTCTAACACATGCAGCAGCCAGGTCAGAAAGTCACGATCATGTCCTCTAACACTTGCAGCAGCCAGGTCAGGAAGTCACGATCATGTCCTCTAACACATGCAGCAGCTAGATCAGGAAGTCACGATCATGTCCTCTAACACATGCAGCAGCTAGATCAGGAAGTCACTATCATGTCCTCTAACACATGCATCAGCCAGGTCAGGAAGTCACGATCATGTCCTCTAACACATGCAGCAGCCAGGTCAGGAAGTCACGATCATGTCCTCTAACACATGCAGCAGCCAGGTCAGGAAGTCACGATCATGTCCTCTAACACATGCAGCAGCTAGATCAGGAAGTCACTATCATGTCCTCTAACACATGCATCAGCCAGGTCAGGAAGTCACGATCATGTCCTCTAACACATGCAGCAGCCAGGTCAGGAAGTCACGATCATGTCCTCTAACACATGCAGCAGCCAGGTCAGGAAGTCACGATCATGTCCTCTAACACATGCAGCAGCCAGGTCAGGAAGTCACGATCATGTCCTCTAACACATGCATCAGCCAGGTCAGGAAGTCACAATCATGTCCTCTAACACATGCAGCAGCCAGGTCAGGAAGTCACGATCATGTCCTCTAACACTTGCAGCAGCCAGGTCAGGAAGTCACGATCATGTCCTCTAACACTTGTAGCAGCCAGGTCAGGAAGTCACGATCATGTCCTATAACACATGCAGCAGCCAGGTCAGGAAGTCACGATCATGTCCTCTAACACATACAGCAGCCAGGTCAGGAAGTCACGGCCAGGTCAGGAAGTCACGATCATGTCCTCTAACACATGCAGCAGCCAGGTCAGGAAGTCACGATCATGTCCTCTAACACATGTAGCAGCTAGATCAGGAAGTCACGATCATGTCCTCTAACACATGCAGCAGCCAGGTCAGGAAGTCATGATCATGTCCTCTAACACACGCAGCAGCCAGGTCAGGAAGTCACGATCATGTCCTCTAACACATGCAGCAGCTAGATCAGGAAGTCACGATCATGTCCTCTAACACATGCAGCAGCCAGGTCAGGAAGTCACGATCATGTCCTCTAACACATGCAGCAGCCAGGTCAGGAAGTCACGGTCATGTCCTCTAACACATGCAGCAGCTAGATCAGGAAGTCACGATCATGTCCTCTAACACATGCAGCAGCCAGGTCAGGAAGTCACGATCATGTCCTCTAACACTTTTCACTTGGGGGGTGATTGCTCACACCCCTTGTACCACCCGTGACCCTGCCATGCCCCCTTGCCCCCAACTCCATTCCCATTTTATGACATGAATTAACACATCATTACAACAGAATGTCTCCTTTAGTTTATTTTTTCTTTTTTACCTAGTCTCTGACTCATCCACATTGCTTTTCTCAAAAAAAGTCAGACTGACCTTGTTTTTTATAAACTCATTCTGATTTCCAGATAGTGCAGAAAAATACTGCATAGGTAGTATGCCTACCCCTTTGCCTAACCATTGCTACTCTGTTCATTAAAACAAAGGATATAGCCACCACTTCAGAGCTGTAGTATAGCTAGGGTAAGTAACACAGGCAAGTACCCCAGGTGCAAAATGTTGGGGAAAGGGGCACGATCAGCTGATTCAGATCTCTTTAATGCAATACCAGCATTTGCAGTCAAACCTGAGCACTGTACCGCTCCATGTGTGGTCTAAACTGTAGGAAACTACAAGCAGTTTGCTACAGTTTAAAAGTAAAAAACAGAAACTCTCTCTCCTTTTTTTTAATACAACCTGAGTGCTGCAGTGCTCAATGCAGTCAGGGTATAAACCATAGTAACTGTTTGTTACATTTGTAGCAAGCAGTTGGCTACAGTTTAAATTAAAGAAGATTTTTTATCTAAAATAGCTCTCCGTGCAGGATGGGTATAAGCTGTAGCAACTGTTTGCTGCAGTTGAAAAGAAGAAATATTTTTTTATTAAAATGTGGGAAAGGAGGGTTAGGGGCAGGGCGCATAAACAGCTGTGAATGGCTGGGGTGCAGGGGACGGTCTTGCATCTGGTCACCTGGTTGGTGCGACAGTTGAAGGAATGGACATTTTTTTTCTCTTCAGTGGAAGGGCTGGGGGGTGTAGACCTAACAAGCTGATCACTACAATGTAGTGATCAACATATTACAGTAAAGTGCCATTTTTTTTGCTCTTCACTGGAAGAGGGTAGGGTACTGGTTCATGGTACTGGTACTGGCACCGGGTGCCGGATTAGTCAGCTATGCTTCTGCCTCAACGAACCTAGTAGTGTAGTCTGCCAACAACAAGATACACCACTTACCTGAGGTGCTTTGGATACTAATAGCATAACACATACAGCTTCAGTGCATGGTGTCTCTGCTCAAAAGCCCATAAGCAAAACCTCCACCTGTTAATGTTCTAATTATAGGTGACTCCATCATGAGGTAAACAGACGCTACACCCACCAAGATGAGCTAAGAAGGTCATGATTAGCTGCCTGTCAGGGGCCAGGATCTGCCAGATGATGCACATCCTCAGATCATTGAGCCACAAGTACCAGTATGATACTGTCATTGTATATGTGGACATAAGTGATGTGAAATGTACTTGTCTAGAGTATATAAAGGCAGACATGATGGAGCTCTTGGACTATGTATCCCAGCCTGGTATGACACTAAGTTTGAACAGCATTCTACCTTTTCTGAGGATGCTGCTGCAATATGAGTACAATTAATTGACTTTAACAACTGGCTTAGCATTTGCTGTTATTCTAAGGAGGTACAATATTTATCAGCTTTACAGGATATGGTTGACAGATCGAGTAGTTCACCAAAGAGGGCCTGTAACTGTTTACTTTAGGCTTTGGAATATTGGCTAAAACTTTGTCCACTTGCCATAATGCTTTTTTATGCAATGACAAGCTCATAAATCTTCTAACATAGCACAGCAAACCCAGAAAAACCTAAAGATATTAATGCTCAATGCCAAAAGTCTAAGCAGACAACTCCACTCTCTCCAAGCCCTCCTTACCCTGAATAATGTAGACATCTGTCTACATTATCTAGGGTACAATGCCTTCCACACATTCAGACCCACTACTGAACAGGAATGTATAAAATGTGAAGGTGTCTCAATATTCATCAAAGTCACACCTCAAGACTCATCAAGCAGTATGACCCACTTGAACTACTTCATGTCCAACATACCATAGGCAAAGTTCAATACCAGATCATTGCAAGTTACAGGTCCCCCTCAATGACCCAGAATACCCATACAGCATACTTAAATTTACTGGTGTCACTTTGCATTAAGCCGAGTGCTATAGTCTAGCTTCAACTACCCCACTCTAAACTAAGAAATATACACCCAATGCACAGGCCCAGAGATTCTAAGACTGTGTCAACACAAATGCTCTGAAACAACGTTTGAGGGTGGGTGGCATGAGTGGGAGGTTGGCATAATGGTTAAGTTATTTACCTTACAGACACAAGGTGCAACATTTAATTCTCACATGGGGTAATTGGCTAGGCTTAAAATGGCCCAAAAATGCAGTTAGCCTAGTATTAATCTATGAACCTATGAACTAGTCCATACACCCACTAGGGGTGCCAACATTCTTGACAAGCATGGTAAACTTTGTACACACAGTTGTTACATCCTCACTAGTCAGGCCAGATCATAAGCCTTTCACTACATTCAACCCTAGTACATGTAAAAATAATTTCAAAGCAAACCACCAACTACTGAGTGACATCCTGACAAAATTTCAAGCCCTCCCCCCAAAACATTGTGAACACTGTTGCCTATGTGCAATCATTCACGGAAACCCTACATCATCATATAAACAACCTACCAAAAATAAGCATAGGACTAAGTCAAAAAGCAAACCACCCTGGCAGAATCCCAATATCAACAACTAATGTAAGAAAAGAAACAAAATATGGCCTTAGATAGGACGTCCAATGCTCAGCAAAGCAAAATAACAGTCATCAAACTAATTAATTGACTCAGGAGTTTTATCAAATCCACCAAAGCCAAATTTAAGGTAAATGTAGTCTGACAAGAGACAAAGGACAACCATGAAGACTTCTTCAACTATGTATGCAACCTCAAAAGTAACACACAACAGTGTGCTGAGCTAACAGTAAAAGAAATTGCCAATATAGTGCCAGAGGATATAACAAACCTACTACCTGAAAAATTCAGCTCCATCTGCACCATGCTATTCCTCCCCAACACACCCCAAGAGATCAAAGTACTTACTAAAACTGCACAACAAGAAAACAAAGTACTTACTAAAACTAGACACCAGTTTAGTAAGTACACCCCAAGAGATGTCCTCAGCCATAACTCCCCTGGACATCATTAATGAACAAATCCTCAATCTATTTTCCAAAGTAAAAATATACTGCATGTATGGACCCTGACAACATTCCTTCTGAACAGCATGAAACATGACATATCTGGCTAATTAGGATCCTTCTTCAACTGTATCATCCAAACTGACATCATGTGAATGCAGCAGTTATCCCTCTGCACAAAGGCAGGCCGTCTACTAAACCAGGTAGTTACAGACCTATAGGTCTGACTAGTCTCATATGCAAGGCCATGAAATGAGGTATCATGCATAATATAAATAAAGACATAGGAAATCTTCAAACACTGGGTCCAACACAGTTTGGCTTTGTTAAGGGAAGATCATTCCTGCTCCATCTGGCGGACTTCTTTCGAAAGTCATCAAAGCTATGAATGAAAGCAAAACAGTGCACACTGTCTATCTTGGCCCAGCCAAAGCATTTGACACTATTTGTCATTAAAGTATTACCAACAAACTCAAGAAATTAGGAGTAAACCTCTGTCTCACCCATTGGGTAGACAGCTTGCTCACAAATAAGACACAAGAAGTCAGGATAGGGGACTCTGCCTCCACAAAAAAGCCTGTCTCCGGTGGAGTCCCTCATGACTCAGTACTGGGACAAATCCTATTTAGCATCTACTTTTTAGAATCCACTAAAGCTAAAGGCCCCGCAAGCTTGGCACAATTATAGAGTCCCCCAAAGACACTGTTGTCTTCCAAGAAGATTTGTCACAAACTAATAATTGGTGCCAGAGCCATGGTCTAAAACTGAATGTCAAAAAATTGCATAATAGTATCTTTCGGACTGGCCTTCCCTGGGTATTACAACATAAACAATACAACCCTATGAACAGACCTAAGGGTTAAGGACTTGAGAATATATATAGACAGTGACCGACCCTTTGACCACCATGTGTCATAATGAAATCATTCTATGTTGCCAAGGGGTAAGGCATCCAGATTCAAAGATGTCACTATTTCTCTGCACTCAGACCTCATTAGACCAATCATAGAGTACAATTCTCCCTTCAGGATGTACCTTATCAGTCGTATACAACAACTGGGATTTCCTCAGAGGTTTCTTACAAAAACAATACAAGGTGTAAACCACATGGAATACACAGACCACATCCATGCCTTATCCTTATACTAAGTCTCCTACAGACTACTAAGAGGTGACCTGCACTGGACTTACAAGGTATATGATCCATAACTGAAAGATTTGCTACACATCAAGTTTAACAGTATTCAAAATGCTCAATCCAAGGACCTAAACCTCATTTGTAACATAAACAGAACATGTTGTAGGGACAGATATGAGCCTTAGAGACTGTCCCAGCTTTGGAATATGTGTCCCGTTCATGTAAAATAGAATTCAGCCCTCACCCAATACATATGAAACTTTGACCAATGGATAGGAAATCAAAAATGTATCCCTGGGCTCTCACCTATCCCCCTGTTGAGACAGAGATAGCTAGTAAATGTTCAGCCAGCTAAACATATCTACATACCCCTGTGAATTTATCCTGTCGTTTATATATAGGAACACATGACAAGGCTTAAAAAGGCCTATTTGGGGCAGCTGGCATAGTAATCACCTTTGAACCTATAACCATGGCTTTCACTGATTTTTTTTTTTTAATAACACACAAAGACATTTTGCCAGTCTTCAGCATTACTCACATGTCTTACAGTGTATTGTCACTTTTGCAATACCTGCTCAACGCATACCTTGCATATGCATCATCTTTGAATATTTTATGCATAGATGGCCAAAGAAAGGACTATCATAGATCATGTCCAGAACCTCCCAACAGTATTCCCTTGGGTCTAAAAGCTGCTCTTTCACTTCTCCCTCTACTCATTATCCAGATGTCCATTATCTGCACAGCAACCCCTTGTTCTAGTAAACAAACTCTTTCTCCCCTTGAAAGTCAGAAACCTACTGGATTACCTTTGTCAGGTTTCGTAAGGCGGAATTTAACTGTTGTGCCTATTGCAACCATCTCACTATGTGAACCTTCATAGGGTTCTTTCCATAGGAAGTCTAGTATCTTTTGACAACTGTAACTTTCATATTTATGCCTACTGATACAAACTATTCCTTCCCTTGAAATATCAACCTTCATAAAAAGAGCAGTACATTTGACACCTGTAGCTCTAATTCATGATTGCTGCTGTCACCAGGATCTTCTCCAGAAAAAAACAAAACAAAACACCAGCATTAATTTGATGTGCTGTCACTGACTGTGTCTCCTCTCTTATGCTTTCTCCATGTGGCTGTCTTCATGCTTGGCTGCATGTAATTGCATGCACACACAAGGTACAGTATCACCAGAATAAATTCCTATCAGGGAAACTGCCTGGATATCATTAAAAACTGCAATCTACTTGTCTGTTTGCCCCCCCTTCCCATTCCAAATCTACCCTGGCTAGTGGCACCTGAAAAGGTGTCCCTCCCACTGTCCTAACAAAAGTGGCCTACCCTGGAAAGTAATACTGTTATCTAGCAACTGCAGTCTTAACAGTAATTCTGTGCGATGCAATATTCCTTTACCCTCTGCCAGATAGGGTGTGCAGGACCTTGTGATACTTTGAAGCATGTGCATTTTCAAGACAACCTACCAGTAATGTGCTACTACCTCTGCTGAGTCCTTTGCATGGCTTTAATTTCCCCTCTTGTCTCTGTGGATATTTGGACCCTATATATACATATAGCACGTGGTTACATTGGAAACATCTAATCCCTGGATCTTAGAATTTATTGAAACCAGAAACTGTCCCCTTTGTCTGTGGAACTGGATGAGATGACTAAGAATGCTCCCATGGATTCCCTTGTACCCATGTGTAGGGCTAGGCAAATTCCACTTGGCATTGCTCCTGCACAAACCCTGGCTAAACACTGTACTACACTACTCTTTGGATCTTATCCCTACTGTATTCTGTTTCTTTCTGCTCTCAGACATTGTACACTATCTCTATTTACTCTCACTTATCCTCCTCCTTCTCTTGGTTTACTCTCCTACCTCCCTCCCTTCATAACTCACCTAGCTTCCTACTTTCTTTTCTGCCTTTCTCTCCTTTCTTCCTCCTCTACCTCAGGATAGCTCAGATAACATCCAAAATCATGCACTGAAACTAACTGACAAAAAAACATTATTGCATCTTTCGGGAAATCGTCTACGCCAGGAAACTACCACTTTGATAACACACCCCTATGAGCTGACCCAGTTGTTTGGGATTTGGGAAAGTATATGGACAGCGGCCTAAATTTTAACTAACGTGCCCATTGTTACAAACAGTAAAACCGAGTAAGATCTGAAAGTGGAGGTAGAAATGAATGAAAATAAAATAAAAAAATGACCAACCGCGGTTCTGATGATGTCTTAAATGTGAGACAAACGCACTTAACCGTGTTGTTTGGTGTAATAAAGTGTTCTTTTGCTTGGAGTTTAAGGTTCCTGACATACTGGTCATTTTTTATTTTATTTTATGTGCCCATTATTATGACAAAGTCTTTCTATATTGCACAGATTATAAGCAAAGAGATTCTGTCAAGATCTAGGGAAGACACTTTCCCCCTTTACTCAGCCCTCATTAAGCCAGTCTTTGAGTATAATGTCCCCCTTGAAATGTATTTGTCCAGACACATGCAACAACTGGAATGTCCACAGAGATACCTTACTGAAAGGATACAAGGCCTAAACAACATTCCCTACATGGACCAACACAAAGTCCTGTCACTGTACTCTGTATTCTATCCCAGAAAGCAACCTTTCTTAAAGACTTCTCATCTATGTTTTGTGGGTGACGTAACACTGTAGTTCATCAGATGAAAAGATGAAAGTATAACTGCAAGTGGTCAAACTTCCTCAGATAATATAAGAATGTCATTTGTTCGTGATAAATGTGCAAAAGCAACGTTTAAAGCAGGAACAATGCAGCACCAAGAAAATATCAGTCTGAGAGAGGGATGTGATATAAAGGAACTTGAACAAGTGGGACTGTATAAATATTTGGGAATTCATGAAGGTTCAGCAATAAAAATGAACAAATGCAAATAAAACTCAAATTAATACTGAAAACTGCCTTGATATCTAAGAATATAGTCCAGACTATAAAGTAATTTGCCCTTCCTCTTCTTTTACACTTTTGGGGTAATTCACTGACCCTAAGGTATTGGATCAGTTGTGCAGGAAAACAAGAAAAATGCTTCATACTTATCAAATGATCTCTAAAAATCAGTGTAATGCTAAGATTATACATTATTTGTTGTGAAGAAAAAATTGATTATGAATATAGATCTGCAGTCATGAGACTGCATACCTGCCAGATCAAAACAAAGTGAAAGTTTTTAAACATGTGGAGAAGAAGTCTAAGATGACTTCTCTGCTTAGTTTAGCAGAAGCATATCAGTATCCCATGGGAATGAAAATCAAACCAGAAGTAGATAAAAAATCAAACGGCAAATGAAACGAAAGAATATAAGGAAAAGGATCAGATGAGAATGAAAGAAATGTGGAAAAGTCATAAATATCACAGTAATTACAGAGATTTCCTGGAACTACCTTGTGTGAATCATGATTTGACCCAGGAATGGTTAATGAGGGGGTGAAAGGAAATCAAAACTCACTGGATTGCCAGCTGTCTTACAGACAGGACCCAGGAAGTCAGGACTGGTGATTCTACTTCCACTAACAGACCAGTCACCAGTGGGGTACTGCAGGACTCCATGCTGGGTACGTTCCTTTTTGGCATCTAATTCTTGGAGGTAAAGGCTACATGTTCAGGGCCTTTGGCTGACCATGTTTGCAGATGACTTCAAAATGGAAGCTATCATAGATTCCTCTCATTACAAAAAATATTTTACAAGAGGGTCTAACATAGACAAACACAGACACAGCCAATGACTGGTGCCAAAGTCACAGTCTCAATGCCAAGAAATGCATTATAGTCCCTTTAAGGAAAACTACCACCCAGGCTAATTATTCCTTCGATAAGACACCACTAAAAGGTGACCCAGTAGTCAGAGATCTGGGAACCCACATGTGGCCAAGGTGGTAAGAAAAACATTCTATGTTGCCCACCTTATAAGTAAAGGGATGGCATCCTGGTCCAAGGAAGTCATAGTGTCACTTTATTCATCCTTATTAGACCATCATTGAGAATAATACCCCCTTCGGCATGCACCTGACCAGACATATGCAACAGTTGGAATGCCCACAAAGGTTCCTTACCAGAAGAATCCAGGGTATAAACACATTGTCCTATAAGGATCACCTTAAAGCCCTATGTCTATGCTATGACTCCTACAGGTTTCTGAGAGGCCATCTCTGCCTGGAATATAAGGCATATTTAAATCCAGTTCTGATGGACCTTTTGCACATCTTTAAATCGAACATCAGAACCACTAGGTCCAAGGATGAAATTTTTTTCTTATGAAGTAAATAAAATATGCTGGCAAGACAGATACAAGTGTAATGGTGGATTCCCAATGCTCTGGAACAGGCTCCCCATCCATGTGAAATAGAGTCCATTCTTTACCCTGTTTAAGCATAAACTTGACAAATGGAGGGGAAATCAGAAATTCAGCTTGAGTTTGTCCCCTATGTCTGATAGACAGAGGCCTTCAGTAATGCACAAGCATACCCCCCACTTAACCTCTAGAAACCTCCTCACTAACATAGCCTTTTCTAATAAATGCCCATAATACACAGCGACACAACTGGGTTGGGTTGCATATCTAGGCTTATAAAGGCCCTGGTGGTCGTTAGCCTAGTGTATACCTATGAACCTTTGAACCTATAAAAATGGCAATCCAGGGCATTGGACTATGTACATGCTGGTTTACAAAGTCTATTGAACATCTGGGAGAAACAGACAAATGCAGGTTCTGTGAAAAAGAACCTGTGGGTGGTGTGATACACTCATGGCAGAGGGCCTTTGTGGCGTAAGACACAATAATGTGGCAAGACTGTTGCAGTGGAGGTTGTGCAAGTGCTACAATTACTGAAGTAGTTAAGAAGCACTGGAAACAACCACAAAGAATTATAAAGAATGATGATGTTTATATCACATGGGATCAGCCATTATCAATAGTTCAAAGAATCGATGAGAGAAAACCAGATATGGTACTACAGGAAAAACAACAAAAGTAGCATTGATCATTGAAATTGCTACACCCCAGTGATTATAGTATGTTATATACAGAGGGACACAAAGCCAGAAAATTCCAGGATTTGCAGGTAGAAATGATAGCAATGTGGAGGAAAGATATACACACAATTCCAGTAGTAGTAGTAGAAGATGCAGCAAGTCTAATCAAAAGTGTTTATAATCGTATGTAGATTTGTTACCAATACATGTAACCCCATTTGAATTACAGAAGGAGTCAGTTCTGGGCAATTTTGGCTAACATCAAAGATTGAAACAATACTAATTGTGAACTTTAATCATACACTCACTTAGGAATGGGTCCTTTCCCTTCAGTGGTCTTAGGAAACCCAAAAGACTTAGAGAAATTAAATGGATAGAAAATAATTTAGTAGTGTCCTTGGTAAGCTGAGTCTTCCTCTACTACTTATGCCCTTGGTAAAGGGTCAAGAGTTTCTTCTCATGTTGTCACACATTTATTCTTTTCTTGACATTCCTGTCTTTCATCACTGTACTTCCACTCAGCAGATTTAATTTGCTTCACTATTTCATTTTCCAAGCTGCTTCAGTCTCCACACATCACATCTTTGTTGACCTTCCTTTCTGCCTCTACACCTTCATGTGGTTTCACTCTCTTGGCTGCTTTGATCTCCATTTGTCTCATAGAAAGCTCTAGTTTCTTTAATTCAGTCTACATTTAAAGATCACTGGGGAACCATTTTGTGATTCTTTCGCTGTACGCCGCATGCTTCACAGTCCCTGCCAGGCTATCTCCATACTCATTTCACTGAACGTCATCCTCCCATTTAGTAGCACTTACATCAGCATCAATGCTTAAATTAGAAGGAGGGAATATTTTTGATTTGCACCCCTTAGACCAATTGTGCACTGACATCTTGGAATATTACTCAGAGTTCAGCTTGCTAGTATTCTAGCTAATCTAATAAACAATAAAATGCATGTTGTAAATGTGTACTGGAGTATACATAATACAGTGGCTACAAAGGTACACACATGTTTTGATGATGATGCTTGTTTGTATACTATAAATCTGTGGTTTATAACATAGCCACCCCAGTGTTATCAAATAATGTCACTGATGGATGGGGTTTAAATCTCACCATTGCCACAAAATAATTCTGATGTAATGGTTAGAAAGTCTAAATCCACACCAGTAACATATTTTATAGGGTCTATATTAGAACACCAAACATTTGAAATGTCGGGTGCTCTAATATCGACCCTTTTTCAGCGAACACTGAAAATATCAAAGTAACAGGAAACCGAATTCTTTCCTAGGGGAAAGAATTCGGTTGCCCATTTCTGTTGCTTCAGTAGTTTCAGTACTCTGGTGGAAAGTTACAGGACAGGTTCAGGTAAGTGTGCGATTGTGTAGACGTGTGGGTTAGGGCAGGTTAGGTGAGTTAGGGTTAGGGTGCGGGTGAGGTGACTGTGCGATAGTGACGGACCTTAGGGTTAGGGTTTAGGTTAAGGTAAGTGGATAATTAGTGGTGTATGTATAGTTTAATGTAGGGTTAGGTGTACGAGTTTAGGTGTATGTGTGTGGATTGCTGTTTGTTTGGTGTGCTTGTGTTGTGTGTATATGTTTTGGAACAGCAAATTTTTTCCCTAGGAAAAAATTTTTTCCGAATGTTCGATGTTTTTTTTTTTCGATTGCTAGGGCTCGATATTAGAACACTCAACATTTTGAATGTTCGGTGTTCTAATATAGACCCTATTTTATATATACCTAGATTTATATCACTCAGTATACAATCAAACACCTTGGCCATGACAGATTTCAACTATCCTTCCATCAACTGGGTGACTTACATGAGCACAAACATGATCGCTATGAGGTTCTGAACTTCGTTAATTCAAATGCACTGGAACAGTTGGTCTGCACCCCCCACAAGGGGCTCAAATGTCCTGGATGTAGTGCTCACCAACATGGGCGGTCACTGCACTGCACCCTATGTGTAGCTCTCCCTGGTAAGGTCAGACCATAAATCTGTCTTGTTTGAAGTAAAGATCAAACCTGACACCATAACAGGAGTAAAAAAACTCAAAATTTTCTCCAGAGCATACTATTGCCTACTAAGCAATGGTATTGAGTTTCAAAGCCTCTGCCAATATGCCCAACAATGACTCCTATGCAAAGGAATACACATACACTTAAACAAATGCATTGACTCAGCCGTACCTGACAGGAACAAAACCAGGTCTTCCTGAAAAAACAAGCCACCCTGGTAGACTGTAAGTATAAATAAGCTATACAACAAAAGGAAGAAACTGATATCTAAGAACAGGAGGGAACTTACTCAACAGGGGATGAATACCCTCCACAGTTTGAACAAGTAAATCTGATATCTTGTTAAGTCCTCTAAGGCTGGTTATGAGTCTAAATTTGCATCCTTAGATAAAGACAATGCTAAAACATTCTTTAGCTACATCTGAAACCTAAAAGGGAATGCCCAGCTGTGTGCCAAACTTATAGTGGATGGTACCACTCACACTGAACCTGATGAAATTGCCAACCTGCTAGCTGACAGATTTGACAATAACTTCACCCCCTGTCCCCACCAAACATACCCCAAAGCATTCCTGACACCAGTCCTCTACCAGGTATCTCCAAAGGACAGATCATACAAGCACTCTCCAAAGTCCAAAAACATGCCCTCTGTGTGACCAGATAACATCCTAGACTGCTTACTAAACAATATACCTAGTGGAGCTACTCAGACACAGGTGACCTTCAAGCCCTTGAACACACCCAGTTTGGATTTGTCAGTGGTAGATCTTGCTTATTAAACCTAGTGGACTTCTTTGAGAATGTCACCAAAGCCCTGGATGAGGGCAAAACAGTACATATTGCCTATCTAGATTTATCCAAGGCCTTTGACACAATCACCTATTCAGGTATAATAGAGAAACTCTCTAAACTGGAGATTAACCCAACATTACTAGATGGGTAGCAAACTGGCTCATGGACAGAACACAAATTGTCAAAGTTGGGGATTCCACGTCCACCAGTAGACCAGTTACCAGTGGGGTACCACAAGGATCTGTGCTGGGCCCTCTACTGTTTGGAATCTATTTCTCTGAAGTCCAGGTGAAGGTAGATGGCCTGTGGCTTACCGAATTTTGCATATGACTGTAAAGTGGATGCAATCATAGAATCCCCAGTGATGTTAACATATTTCATAAAGGGCTGATACAGACAAATGATTGGTGCCAAATTCACAGACTTAAACTTAATGCAAATACCTCATTATCCCATTTGGCAAAGAAGTAGCCCATGCTAATTATAATATAGCTATCACCCCTCTAAGCTTAAACTCAGTGGTGTGAGACTTGGAGACACAGATTGATAGCAATTTAAATGTTGATTACTATGTGTCTGTAGTGGTAAGAAAAGCATTCTACATTGTGCATCTCATAAATAAGGGCATTGCATCCACAACCAGGGAGGTTATAGCTCCGCTATACTCGACCCTTATCAGACCACTAATTGAGTACAATGCTTCCTACTGTATGTACCTCACCAGACACCTGCAGCAACTGGAGAAACCACAGAGGTTTCTAACCAAGAGAATCCAGGGCCTCCAAAATATGACATACATGGAAAGACTGAAAGTACTGTCACTGTAATCTGTATCATACAGGCTGCTGAGATGCAGCCTGTGTCTGGTCTACAGAACAGTCTCAGATCATCCCACGTGAACCCACCCTTTTTTTTCACCATCCGCTCTCTTTCTCCCTTCCCTACTACCATAGCTTACTTAACTGCTCTGTATTGTACAATTACCCTCTGAAAATAAATAACCCAAAACAGTGGTCTGAGTGCCCAAAATTAAAACTAATAAACCTGGAATAAGGCACAAACGGAACTCAGCAAATGGACAGCTTCTTTAATGGAAACAAGCACAAATAAATCCACAGCAAACTAAATCACAGCAGCACAGCACAGCAAATGAACTCACAGCAGCACAGTAACACTGTACAAGTAAATCCACATACATTTTCGTCAAAATAACTTCATCAGAAACCTAATCCTCTGAAAATAACCCACTGTGTTATGTAAGTTCATTCAAACGTTTTATTGTATATTTCTTTGCTATGCTTTTTCTTCCGTGTTATAATGCCTCTTACTATATTGCACTTTGGAGCTTTCTCTACATTTGCTTAACTGTTTTATTGTAAATTTTTCACTGTATTCATCTTAAATTTTGTAAATTTTCTTGCTTACTTGTACTGTGGAACCTTTCTCCCTGGGCCTACACAGAAAAAGGGCATTTTCTCAGATGGACTATCCCGGTTAACAAATGTCACATAAATAAATATTATAAAAGCTGCTTATCTGCAAATTAAATGGGACAAGAATAACTCACTCCAGGGATCTCAACCTAGACTGTGACATTAACAGAACATGCTGGAGAGACAGATATATCTCCCAACAATTGACACGGTTCTGGAATAAGCTCTACGTGGAACAGAGCTCCTTAATGACCCTATTCAAGCACAACCTTAAAAACTGGATGGGTCACAATAAATTCATTGCATGGGTAGCACCTATGTCCCTCATGGACAGGGGCAGTCAGAGCCAATCACAGAATCACACTGCTAACAATGGCCATCTAACTATGGTCAATAAGAGTACTCAGGTTATTACATGGCTAGGCTTGTAAAGATCCTAGGGCCATTAGCCTAATCACCTCCTATGAACCTATATACATATATATATATATATATATATATATATATATATATATATATATATATATATACACACACACACACATATATATATATATATAT
>NC_056725.1:1410544147-1410794147 GCF_019279795.1 Protopterus annectens
TATATATATATATATATATATATATATATATATATATACATATACATACATAGATATATAGATATATCTACACATATATAAGGGTGATAGTGTGATATATGTTGACATATAAGGAGTCACTGACATCTGCAAATATATATATAGGTCAACGACATTCAAAACACCTTTGAGGTACAAATAAATAGGATACGCCAACTATGGAACTTGTCACACACCGACACACATAACCAGGAGGCTGAAAGACAGAAAGAACACAGTACTGGAACAGTAGAACCACAAGCAATATGATGATAGTAAGGACATGTAGTCACCGCTGCCGGTGGTGTGGTCCACGTAGGTACCGTGTACAACTCTGGTTGTGAGTGATGTAGCCTGTGTATGTGTGTGTTGAGGGTGCCATGTGTGTTTCCGTGTGACTGTAATGTGTGTGTGTGTGTCCGCATTGTGTGTCTATAGGTGGAAACTCGGAGGTAGATGATAACGGTAGGTGCGGGTATAGCTAGCCCTAGGCATGCGGTAAACACCAGTCCCACATTGGGAGGGACAGCCCCTTCCTGGGCATGTGTGTTCTGACATGAAACATTACAAAGGGCAACTGTCTGAGAGTGTAGGACATTAGTATGCCCCAAATATTATGAATAGTTGCAGGAAATACTCATGCCTGCATGTAAGAAACGGAAATGTTACATGCAAACTGATAATTAGGCAAGGTCCAAGAACAATTGGTATGTAATGAGGATAAAAGTATGTGCTATCCTGTGTACTGACCGTGGCTATATGTCAGCCTGTAAAAACCACTGTGTGACCAGCAAGTGTCTAACTATGGCCATATGAAAAGGTGGCAAGCCATGCCACAGAGGGTCTGACACCAACACCACTGCAATGACTGCAAATATCTGGGACACACATACATGGGATAGCGGTCATTTAGAAATATCCCTGCACATATCGCCGTACATCCGGAGGTATGGAAGTATCAACCTCACCTGCATACCATATAGAAACCAATTAACAACGGCCCAAAGTAAATTTCCGTAACAGAAGTCTAGTAAGTGATAGCACTGTAATGAGGGAAGGGGCCCACACACATATATATGGACTACATAGAAATGCAAGCCCCACAAAACCGTATATGCTAAGTACACCCACCTACATCCCCCACACCTGAAACAGTAGCAATACAAACCGTAATCACAGCACAAACATCCAGTTAGTCAATTACATCTGCTGAACCATTAATATACCTTGTGAGAGACACATTTAAAGGCGCCATGCAAAATTGTATCCGTCGTATAACAGAACAAATGGCAATGTTACAGGTGTTTGCAATAGTCTGTTATCAGACGGGTGGGATGACAGGTACAGTCACAGGTAGAACCACATACTCAAGCCGTCATACACAATCCACGGGGAACATGACTCCGAAATACACTTGGCTCTTCACATAGCAGTTGCAATTACACACAACAAAACACAATACAGGCCGTCTCCCCGAAGGCAAGGCAAATGGCCAACACCCAGGTGGAGAATTCAATTATACCCCACTGTTGCCGCGTAATTGGCGAATGGAGTAGCTGCACAGCTGAAGTGCACATAATTAGTCACACCAGAACACCAAATGGCGGCAGTAAACCACATGTTGCAGGTATCGACATATATAAGGATGACTTGCCAGATATGTAAATGTATGCTCATACCAAAAAAAAAGCTCAAAGAGTGATACAGAACAGCGACATAAAGCCAAAATACCATAACGATATCAAGGTATGTAGAACACTACCTGTATGTATAGTATGTTCTGTATTAAGTTATGTCAGTGTATGCATAGCCTGGTTTGCAGTAATTAAAAGTGTCCGCCATGCATAAAGTGGGAAATGGTATTTATGTAGTGATGTCTTGCTGATCGTACTAACGCTTGTAGAAGTTGTGCGTCCAGCAGTGGGCCACAAGGTAAACAGCATAGACACCATAAGGGATGCAACATGACGGCTTTAAACAGAACAATGTCATATGACCCACTGGCAGTGGCAGGGTATGTCCAACAAGTACGTGCCATAGCAGGGGATAGTATATGTGGATATACTGTAACAGTACGCATGTGTATGGGCATATAACGTCAATGACATGTCTAAGGTGGTCCCGCTGTGCAAGTATGCTTTCAATTATGGGATACCATGTAACATATGTGTAATGTATAGTACAGTAGATTGATATCAGATGTGCTACACCGGAGAACAGGCATATGATGTATACCAAAGGTATCGTATAGTGATGTGAGTAGTATGTAATTAATTTATGTATAAACAGTTATGATGAAATAAATAATGTAATCCAATCTGTGCATTTGCAAAAGGATGCAAACATTACTCCCAGACTAGAATAGCAGAAGAGATGTGACAGACAAACAAGAACATGATTGACGTGTACAATAACAGGATACATATGGCCTGTAGTCATGGGACATTGCAATAGCGTGACAGCTAATCTAAATGGAAGGGCTATTCCAGTAACCATGCACAAAGGACATGTAACAGCTCCACAGGTTCATAGTGGGGTACCATGCAGTCTGGCAAGTGTATGTGTAACAACAACTAAAGTGTGCACAACCATGGCACCCCTCTAAGGTAGTGTCCTGTGAACAGAAGAGCCAGGTGTAACCTGCATCTCTGCACAGTACAGCCACTGCAGTGATCCCTGGTGTACATGTGTCCACCATCCACCAAGTGAGGTATCACATGAACACAGCTACTGACTGTCCATGCATGATGCACATAGGAACCTTGTCCCAAAGCATGGTGAATGTCCGGTCTGGGAATGCAACCCCCGAGCACATCCCACACACTGTCGTGTGTGTGCACATAATCATGAGCATCATGCTCACAGTGGCTATTGTTTATGTCGCGTATGCGGAGTATATCCATCAACATATTTGCAGACATGGGCCCTGTGTTTGCAGCAGAGGTCACCCCTGAGTATGTAGCCCGCAAATGTGTACAGACGTGGTGTCTGTACTGCAGCTGAAAACTTTAACCATCATAGCTCAATAAACATCATGGTGTTTTAATGTTGACTTATGTAAAGCTGTAGCTGTTGTGTAAGGTACACCCTAAGCAGGGTGTTGTACCCATGTATGTGTGTATAAGTCCGGTGTTCAGAGGTACAATAGGTGCCTATGTACCAGCTACACACCCAGTACAGACAAGTGTGGACATGTAGAAGGATATCCACCCACAGTGGCAATGTGGCAATCGCAGGAGTGTGTGCGACATACATGCGTACTACGAACACGTACAATGTGACATGTATGTAGGGAACTAACACCTATGTTTTAACCAGTGGGTGGATGGTGTACTGCAAAGGTGATGTTCATACCAAGTGTCATGCAGGTTGAGGCCATGATGCTCATATCAGGTATCCGTCACAGTGACACATGTATAGACGGGGTCTGTATCAGCTGGTGGATCAACAACTGTGCTTGGTATGCAGTGGTCTGTAAAGCTAGGCAGGGAAGTCCCCTCAGTGGTAGTCTGTACCTCAGGGAAGCATATACCGAACATGAGGGCCCCATGACTGAGGACTGTGGTATGGCAAGTGTAACTGGAATGCAGTATGTGATATGGTATGGCACCCTCAGTGTGTGCGTCCCATCCATTAGCCACTTTGCATAACATCCTGAGAAATATGTGTTGATGTGCAGGTGGATGTGTATGTTGTCAATACCAGAATGGAAAACGGTGCTGAAAGGCAGCGAGAGGACAATGTAGGCTGTGTGGACTCCGTGTCATCATCAACTACTCTGGTGACTGTATGAAAGGTGTTCAACAGGTGTAGGTCCATGCTGTGGCCCCAACAAGACCAACCCAGCTGGCATCAAAGGACTGGAGCACAACAAAGACTGATGTCCATGATGATGTGCCCTATAGCCGTGCAGAACAGTCCAGTGAGGTGTGTAGGGCAATAGTCCCAGTCGTGCATTGTGGCGCCAGCTGTGTGGAGTGTAACGGTTGCTGTGTACCAGTCAGGGGCCACAATGTCTGGTACAAGGCTATTACTGAATATGGTGTCCCAGTGGGGAGACATGTCATTCAGAGGTCTGTGGATATCGCAGCCTGGAAGTTTGTAGGGTGACAAAGGGGCCAGTCTCCTAGGACATATAGAGTGCAGGCTAGTACTGTGTAGGTGTGACTGCAAGTACACAGCAATATTCCTGCTAGGAATGTGGCCCCGTAGGGAGTGAGAGGTTGTAATGTTAGCATTGAAGCCATCCAACAGCATGTTGCCAACATCACCTGTTACTGTCATGTTCCAGAGTGACAGTTGTATGTGTGAGCAGATGTGGGTATTGCATATGACCACTGACATACCACCATAATGCCTGGTGGTACATCTCGGAATGTGTCGCACTAATGTGTACGTCGTTAGCTATGGAGTATGTGATGAGGGGTCCCATGGCCCTACCAAGGCTGACCAGTGAGATACCCCACCCATGGAAATGTACACAACTGTGCAACAGCCCCCACCTGTTGTTGCAAAGTATGTCCATGGAACCGCACCCCCAGAGTGGCGTCTGTTATCTGGTGTGTACCATCATGGCTCTGTGTGGAATAGTATGATCCATATTGTTGTGTACGTGCTAATGAAGTGCAATACCCCTGTACCCATTAAGTAACACCTAGGCTGTGGTCAACATTATGGACACTGTGTTAGGGATGGTGTTGTGCAGTACACCTCCCTGAGCTGGAGACGTCTCCCTGGCCCTTTAGGTAGTCAACCGAGGTACCCATTACATGACAGGGTAGTATCCATTAGCACAAAGATCATTGGACAGGCATACACAGCACCTGTGTGACCAATATTGGAACACATATCACCCTCCAGGGGTAGGGCCCATGCGTGGATGGCTGATACCAGCCTCCACAATACTCACCTCCAGTATGCAGCATGCTATCCACCTTGCATACAGACATATGCCACACTATGCTGTTGGACATGCTACATGTCCATAGCCTGATCTGAAAGACATACATCATGGACAACCACCGTCCTACGACTAGGATTGCCACATGATGGACAGATCCCTGTGCCATACCTGTGACATACTCCTGCCATACCATGCAGCCCTGTCCACATAGCTGCACACATCATCCCTGTCATACATGGTGTCATACATGGTGTGATGGCCATATGGTAGATGTAGTATCAACTATCTGGATCGGTAATGTGTCACTGATGCCCCCGTAGTGGCGTAATGGGTGTCGGATGCAGCTAGTAAACTCAGCCCGTACATGCTATAGCTGATAACCTTACCTACGAATGACGTCCGACTAACCACTGTCCCATGTCAATCACATGTGCAACACAGGTGATCAGTGGCAAGATGTTGAACAGCTGTACAGTGCAGCATTTGTGTGTGCATTGTCCACCTGCACGTGTGTCATGACGTCAACTACCGCTGTCAAATTACATCTGTAGTAGGTGTTGTAGTAACCATCTACTGTGTATGCCATGAAGTGGGTGGTGCCGGTATGTGGCTAACAAGGGTGAGTAGCATATGTTCGGATTCCACCAATGAGGGGATAACCCCAGGTGTGGAAGAACAGTCACATGTTGGTAGTGTCCATGTCAAGGATACTGTTGGTCTTGGAGGTGGTGTGTATGGGTCAAACCAGCCAAGCGGAGGTTATGCCTCACGGATAGTGTATGCCTAATGTGTCAGTACATGTGCAGCTATCACAGTTAAGTGTGGGTTACTGTCAGTCTCACATCAGTAGCAGCAGTATGAGCCCAACTGTCCAGTACACCATGAAATGAGGTCTGGTAACCGTGGGGTATGTTGAATCCGCAGCTGGTAATACTGTGCATACCAGTTCCAGACACAGTTATTTGCACAGGGACCACCTGTGATGCATTCTGCTAAGTAACCAGCCGGGATGTGTGTACAACATAGTGGAATATGGGGACACCTCAGCTGTGGGTGTGCCAATCCAGGTACATGCCTGAGAGGTACGGTCTGTCTATAACCAGTCATTGCAGGTGTGCTCTGCAGAGCCAAGAGGCAGGTCCCAGTCACTGCAGAGATATTGAAGTGGTGCAGTATCAGGTGTGCCTTGCCTGTGTGCGTCACAGAGGATGATGTCAAGCATTGTGTTACATTACCACATGTTCCGCTAGCCAGTTCCCGTTCTGGTGGTGACTGTTATTGGACACTGTGCAAGACAGGCAGTATAAAAGCAGCAAGAGTCCGACATGTGATCTGTACTCCCACGGCTGACAGGTATAGGTCAACTGTGCCACAACATCATGTTGTTTGACCAGGTCTGTCAAAGTGGACATATACCAGATGCCTGTGGAATGACAGCAGAAGCATGGACAACTGTTGAGAGTGACACAGTCGTACGTTGTACAGTGGTAACAGGTCCGGATGACCGCAAAATGCTCCCCAGGGCTCGGACCACACCATCAGGGCTACAACACTGGTGGGCTATTGCATGTCCCTGCACACGTAGTCTGTGCCCTGAGATACAACTTCAGTCACACTAACATGGAAAATGACAGTCACATCGTACCTGCTGAGTTGTGGCATGTGTGCATAGGTTATGTTGCAGAACCAGTTACTTCACAGCAGGATGAAAGTAACTATCGCCTTGTGTAGCCTGCTGAGTGGAACAGCAGTGTGACTGCTGACAGTCACCTATGACAGGTGTGTTGTGTATGTTATGACACCCTATTGGCCGTATGTGATGGGCACATGTGTCTGTGGGCTATAGGTTGGTGTAGTTGTGTTTGGCGATGTGGGCTGCCATTGGTGCCCACACAGAGTATGGAGGGGTACTGTACAAGGTGTCTCCGTATGTGTGGCCTGTGGTGGGGATCGTGTGGAACTATGTGATGAGTGGGGTGTGTTGCGAATGTTGCACATCCTCACATGTCTGTCAGGTGCAGTCAGGGTTGGTGACAGTATAACCCCCAGCAGGGCTGCATATGTGCTTCCCCCACAGGCTGTACTGTTGTATGTTGGGAGGTGTGCATTGACTGGGTACATGAGAATAGCTCTATTGCCACATGTACAACATAGTCATCATAGTGACAGGCAATAGCACTGGTACTTGCCAGTTGGACATGCCTGTATATAACTGGTATGTGCCAGGTGGACACCCCGTATAAACCACCATGTCTCACAAGATATGTGAGTGATGTGTGTACGACAGCTGTTGTACTGTAAGCAAGCTGGAAATGTATGGACAGACAGTGTACCTGTGAGGAGTGGTGTGAAATGGATGCTAAACTAAGCAGTGGCTCATAACGTGCCAAGAAGCTCTGAGCAAGTGCCGAGCATGCCCATACAATACAGATAGGGTGTTGGATAACATCAACCCACAATTGTTGATGACAGTCATGATTGGTGGCACCGCATCAGAACACTGCCGGGTATGGTCTGCAAGTCCACGAACCATTATCAATGTAGATGTTAGCAGTACAGATGTACAAGACAGTGCGGATGTTTGACTACAAATGCCTTTGTATGTCACAGGAGTGTTCTACTAGTGGCCTGTTGACAGACTCACAACTACTAAAGGTGCTACAGTGATATGTGCATATCACATGGTGTCAGCTACAGTAAACCAGGGTTAATGTGTTGTACCCCACCCGCATTGTAGCCCATACCACACAAACAAATGTCAGCCATCTGTGAATGTGAGGATGTGAATGGCCATGACCTATGGGCAATAGTTGTCACAGTGTTGTGAACAACATACAGAATGGGCTGTGTGTGTGAGGTGTGTGACATATCTTCACATTCTGGTGGATGATATCAGCAATGATACCACTAGGGGAATACCCCTGTACCCATTAAGTAACACCTAGGCTGTGGTCAACATTATGGACACTGTGTTAGGGATGGTGTTGTGCAGTACACCTCCCTGAGCTGGAGACGTCTCCCTGGCCCTTTAGGTAGTCAACCGAGGTACCCATGACATGACAGGGTAGTATCCATTAGCACAGAGATCATTGGACAGGCATACACAGCACCCGTGTGACCAATATTGGAACACATATCACCCTCCAGGGGTAGGGCCCATGCGTGGATGGCCGATACCAGCCTCCACAATACTCACCTCCAGTATGCAGCATGCTATCCACCTTGCATACAGACATATGCCACACTATGCTGTTGGACATGCTACATGTCCATAGCCTGATCTGAAAGACATACATCATGGACAACCACCGTCCTACGACTAGGATTGCCACATGCTGGACAGATCCCCGTGCCATACCTGTGACATACTCCCGCCATACCATGCAGCCCTGTCCACATAGCTGCACACATCATCCCTGTCATACATGGTGTCATACATGGTGTGATGGCCATATGGTAGATGTAGTATCAACTATCTTGATCGGTAATGTGTCACTGATGCCCCCGCAGTGGCGTAATGGGTGTCGGATACAGCTAGTAAACCCAGCCCATACATGCTATAGCCGATAACCTTACCTACGAATGATGTCCGACTAACCACTGTCCCATGTCAATCACATGTGCAACACAGGCGATCCGTGGCAAGATGTTGAACAGCAGTACAGTGCAGTGTAGATATCTATGGCAAAACAGATGCATGTACAGGTTTCCATGCGTACTTGGTGCATTGTCACTGCCCAAGTCCATTAAGGCTGTGTCTGTGTTGATATGTGACATATACACAGCATCAAGGTCAACAGCATTAGCGTGGATACATCCAGGCATGTGCAGATAGGCAAGAACACCAGTGCAGGCAAACAGACATGCCCACATGAAGACAGACGTAACATGCAGTAGGAACACTAATGAGGTGCCACACATATACGGAGGCAATATCCAATGCATAATGGGTGTTACATGTGTGTGACACATACATGCCAGTCGTGTTAGTGTCATGTTGATTTGCAAAGATAACTGTGCAGATGTACTAGAAATGTATGTGCAGCAGTATCACTGTATATGTCTGTAGATGTGAACTGTCACCTTCATCCTGTCTTACAGATAATGCCTTGTACACACCTACCAGCATACAGCCGACAGGAGAATGATGTCCTAATCCCGTACCTCCATGAGAACTACGAGGTGTTATTTAGCCATGTGCCACAGCACCCACAGCAGTGGGATGACCTGTGGCAGGATCTTCACAGGAGGGTCAACGAAGTGAGTGGCCACAACCGTACCTACCAGCAGGTGCGCAGACACTGCACGGACTTGATACGTCATGCAAAACAGCGTGCCACTGCAATCGCCAGGGAACAAGGTGGAACAGGTGTTGGGCCACCAACCCAGCCTCCACTCACACATACAGAGGACCCACTGGCCAGTCTGGGGACACCCTCGAACAGCTCCCACAAACACTAGCTGTCATCGGGAGGTGGGTGTCTCCCAACCAATGAGCCTGGAGTTGCCTGGTAAGTCAGTACTGAACATATGGCCAGTATATCCCGCATACGTGCATGTGTCAGTGTACAGCATGTAATGTAACAACATATGCAAGGTATGTGGACACACATGCTGCATGCTACATTATGCTACCCTGTGTATGCACCATACCTCTGAACTGTACACATATTTGCAGGATGTCCAGATGTCTGCCTCATATTGTCGGTGTGTTCCCCTTAATATCTGTCCCTTTTTGGCAAATAGCTGAAGAATGGAGTCATTAAATGATGACATACATTTGTGTGTATGACTGCACATTCCGTGTAAAACCATGTGCGTGCAAACCTATTAGTCTAGCAAATTTCTCTGTTTGTAAGAGCAATATGTCACAGTTGTCCCTATTTGTCCACCATCATAGTAGGCTTGGTCCACATTTCTTGTTCTAAGAGGTTTAGAGGTATGGTATGCACACATGTGCTTACTATATGCTATTGTACAGGCGAATGTGTTAACTTGCACTGAGCACCCTGTGGCTGACATACAGTCATGAATAATGTTCATACTGCTGTGTCACCCTATACAGGTACCTCTGGCATGCCGCACACACAAGAGTCCATTGCAGGTGAGACTGTCATTGGTATCAGGCATGTCAAAGCATAGATCTATTCGCCATGTGGCCAGTTAATACATGGATATACAGGTCGCATCACCCATCATCCACACAGGCCACCCATGTGCAATATATACAAATGAATTGACACACAGACATGAAACCACAGTATTTGTCATTGCTACATGTGTGTCCAGCTGTGCATACAACGGTGGAGGTGTTCTTCAATGGAGGCATATGTACTATACAGTGGAACAAAACGTGTGGTACACAAAACAGTACCGCATAGTGAGCAGTGATATGGGCAGATCACAGGCATCACCATTGTGTTATATGCCCCTGCAATGGGGTCACACATTGTGATGTTCCATCCGGCATGTCTCTGACACGTAGTGTTTTGTTGCAATATTGTCACACTTTCCCATAACCCATACCCCACATACCACACATACACCTGTTGTCTGCATAGCCCTGTGGATGGTGACATATCCAACATTTATGGGTGTATGTCATATGGGACAACACAGACATGTGTGATAGATGTCCATCACATACATGACCTACACATGTGCACACATGGCCATGAGGGATGGCCGGAGACACGTAGCCACAAAGTAGATGGGATGTGGGTACACCCTGTCCCACTTTGTCCACACATGGTGCAATTACAGTCGTACTAGACAGATTGTACAAGTGATGTGGTACACTGCACATCTTAAATGCCTGTGCACAGCTTGTGGAGGTGTCAGTGACGTCTACCTCATAAGATGTGTTGAACATGACGTCTGTGTCATAGCATGACAGTAGTCACCTGTACAGATTCCACCGACAGTGACACCAGGCCACAGATACTGTACATTTCCCTTGCTGCCATAGGACATCACTGTTAGCTGTGCACCTTGTGTGCATGGTACATGAATGTCATGTGCGAAATGGTGATGTGACAGGTCCGCTATGTGTGGACATGGTTACCAGGCAGCTAACACTCTGTAGTCATCGTGCAAGGGTGTCATCTGTATGTCCTCCACTGACCTGTCACATGACACAGCATGGTATGGTGTGTATACACCTCAGCATCATGGGTCACAATCCACAGGTATGTCATGGGTATGCATGCAGTTCTGGATATGCAATGTGTACATATCATGCACTGTTTGTCATTATAGATGCCTCATGATGCCATGCAATGGCACAGTGTCTGTACTTCACACTGTACAGCAATGTAGATGGCTCACGGTCCCCTACAATGCCCATGCACATTTGCTCAACATGCAGTCTATCTGTAGGGCATATGGGCAACACTGCAATGTGATACCCAGTACAACGCTGTACATGCGTCAGGACACCATTGTGTCAGGCATGCATGTTTGTTAAAGCACACGTCAGCAGATTACATGTCAAGGTCACGTCAGCCATGTGTACTGTTATCCTGTTCTGGTCCACATGGTGTATCACGGGGATGCATGCATATTACCATGATCATGTGAATTGCATGGATAATGATATGACACCTGCTTGCTGTGGTGTGCATTCCAGGGGGTATGCTTACAAACACTATTGATGTCTGGGCTGCATGCTGTCAGCTGTATCACAAGCATGCTGCATGCCATCTGTCATATCACATGCATGGTGTGTCAGTGTGTGTGTGTGTGTGTCAGTGTGTGTGTGTGTGTGTGTGTGTGTGTGTGTGTGTGTGTGTGTGTGTGTGTGTGTGTGTGTGTGTGTGTTTGTGTGTGTGTGTGTGTGTGTGTGTGTGTGTGTGTGTGTGTGTGTGTGTGTGTGTGTGTGTGTGTGTCAGTGTGTGTGTGTGTGTGTGTGTGTGTGTGTGTGTGTGTGTGTGTGTGTGTGTGTGTGTCAGTGTGTGTGTGTGTCAGTGTGTGTGTCTATTGTAATTTAGAGTCTTTCTTTGCATTCACAGGTGATGTAGGTGCGTTACCCTCCTGTGGTCCATCTGATAGTGTCCCCACAGATGCTAGCAGTGATGAACATATGCATGAGGTACAGACAGGGATGTGAGGGGCTGAATCTGTGCCAACAGTTGCCATCCCAGCTATGTCCCCCTCTTCCCTGCTAACAGTTCAGCTGCCAACACATACCGCATCACTAGTGGCCATAGAGGAAGGACAGTCAGCGTCTGTTAGCATTGAACACGAACATGTGGTGGCTACAGAAGGTGTGTCTCCACACCATGGTGGCAGTGTACTGACTGCAGATGTGCCACACAGGCATGTAGCCAGTGCTGCTCGTAGGAGGACCTCTGGCAGGCATGCACCTGCAGGACAAAGCACAGCAGGTGGAATCACCAGACACATGTTCCAGACTGTAATGGTGGCACAGGCATGTGCCAAACAGCAGAACAGAGAAGGGCAGAGGCTACAGAGGGCTGCTATCCATACCCTAAACAACAACATCCAGGCATTGGCAGGTGCTCAACAGCAGCTTGCTGATGTTTTGGACAGGCGATTGGGTGACATGGTCTAAAGCCTTGACCATGGCCTGGCAATCCACGAGGGTGAGCTGTCTGTGCTGGAACATCTGGTAGGGGTAAGGCATAGGCCACGTGGACGTAGGCCAGCTACACCACCTAGTGCAGGTCAACATGAGCGTGCCACCTCACTTGGCTGCTCCCATAGTCCCGGTAGCACTAGCAGTGCAGCTGGTGCTGTGCTGTCCACACCAGGACACAGCAGGCCACGTGGATGTGGCCCTGGATGTTCCTGGTGGGGACACGGTTCCAGTGGCCATGTGTCATTGGACAGTAGCCATTCTGTACCTCCACCTGGTAGTGCCTGTGCAGGCCCTGGCAGGCACAGGACACGTGGCTGTGGTCGGTCACAGTGAGCTGTACAACCTGGTCTATACAATCTGGAGCTGTCGATAATACCCTTGTGTAGGCCTCACAAATGACAGAACTGTGTGCACACATACACACACACAGCAAACACAACTGTAGGGCTCCACAACACCCACCTGCATATGGAACAGACATGTCCAATCAAATCACCAGCCCTTACCCACATGCATGATGTCATCCATTGGTGCAGCCTATGCCCCTGGCAAACAGTATCACCCTGTGCATATGATGAAGCCTGTGCCGCATCCCTGTCATCCGCACCATTGGTGTAGGGATATGCTCAAATGGTCTGATACACAGGGTGAACAGAATAGTGAGAGGTGTATCTAACATTACTTGTGTATGCATAGTGAGGGATGTGTATGTTGCAGTGGTTGTGTGTGAATACTGACAGATGTGTATGTGACATCAGTTGTGTACTGTCGACGTGCACCAGTCATACCATGTAGTCCAGGTGCAGCATGCATTGTGATATGTTCACAGTATATGTATTGGTTACAACAGTAACAGCATGTTGGTAATGATGCCCTGGTTCCCTCCTATGGTGTACTGGCATGTGCCTACAGGTAGCAGTGTTTGCAGTCCCCCATGAGTAACTGTGGAATACTCACAGGTATGTATGGCAATATCAGTATGTTAAACGTACCCTCAACCTGACTGTTGGAAAGTCTAATATGACACAGATGTCCGCACATATACTGCACCTGAAGCATGTAATCAGCTGAACAGGTGACAGTGGACAGAGACATGACATACATACCAGGAAACATTACAGGTATGTTGACATGGTGCAGGGGTTGTACACAGCGGTCTGGCCAATGATGACGTTAGACATCACTTGATAGCATGAGGCCACACTGTGTAGCAGTAATACCCTGCCACATTACAGGAACATGGCCACATTCACGGGGTGTACACCACTATAACGCACACTCCATAGTGTTGAGGTGAGGACCCTTGCCTATGTGGTCATCACCCTCGCAGTACTTTGCACCCACACAACGTGACACAGAGAAGGAACATGCACAGGTAGCCAGTACGGCTGGGACCGATGGCATCAACAGGGTAGTAGACTGCATCACCATGTGGGATTAGTCACCATGAGGGGTTAGTGATCCTGTTTTCACTGTATGGTAGCATACACCCTCACACCAATCACCAGACAGCCATCCATACATACATACATACATATACACACACACTGTGGTGACCAGAAATGTGTATACGGATAGCCAATGTATGTGATGCACCACACCTGCCGACATCATGCTTTCCACACTGCAGTATGTACAGATCTCTACAACGGGGTACAGGGATGTGTAACAACTGGGACGTAATCCCCACGATATGTGGCATATGTGTTCACACAATCGGACACACATGGCAGTGCTGGGAATGATACACCTACCATATGATGAGACGTTTGATAGACATGCAGCGGTATTGTCCGCATTATGTGTACCAACGCTATGTCTGGCAGTTGTGCTACTATATGCACACAGGAGGATGTTGGTGTTACAGGTGTCATGTGACATACAGTTGGTAACACTTGACCGCTGTGTATGCGTTATGTCATCACCATCAAGTAACAGTGACATAGCATACTGTATGCACATCGCACGGTAGGATGGCGTGTGACACAACTGTGAGCCATCCCCAGCACACATATATTTACACAGGTGGATCACCACTTTATGTACACACATCCCTCCATACATGCTGTACAACCAACCATACTGTCTGTATGTCACCATATACAGGTGTCAATGATGGGGCTGCATTGCGACTGCATGTTGTAGTTGGGTGCAGCTGTGTTATGGACATCGGCCACTGCACATGCATGGTTGCTGCATGCACAGTACAGATTGTACATGTGTCTCCTGTAGCCATGTTTGTATGCATTGCTATTGGTGAACATGTGCGTTGACATACAGAACACATGGACAGTGGTATTATATCACGAGTGTCATGGGCGACCAGTACAGGGGTATGTGTCCTCGGTCAACATTGCTACCTCCTGTACTGTGAGCATTCAACAGACATGGACCCACCTTCCATTTGCGTGCATATCATTGCTTAGGCCACTGTTCTGCACGGGGTACAGCAAAGGCTATGCTATGTACATATGTGTTGTGTGTGCGGTCCATGCACACATCCACTGCAATCACATGTATGTCATATCCAGACGTGTGTTCATTGGTGTACAGCAACACTCATCTGTCACAGCTGTGTAAGACCCGGGGCCCCTGGTATGTCTTGAGCTGACCTGGTCATGTATAGTGGTATCATTGCAATGCATAACACCTGTTGGAACCCTGTTGGTACATGTGTACTCTGCACAGTTGGTGTAGACCTCTGTACAACCCACTGGTCATGTGTCACATGGTGTTGTGGTAATGTATGGCTGTGTATTGCTGCACCAACGACATGGTGATGTCTTGAGGGCTACAGTGTAGACTGCGGTGTGTATGTCTGTGATCTGCACCTGTGACAGCTGTGATGGCAGCTGAGTGTGTACTGGTCACTGCATGTGTGTGACCGTCCTGTGCGTGGGGACAGTTATACCTTACTGTGCCCTTCCGTGTTTACACTCCATCTGCATGCAAGACGGCCCTTTGCAACTGCTAAGTGTGTGAGCATGCCCAGTACGCGGTTGTGTAGATAGACACACATGCGTCATGCTGTAGTGTGATAGGGTAGTTAGGTGTATGTTCGACTCCTAGCCCTGCCAAGTGTGTGTGTGTGTGTGTGTGTGTGTGTGTGTGTGTGTGTGTGTGTGTGTGTGCACGCATGCTTCCCTCCGCCTGGGGATTCAGTCATGCTTTTAGACGCCTCACACCACAGATATGTCCTACCGACATATTTGCCTTTACGGATGATGACATGCACCTAGAAGTAGGCCTCTGGGACTGCTATGTTTAGTAATCTCAGTAGCGCATTCTGTAAATGAGCCATGCTGTAATGTGATAGGGTAGTTAGGTGTATGTTCGACTCCCAGCCCTGCCAAGTGTGTGTGTGTGTGTGTTTGTGTGTGTGTGTGTGTGTGTGTGTGTGTGTGTGTGTGTGTGTGTGTGCACATGCTCCTGTCCACCTGGGGACTCAGTCATGCTTTTAGATGCCTCACACCACAGATATGTCCTTCCGATGTCTTTGCCTTTGTGGATGATGACAAGCACCTAGAAGTAGACCTCTGGGACTGCTGTGATTAGTAATCTCGGTAGCACATTCTGTAAATGCGTCATGCTGTAGTGTGATAGGGTAGTTAGGTATATGTTCAACTCTCAGAGTGTGTGTGTGTGTGTGTGTGTGTGTGTGTGTGTGTGTGTGTGTGTGTGTGTGTGTGTGTGTGTGTGCACATGCTCCCGTCCGCCAGGGTACTCAGTCATGCTTTTAGACGCCTCACACCACAGATATGTCCTACCGATGTCTTTGCCTTTGCAGATGATGACACGCACATAGAAGTAGGCCTCTGGGACTGCTGTGTTTAGTAATCTTGGTAGCGCATTCTGTAAATGCGTCATGCTGTAGTGTGATAGGGTAGTTAGGTGTATGTTCGACTCCCAGCCCTGCCAAGTGTGTTTGTGTGTGTGTGCATGCTCCCATCCACCTGGGGACTCAGTCATGCTTTTAGACGTCTCACACCACAGATATGTCCTACCGACGTCTTTGCCTTTGCGGATGATGACACGCGCCTAGAAGTAGGCCTCTGGGACTGCTGTGTTTAGAAATCTCGGTAGCGCATTCTGTAAATGCATCATGCTGTAGTGTGAGAGGGTAGTTAGATGTATGTTCGACTCCCAGCCCTGCCAAGTGTGTGTGTGTGCGCACATGCTCCCGTCTGCCTGGGGACTCAGTCATGCTTTTAGACGCCTCACACCACAGATATGTCCTACCGACGTCTTTGCCTTTGTGGATGATGGCACGCACCTAGAAGTAGGCCTCTGGGACTGCTGCGTTTAGTAATCTCAGTAGCGCATTCTGTAAATGTGTCATGCTGTAGTGTGATAGGGTAGTTAGGGGTATGTTCGACTCCCAGCCCTGCCAAGTGTGTTTGTGTGTGTGTGCGCATGCTCCCGTCCGGCTGGGGACTCAGTCATGCTTTTAGACGCCTCACACCACAGATATTTCCTACTGACATCTTTGCCTTTGCGGATGATGACACGCACCTAGAAGTAGGCCTCTGGGACTGCTGTGTTTAGTAATCTTGGTAGCGTGTTCTGTAAATGCATTATGCTGTAGTGTGGTAGGGTAGTTAGGTGTATGTTCGACTCCCAGCCCTGCCAAGTGTGTTTGTGTGCGCATGCTCCCATCCACCTGGGGACTCAGTGTGTGTGCGCATGCTCCCGTCTGCCTGTGGACTCAGTCATGCTTTTAGACGCCTCACACCACAGATATGTCCTACCGACGTCTTTGCCTTTGCGGATGATGACACATGCCTAGAAGTAGGCCTCTGGGACTGCTGTGCTTAGTAATCTTGGTAGCGTGTTCTGTAAATGCGTCATGCTGTAGTGTGATAGGGTAGTTAGGTGTATGTTCGACTCCCAGCCCTGCCAAGTGTGTTTGTGTGTGTGTGTGTGCATGCTCCCATCCGCCTGGGGACTCAGTCATGCTTTTAGACGCCTCACACCACAGATATGTCCTACTGACGTCTTTGCCTTTGCGGATGATGACATGCACCTAGAAGTAGGCCTCTGGGACTGCTGTGTTTAGTAATCTTGGTAGCGCGTTCTGTAAATACGTCATGCTGTAGTGTGATAGGGTAGTTAGGTGTATGTTCAACTCCCAGCCCTGCCAAGTGTGTGTGTGTGCATGCTCCCGTCCGCCTGGGGACTCAGTCATGCTTTTAGATGCCTCACACCACAGATATGTCCTACCGATGTCTTTGCCTTTGCGGATGATGACATGCACCTAGAAGTAGGCCTCTGGGACTGCTGTGTTTAGTAATCTCGGTAGTGTGTTCTGTAAATGCGTCATGTTGTAGTGTGATAGGGTAGTTAGGTATATGTTCGACTCCCGCCCTGCCAAGTGTGTGTGTGTGCGCATGCTCCCGTCCGCCTGGGTACTAAGTCATGCTTTTAGACGCCTCACACCACAGATATGTCCTACCGACATCTTTGCCTTTGCGGATGATGACACGCACCTAGAAGTAGGCCTCTGGGACTGCTGTGTTTAGTAATCTCAGTAGCGTGTTCTGTAAATGCATCATGCTGTAGTGTGATAAGGTAGTTAGGTGTATGTTCAACTCCCAGCCCTGCCAAGTGTGTTTGTGTGTGTGTGCGCATGCTCTCGTCTGCCTGGGGACTCAGTCATGCTTTTAGATGCCTCACACCACAGATATGTCCTACCGACGTCTTTGCCTTTGCGGATGATGACACACACCTAGAAGTAGGCCTCTGGGACTGCTGTGTTTAGTAATCTCGGTAGCGCGTTCTGTAAATGCATCTTGCTGTAGTGTGATAGAGTAGTTAGGTGTATGTTCAACTCCCAGCAATGCCAAGTGTGTGTGTGTGTGTGTGTGTGTGTGTGTGTGTGTGTGTGTGTGTGTGTGTGTGTGTGCACATGCTTCCATCCGCCTGGGGACTCCTTCATGCTTTTAGATGCCTCACACCACAGATATGTCCTACCGACATCTTTGCCTTTGCAGATGATGGCACGCGCCTTGAAGTAGGCCTCTGGGACTGCTGTTTAGTAATCTCGGTAGCGCGTTCTGTGACTGCATTATGCTGTAAGGGTAGTTAGGTGTATGTTCGACTCCTAGCCCTGCCAAGTGTGTTTGTGTGTGTGCGCATGCTCCCATTTGGCTGGGGAAGCAGTCATGCTTTTAGATGCCTCACACCACAGATATTTCCTACCGATGTCTTTGCCTTTGCGGATGATGACACACCCCTAGAAGTATGCCTCTGGGACTGCAGTGTTTAGTAATCTCGGTAGTGTGTTCTGTAAATGCGTCATGCTGTAGTGTGATAGGGTACTTAGGTGTATGTTCGACTCACAGCCCTGCCAAGTGTGTGTGTGTGTTTCCAGCTGCATGACAACAGTACATTGCTTTTACAGTATTCACTCACCATAACATCTGTGCGGCGTCTTTGCCTTTGATGCTGCTGTCTACAGGCTAGACGTATGCCTGTGTAAATGCTGTGATCTACTAATCACGGTTGCGCGTTCTGTAACTGCGTAATGCTGTTGTGTGGTACAGTGGTTATGTTTGTGTTCTGCTCCCAACCCTGCCACGTGTGTTTTGTGTGTGTGTGTGTGTGTGTGTGTGTGTGTGTGTGTGTGTGTGTGTGTGTATATATATATATATATATATATATATATATATATATATATATATATAGATATGTATGTTGAGTTTATCACTCTTGAATGTGCTGCATTATCTGTACGTGATCACCTTGGATGTATGTACATCTGCTATGGCTCTGTGATAGTGCACATACTGTGTGCTGTAGTGATCGTGGGTTATACTTGTGTAGTGACCGGTTATTGTGTTGCTGGGTATTACAAGGGGCATTGGAAACAATGTTAGTACAGCACCTTTGCATGGTCGTATGCACATCTCGGTGACAGTCAGCAGTGGTTATTACTTTGCAGTGGGAGTATGGCTCATATCCGTATGTAGTAACTGACAATTCTATGCAACTCACATTACTGACTCACGTTTATCCACAGGTTGTGGTACAGATCCCAGGACTGTATGTGTATACAGTGACAGGTGCAGGACTGGGTTAGTGTTGGATGCATGGATGGGTGTCTGTGGCCAGTAAATGTGATCTCTACAGGCTGGCAGGTACAGTCTGTGACTTTCCCACAACCTCCTGTATATGGCTGACACATGCTGTACTTGTGTATATGCAGACACACACATGTACTACAAACAGCTAGGGCTATCACATAAACCCATTGCATCACCATTGGGCCATGAAATAACTGTTGTCCCTCACACACACACACCTACATGTAACTTGGATGGCTCAATGACAGCTCTGGAAATGTAACACCACATCCTGTGCATATGATGTCACCTGTGCCACCACCTGTGATGTGTAACATTGATGCAGGATCAGACTAACCTGGTGTTGATGCACACGGTGGCTGTATTCCACTGTATTGATGTTAGAATGCTGTTAACACAAAGTGTGATACTTCCAGGTGTATATCAGCAGGCATGATGCATTGCAGCTGTGACCATTAATGTAGCATAGTTTACAGCACTGTTAATTCTGATGATGTATTCTCCATCCATGTGCCATTTCACTGATGTGTGTAGTATTGGCAGCATGTGTGTCCTCGTGTGCAGTACGTGTGTGATGTGTGTAGTACACATGTATACATGCTTACAAACGTGTACACTGGCATACACGACATTACCTGGGCTTCACCATTCGTACACTAGCTTACTCATTCTTCAACACGCGCACACGTGCTGACATCGTGCACACATGCTTACTCGGGCTTACTGGTGCGCATGGGCGGGGACACACTGTGGGCAGGTTTGCAGGTAACATCAGTGGTATCCATGGCGTACACCATCAGTCTCCTGACTTTCCTAGGATAGTTCATAACACGCCTCTTCCACTGAGTACTGACAGCGAACATGTGACACTGCTCCAGTAAGATTACAGTATTTTATACATACACACTCATGTTGTCACCTATCTTCTACTCCACTAGTCCCCTTACCCACACTACACTGTAGAGGCTTGGCCCATATGGCATGACATGTTGTTATTCACTATCCGCAGCCTCACTTGCATCACATTGCCTACAAATGCTTCGTTACATCTCTGACAGAGCGCTTCCACACGTAACAACCAGTACGCAGTTGCCATATTGTCTCCAGCTTGCCATTCATCTGCATGGCGTACTAACATCTAACTAAACCTACATTTTCTATGTCTATTATACATATTAGACTTGTTTTGAAGCACAGAGCATTCTCGTGGCATTGCGCTATGCTTCCACACCGGAGATCGGGGGAGGACAACTACAGTTTTATTGATATCCAATGAACAATAATGCCACTGGCCTTAGATTTGGACATTGGCATGTTTCTTCAACTGTATTCATACCATATTTGCAGCTGTCATTGCTCCATTTAACAACGTGTAGAACATTAGTCGCCTAACATCCGGGTACATTTCTGCACATAACTCTGCTCTTGCACGGACAGCTGACTGTTTCATGTATTGCATATTTGCATAGCTTTCACATACAAATGGAGTATGTTGCAAATCCCAACATTGTCCGTGCAACGTTCGTGTTACGGGCGGTCTTACACTCCCCTACAGGAGTTTGCTGTATAGTTTGGCAGACATCTTTCCTTGCTGTACTCTCACTCTACTCGTACACGCCGGAGGCTTCGTGTATCATGGCCTAGTTTTGCTGTGTGCTATGTCTATTTGTGGTGTGTGCATGGCTGTGGGTATGTCCCACTGTCATTTGTAAAGGTGACAGCCCTATAGGTACTTAATGTAGACTGCTGTGTCATTTGACATGTCAGCACATACCTGCGGCCAATACTGAACGTCCTACTGCAGCGCTTTTCATAGCTTCTGAGTTATCTTGCAGTCAATAATGCTGTTTCCTCAGACATGTATCTGTTTCTGATCATACCTCTCAACCTCCTAGAGCAAAATCTGGACAAAGCCTTAACTGATGGGGGGAAAAATAGGGGCAGATTTTAAATATTGCTCTTTCAAATGTAGATAGTTAAAACCACCAAACGACAGGCTAAGGAGCAAAACCAACGAAATAAAATAAAAACGTTTATTAATTTAAGATGAAGCGCTTTTTGTCGCCCGCATTGAGGCAACTTCTTCAGATAACAAATTATTACAGCACCACCATTTTATAACCTAATCAAATCATGTGATAAAAACATTATATCAGTGCTACAAAAAGTAGTACCCACTAAATTTGTAAATATGTAAATATATCTCATTAAAATATAAACCTATAAACACACAACTACCTAAAATAACAATAAAAAACTGCTTTTACAAAATTTGCCAAGCAGGTCTGTATAACTCATCAAGTCATCTTTTTAAGCGACCATATGTAAAATTGCACATAGAGTTATAAATTTATAATAACATCTAATACCTATTACTTAACTATACTAATAAAGCTATTAACTGTAAAGAATGTCCATAAATAATTGTTAGAAATATGTTTCATTATACAATTTAAACTACTATTAAACTGGTAATACATAAACTTTTCTAACAAACATAATTAATATTATAAACTTATGTATAAATAAATACATAACAAATGCATATTATATATAAAAGCCTATCTATTAAGGCTCCTAAGTTTAAGAAGACATGCTATATTACAATGTCCATTCAACCCTGGTTCAATAAAAGCGTTAGTTCTAATTTGCCATGACAGTTCACATTCTTCCAATAGCAAATTAATTGGACCCCCTCTAATATCATGTTGTATTTCGTCAATTATCCTAAACTTGAAGCTATGACCTGCATGTGACATAGTATGCTTTGCTAATGCATTTTCTATTGTACTAGTATTAATTGCATAGGTGACAGGATATATGAACATACCTAACGCTTTTATTGAACCAGGGTTGAATGAACATTGTAATATAGCATGTCTTCTTAAACTTACGAGCCTTAATAGATAGGCTTTTATATATAATATGTATTTATGTATTTATTTATACATAAGTTTATAATATTAATTATGTTTGTTAGAAACATTAGAACATTGTTAGAAAAGTTTATGTATTACCAGTTTAATAGTAGTTTAAATTGTATAATGAAACATATTTCTAACAATTATTTATGGACATTCTTTACAGTTAATAGCTTTATTAGTATAGTTAAGTAATAGGTATTAAATGTTATTATAAATTTATAACTCTATATGCAATTTTACATATGGTCACTTAAAAAGATGACTTGATGAGTTATACAGACCTGCTTGGCAAATTATGCAAAAGCAGTTTGTTATTGTTAGTTTAGGTAGTTGTGTGTTTATAGGTTTATATTTTAATGAGATATATTTACATATTTACAAATGTAGTGGGTGCTACTTTTTGTAGCACTGATATAATGTTTTTATCACATGATCTGATTAGGTTATAAAATGGTGGTGCTGTAATAATTTATCTGAAGAAGTTGCCTCAATGCGGGTGACGAAAAGCGCTTCATCTTAAATTAATAAACGTTTTTATTTTATTTCGTTGGTTTTGCTCCTTAGCCGGTCATTCGGTGGTTTTGGTATCATTTTTATTAGTTTGTTTTTTGAAACGTAGATAGTTGACAGAATAATAGGTTTTGCATTAGTATGACTTTTCTGAAGGATTTGGAGTCTGAAACTCAAATGTTTGTCATTATTTAATGACTTCAGTTCTCAGGTATTTGCCAGACAGGTACAGATTTTAAGAGGAACACATCAAACATATGAGGCAAAACTCTGCACATTCTGTGTAAATCTGTACAGTTGCGAGGTATGTTTCTGCTACAGGATATCAATTGTCTGATACCAATACACACACTGTATGGCGGCATCACAGGCCAGATGCCATTACATTTCTATTGCAGGACACACCCACCCAGAGGGTTGTATTCCTCACAAAGGCCAACAGGTGCTTATCCACACTAATTATTCTATCATGTACCTTATGTGTACACCGGTATTTGCGCTTACCGTCAGTGGCAGAGCCCACTTACGAGTATGGGGGACTGGACACTGTATCGGTGATACTGCATGACACCCTGTGGGACACATTTCTTTTGAGTCTATTAACCTTCCACATTGACTTTCACAGGGCATACATTGTCATTCACATTTGTCGAAGTACATGCTTTTGACTTGTACATGTTTTGTCATTTGTCCTGATGTCTTTCTTATCACCTGTCCACCTAGTATCACTAGTTCTGTACATTTATTTTGGATGGGTTACCTTCATACCTCTCACCTGTACACATTATGGGTAAACGCCCTGACGTTTGACCTATGATCTTGTTACATTTGTCATAATAATGTGCCTTTCTGGTAAATTACTGGCAAGGCATTACGGACTGTGCGGTTAGATAATAGTGACTGACATTTCTATTTCATGATTACTAACCCTCATAACATTCATATTCCTGACTACGCCATTATTCTTTCAACGTTCTGACTTTGTCTGGGGTATATTTAATATAGTCCCTATTTGTATTCCATGTACTATGCCTTAGTCCAGCTGTCTTATTCTGACAGTTTGGCAGGTATGGTTACCATCTTGGTCGTACGCATGTCCATCCATGATAATCACCTACATGACACTGATATAGGTCCCTACGTCTTCCCCCAATGGTTTACACAAAATCCAGTAGATGGGTTGAACCTTTTTGGAGAATATAGGCGTGTGCTATACCCACATAGGTATATTGACCATTCCCATGGGGCGGACCTAATAAATCTGTGCCAACCAACACCTAGGCCCATTTCTGCATACCCATGATTCCCATACCTGACACCCCTCCACAGTACCTATTAGACATGTTTAATGTGAGCAATAATAAAATGTGAGGACACTTCTAAGCACTCCCCACTCTCCGGATATCGGATCGTACGTCATACATTCTATCGACCCATGTGTTATTACCCTTGCACCTGCTACTGTTGCATGTACAGCTGTATTGTAGTTGCAGCTGTGACTTCATTTGCGTCAATGACAGTTCGCACTTCATATGGGATCAATTTTTGGGGTCCTGCAAAGGACACCTATATTCATGTTTAAAGTGTAGAACTTGCAGGCCTGTCACACTGGTACTTTCCGGGCAATGGTTTGGAGAGCAGTGGTTTATTCACCTTTCGTGCATGTCTGTCTGTCTATCCATAATAGCTATACCGTGACCTATTTATATACATGTGTTATATCTACAGGGACATATGTTTGTTGTGTATAGATATATACATGTACATATATACATATGTCTGTACATTCCTCATTTCATAATTTGCTTTGGTTTACGTCTGTGGATTATGTGTATACACAGATATATATATCCATATCATACCTTTCAACTGTACAGATTTTCAATGAATGTACAGCTGTTTGCCTCTTATCTTTGGTCTGTTTTTCATAACCTTGTGTCTATCTGGCAATTTAGTGGCATATCATTAAAGACTGACGTTGGAAAATAATGATAATCATTTCAGGTTACGACTTCATACCCTTCAGAAAATCCATGCTAGTGACACACCTGTTATTCTATCCACTTTCTATGTTTGTTAGGGCAATATCTGGGGATTGTCCCTATTTGTACCAGTTGTTTTCATGGCTTTGCCCGGTTTCATACTTTACGGGGTTAACAGGTATGAGCCATGTATATATAACGTGGAGAAAACAGCATTCGTTTGCTATGCTGTGAGTGGATTACACATGCGCAGGCGCACTTGCATATCCTTATTGTGGGTTACATAAGTTTAATAGATATTTGTGCTTACGTGGCCTTTCATACTTCTGACCGTAACAGTTACATATCTGTATTCCGGTTTACGGACTGATGCGAAACACACATTCACCTTTACATATTTAAATGTGTGTACAGCACAAATGCATTCATTCCACTCTAAAGTTATATGTGCAGTGGTGGTAGGTCAATCAGGATTGCATTCACGTTAGCCGGATGCTGGAACCACTATTCTATTGGTGTTCTGCCTCATTGATATGCATACTCATAGTACTTAGCTATAGCAACATACGCTTCACCGCTTCACTTACAACACAGGCATCCATTCTCCTGCTGGGAAAAACATGGTACTACATATTACACATTCCCTATTGCCTACTGCTGTGGACCCCGGCTGCATTGTTAATCACTCTAAGGATATGCAGAACATCAAGGCATATAGTCCTGGCACATACAGGTCTTTGATTGTCAGGGTGTTCATGTAGTGATCTGGGTTTAGGCTTGTCCGCCTGGTGAATGGAACTTACCTGGCCGAGTTCAAATGTCAGACAAAGCATATGGGCAGGGAGTTTCTCCCTATTATGAATTTTTACTTGTGTTTATAGACACAAGTGTTTGGCCACCTGTCAGCAGCTTATTCTGTTGGCATTACATATTATGGATTGGGTTGTTACAGTCCATACTCCACGGTGAGGGGTGTTCCCATTCACATTTGACTGTTACCTGTATTCAGTCATACGGGGATTATTATCTTGGACATAAAGTGACTACAGGTATGCAGTTGTACATTACACAAATGTGAAGGGTTGTTACTGTAAATATGTATGGACCATACCTCTCAACCTCTTAGAGCAACAAATCTGCGCAAAACCTACATGATGGGGGGACTAATAGGGACACATTTTAACTATTGCTCTTACAAGCTTAGAACGTTGATAGAATACTAGGTTTTGCATTAGCATGACTTTTCTGCAGGATGTGGAGTCTTAAACTCAATATAATTCTCATTATTTAGTGACTTCAATCCTCAGCTATTTACCAGACAGGTGCAGATCATCGGAGGCACACAACAATAATATGAGGCAAAACTCTGGTCATTCTGTGAATATCTGGACAGTTGAGTGGTATGGTACAGACCTCTGTAATATGTTGTTGTGTTCTGGCACATCAGTAGCTCAGCATTAAAGACTGAAGTTGGAACGTGCTGGCAGACAGTTGGGTTTCAGACTTCATACTCCGGACATTAATGCCATTGTGCAAACTGTTATTCTATCATATTTCTATGTTTCTAAGAGCTATCTTTACCAATTGTCCCTGCTTTTGGACCTTTGTCTCACTTGTATTCATGGCTCTGTCCAGATATCTAGCTCACACAGGTTGACAGGTATGGTCGGTCATGCCTGCACACAGTAAGTATCCCTCACACTTGGTCAGGGTTGTCCTGTTTATGTCAGTGTCTTCCTCACCCTTATGCCGTTTGCCACTATGCGAATGTGTGCAATATATTCTCCCGCCTATTCGTGTCGGGACACGTGCATCATGGGAAAGTGTTTTTTCCTGGATAGTAGGTTATGCATGACCACTTAGGTCTGGACAGTGTCATGGACCTCTACTTTACGTTCTGACTTATGTCCAGATATCTACAGGATTGGACATCATGTCGTCATACCCATTCTACTATTTACACAAGTTAGTTATCCCTTGAGGGATATCCCAAAAATTGGACAAGACCAAAACAAGACTGATATCGAAGATTCTTTTGGCTTTATGAAAATGTGCAGGGGGTTTTACATGCAGGGGATACATGGTTTGCAATCCTGAAACTGCCTAGGGTGACAATACCTACTACATATGCGTAGGGGTCACTATGTGTAGCTGTGTCTACAATGAACCAGTAGGCCAAGTACGGCTGGATTTGGTGGACGTTCTGGTACGGGGGTGGGTTGTGTGATGTGGAGGGTAGGCTGGGTAGGCCATTATGCATCCAGGTGTGTTGCATTTGTTATAGCCAGTTCCATCAGGACCAATCTGTGGGTATGTGATGGTGACATATCTATACATTTGTCTCGCACATTTCCATATTCATATGTTTGCGGGATTGTGTTCTACACTATGGCCTGTCTGCTTGTCTTGCAGCTGTTTCTCCATGTGTTTGTGTTTCTTTCCACTTCACCTGCTGCTCCCTCCTACACCTCCAGTTCACCTTTTCTGCATACGACACAGTATCGCCTTTGCGGATTTTACCATTACCCATCCACCCTTCACACGCTAATTCCTCACACACCATAGATCACTACTTTGGTTGTTGACTCATGACATAGCCAGAGTAACACACTGACTACCCTGCATGTGTCAGGTACCTTTATGGTTGTGTGGACTACCCTGCCATGTTTGCTTTCCACGTGTTAAACCTCACGCACATAGGTACATGCCCATACTTCACTTTCATTTCATGGTTGGTATACCCGGGTACTACCCATTTGACTGTGTCAAATACAAGTTCAGCTTATACCACTGACTTCCGGATTTTGCAAACCTGTTGTACTCATTGGTAGGATGGCACCTTTTCCTATGTCCATGCTATTCCTTACACATATCCCACTGTTGTGGACAATGCCTCCCCACAGTCGACGGTTGTGTTTCCACCTTTTTGATTGGCCACAGTGTGACATTTGCGGTGAACACAGCACATTTTATAGGCCGACACATAACCATGGCCAGTTCGGCAGATAGAATTTACAATTCATACCTATATCTAAGATTAGTCTTGTAGCATTTCGGTGGCTTATTCTGTTTCTTCTGCCATTTATGGAATATACATACGGAGAAAAACTGTTTAATGCAACTATTACATGACATCTGAGGAATAATTATGTCCTATAGTCTCTGGACATTTGCCATGTTTACAAGTTTGTGTCAGGACACATCTGCCCACAGAGGGACTGTTGCTCGCAAAGTGGGACAGGTGGTAATCTTAGTCGACGGTATGGATCATACTGTTCCTTTCGACCTACATGTGTCCTTATTGTTGTAGCTGTTTATATGCTCCTTCTGTTTTGTTTACATGTGTATTCTATTTCCTATCACATTTGGTATGTGGAATAGGGACATACCTTTTGTATGTGACTATTACATCCCTTGTGGGATATGATTTGGACATACGGTCACTACATATATCTACATTTCTCCTCGTGTATTTTGTTATGGACACATCTGCACAGCTATGTACCCTCCCTCACATTATGGGTCAGCTGGTGACCCTCTCCATTGGGCAGGACGTACCTCCTGTCGGCATGCTAACATATGATACGTTTCACTTCCACATGGTATAGCTATCAACACTACGTTGGACTACGGGCACATGGTTTTCATGTCATTTGTTCAAGGGTAGGGACCCGTTATTCCCTACCGTGCATTTGTGTTTGCTTCTTCATTTTCTGTTCGCAGGGACTATCTTGCATGCTTTGCATACGTTTCAGTATCCACAGACACTGATAGGTGCGATTACTATTGCAGGCGGAATATAATATTCAGCAGTTTAGGTTGCTCCTCAACAGCCGACATTGACACGCCTCCCTGTGCAACTTTGATATGCCCCATGCACTCGCGCATGTTTCCTATGCATGTGGCTGTGGTGGCTGCGTGCCTTTATTAATATGCATACGGCGCGACTACTCCATATATAAGCTGCATGGCCAGCGCAAGCCTTACGCCGGCCTTGCGCCAAGCTTCATGTATCCCAGGGATAGTCTTTAGTCTCTCTTGGTCTTGTAAGCCCTTAATCTTTTTAATGAAGAACCATTGGGGTCTTGCCAATTGCTTAATATGCCTAATAAGGTACATCCCAATGGGGGCATTGTACTCAATGATAGTCTGAACTAATGTGGAATATAAGGAGGTAAGGACATCTTTTGACTTAGAAGAGATATCTTTTGCTATAAGCTGTGTGAGGTAAAAGAATTTCCTCAATACCATTGCAACATGGTGGTTAAATATAAGGGAGCAATCCACTCAAGTACCCAGGGCTCTCAGTACTTTCTCATTTTAGAGTGGTGTGTTTTCTATAGTATAAGCTGGAGCTAGGCAATGCTTACCAAATGCTACAATGTTGCTCTGTTTAGTATTAAATCTGAACTCATTTTTTGCAGTTATTGAGAAGTTTAAGTACCTATATGTCAGAGGAAGACGTGACAATGGCTCCTAGCTTACAAACATCCACAAAGTGTGTTAACCAAAGATAAGATTTCAAATGTTAATATTAATTCAAATTGTAAATTTGCATTTTTTTGCTTGTAAACACCAGTCTGAGCCTGAAAATAATCCAACTGCTTCAGTGCACTACCCTAGTCAACATAGTCAGTCAATCAAATAATAAATCAACCAACCAATCAATAAACAAAATAAATAAATTCTTCTGCATTGTTCCATGGTCTCTATGAGAGAAAAAGTGAGACAGGGAAAGACAAAGACAAAGAGATAGATGATACAATGTTGGCATTTGCTTTCCCCCCCCTTTGATAGGCAAGTTGGTCAAAGGTCACAAAGACCATTCCACAGTCAACCTGTTGACTTCCATTCATACTTATCAACCTGGAAACATCAAAAATTTGGACAAAGGCCCATGAAAAATAGGTGCAACTGGCCAAAAATCTATAAAATCCCAAGAAGGGAAGACATCCCTGATCAGTATCAGCAAGAAACTATGATCCTTCATAAAAATCATCCAAGGCTAGCTTCGAAAGAAAACTGCCAAGGACTCCAAAGATAACCACAAGGCATTCTTTAGCTATGTCAAGAATCTAAATGGCAATTCTCAGATCTGCTCAGAGTTAGTGCAGAACGGCACAAAATACATTGAACCGACCAATATTTCCAACATCCTGGCAGAAAGATTCAGTGCAAACCTCACCACCCTCTCACCCCCAAAAGGGCCCATAACCATACCAGAGGAATGTAGTGCCCCTGAAATCACTGACACTCAGGTTAAAACAGCCCTCTCCAAAGCCAAAAACACAGCATCAATGGGACCGTACGGTGTCCCAGACTGCATCCTACATGAGTTCAAAGATGAACTAACCCCTCACCTAAACACACTGTTCAAACTCAGCCTCTCCTATGGGCTACGTGCCCATAGAGTGACACACAGCAATGATTATTCCGCTCCACAAAGGTGGAGCCACAACAGACCCCGGGAACTAATGCCCTATAAGCCTGACTAGCTTGGCATGCAGGGCTATGGAGTGCATCATCATGGATCTCATTAACAGAGACATTGGGAACCTCCAAACACTGGACCCTACCCAGTTTGGCTTTGTTAAGGGCAGATCATGCCTCCTAAACCTGGTGGACTTCTTTGAGACAGTTACCAAGGCTATAGACAAAGGAAAGGTGGTCCACACAGCCTACCTAGACCTCGTAAATGCTTTTGACACCATTTCCCATTCAGGTATCATAGACAAGCTTACCAGCCTAAACATAGACCCCTATGTCACGAGATGGGTTGCCAACTGGCTCATGGTCAGAGCCCACATGGTAAGAGCTGCGGGAGCTAGATCTGACTCTAAACTGGTTACAACTGGCATTCCCCAGGGCTCAGCCCTAGGACCCCTCCTGTTTGGCATATACTTCTCAGAGGTACAGGCAAGCACAGGAGGACTATGGACCCCTCCTGTTGGCATATACTTCTCAGAGGTGCAGGCAAGCACAGGAGGACTATGGCTGACAAAGTTCAGACAACTGCAAACTAGGGGCTATAATTGACTCTCCAGCTGACACAGACATCCTCCAAAAGTATCTCACTGAGACAGATACCTGGTGTCAAAACCATGGTCTCAAGCTAAATGCCAAAAAGTGCATAGTCATCCCCTTTGGAAAAAAACAAAGTACCCACAAACTACCACATAGGTGGTAGCCCCCTAAATACGGAAGATGTAATAAGGGATATGGAGACCCAAGTAGATAGTAACCTTTCCTTTGATAATCACATTGACAAAGTGGTTAGTAAATCCTTCTATGTGGCCCACCTAATCACAAAAGAGTTTGCATCCAGATCAAAAGAGGTCATTGTGCCCCTCTAAGCATCTCTCATCAGACCCATCATAGAGTACAACACCCCATTTGGGATGTACCTTACAAGACACCTGCAACAGCTGGAAAGACCACAGAAGTACCTCACCAAGAGGATCACTGGTCTCAAACAGATGTCCTATGCAGCTCGACTGAAGAAACTCCAGCTGTACTCGGTTGCATACCGCCTACTCAGAGGCGATCTCTGCCTGACATACAAGGCCATGCCCAACCCAGAATTGATGGACATGCTCCACCTAAAGAAAACCATATCTCCTCGAGCCACACACTCTAGGGATCTAAACCTCACCACAACAATAAATAGGACGTGCTGGAGGGATATATTCCTGTCCCAGAGACTTCCCATGCTCTGGAACAAGATTCCAGTCTACATTAGGCAGAGCTCCTTGCTAACCCTCTTCAAGAGAAACCTTAACGAGCGGATGGGAAACAGAAATTTACCCCGGGGATCACTTCAATGGCTCTGCTGGACAGAGGCACAGGGAACTAATCTAAGGGGGTGGCGAAAGCCAACACATTCCGGCTAGACTTATAAATGCCTTCGGGCAGATAGCCTAGTACCTACCTATGAACCTATGAATCTATGAACATAAAATTTGCTTACATAATTATGTAACCCCACCCACTCCAATAGAATTGTGGGATACCAATTTTTAAACGCAAACTGAAGAACAGACAAAAATATGATCATGAAACACAAAATAAGAAGAAAAACGGTAGTGTTTTATTTATATTAATATTTGAACTTGTACAAAACTAAAATACAATTTTCTTTTATAAAAATAAAATTAACTGTGGCTGTGTTTAAGCCTTCTTCATTAATATTAAATAACACAAAATATAAACCAGAAAAAAACTGTTTAATGCATATTAACATATGAACTTTTATAAAACTAAAATACAATTATCTTATATAAAAATAAAATTAACTAGTACTAATCTACCACACATATAAAATTAAAATAAATACAATCTGTGTAAACATTACAATCAAATGAATTATTTCTAACAACTACTACACTGACTGGTATAAAATTTAAATAAATACAAATTAAATAAGGCCTGGCTTCTAAACTGGTATAAAATAAAACTAAAATTAATACAAATCAAAGTTTTACCTATTAACTAACTACTGAACTAATACAAAGTAAACTCAGTCACAGCTCTGACAGTTAAAATGAAACAAAAATGGCAACCAAACAAAATAACCTACACCCAGATTCACTAATCGGAAGTGCCCATGTAGGAGAGGACGGCAGTGCGCCATGCATAATAATGAAGGCGAGCTGCCCAAGGTCCTAGGCTTACACGGAGCGTGTACAAGTGCAGGGGGCGTGTCTGAGAGCAGATCTCTTAGAATAAATATGCCCCTGCAATGTAGAACAGCAGAAAGTGGAAATAAATGAGCGAGACTGCTCATAGGTGTCCACATATCCCCACCAACAGTCCCCCATGTGTACAACAGCAACAGGACATAAAAATCACAAGAAGATCCCCCCTTTATTTTTTTCAAAAATCTGAGTACAGCTAACCGTAGGTGCGCTGATGTGCCCATTGCCTAGCTACGGTTAAATCAGCTTAAAAGGCTGAAGAGGATAACAAGGAAGATATTTACAACAAAAGCAGCACAGTAATAGTGTAGTGGCAGAGCATTTGCCTCACGAGCAGACATTCCTTGTTTGAGTCCCACTGCAACACAGTTTATTTTGCATGGTGTAAATGTTAGAAAAATATGTATTAACATATATGTGTAATGCTTATTTTAAATAAGGGAAGATTAACACATTTTTATTCTATATGCAGCATTAGTTCTGTTTGAAACTGAAAACATGCTTTTCTGAAATTGTGCTTCCTGGCACTGCAAGATGCACTCTGACCTAGTTTGCTAGCACAGCAAAATACATGTTTATGCTTTGGAAATGTACTGGAAAGCAGGTGATTTTCTGCTAGGTCAGGAAATTAAATGGAGAATAATAATTTCTGTAGATCCATTCATTATGGACAATAAGCTCTGTTCGTGCTAATGAAAAAGTGCACAAGCTGCAAGAAAGTTAGATACTCTAAACAATGAACTGCTTCAGAAATCTGTACTTGCATTGTGCTTGAATTGGCCATAGTACCTAGACTTGTAACATCACATAGCAAGAAAGTTATAATTGACCGGTGGTTGTCAAGGCCATCCTGTTTACTGAAAAATCTTTTTTAAACTTTGAAGAGTCAGCTAGAAATGTGAGAAACATCTGTAAAGTAACAGAATTGTGAACTGGTGATCTACTACGTCAGATGTAGTGGGCAATGTCTTGAAAGAAAGGTATAATAATTGTGACACTTCCTGATTTTAGTTAGACAAACTCTGTAACTGCATTTTTTGTCTCCTTGCGCAAGAATAGATACCTGAACTGAACCTTATGCTTTTGGTCTTTTGAAGTATTTCCATTTAACATTTTTTGGTCCTTCGAGAGCCGGAAGCCTCTGTTTAGCCTTGGATCAGATGGGCCAGGTGGCATGAAACTGCGCAGGGAAGATACCACATCGGTTCTTCTTGTCCGAAAGACCTCCGACTGAATTGTCGTGCAAAAGAGGCCAGCAACTTTTCTGATCTACGACTGAAGGCGGGTTTCGTTCGAACAGTGAGTGACCAATCGCTGAGGATCAGGTAGGGTGAAATCTACTTTTTTTCTGTTTTAGATCAGGGACTTGATTGTATTTGTTCTGTTAAGAATTTGTTAGAATTCAGGGACAGAAATATTGCTATCTTGTCAAAGATCAGGGAAACAGAATAAGTAGGCAGGTAGTCTGAAGGGACTGTAAACACTTGGTGGTACCACATTAAAAAATAAAAGGGTTATGTAACATTTAAAAGGTTAAAACAAAATGGGTAATACGTGCACAAAAACAAAAAGACCCCAAAGCCCACCGTTAACCGAAGATGCAAAATATATGCAATCACAAAGCGCCGACATTAGATATTATACTAAATGGTAATACACGTACAGTTTCCAACAATGAACAAACCCCTTTCCCTATAGCACTACCACATTCAGAAAAATGACAGAGATCATTCAGTCAGGGCAGACAGAAAAGGAAAGGTTCAGGAGGGGAACATACAGGTCCCACACTGAAAAGAATGTGGGAGAGAGTAGAGAATCGTTAGTTTATAATTTGTCACATAAAGTATTAACAACATATGAGATTCAAGTATTAAATAAGGTACTCTCTTTTATACCCTCCTGTAGGAGTAGTTTATCAGATATTATTATTGACACTAAAATGTTTACATGCAATGTACAGTTGAAAATTGATTTTAAAGATTCAACTGTTAGTAATATTTCGAATACAGCATTCAAACCACCAAGTACGTTTGTTCCTACATTGAATCCTTATTTAGACGTATTTAATAAGCTAGTGGAAGAAGATGTTCATAGGCTACATTCAAATAATGCCTCTGATGTAAATAAGGTTAAAAAGAGGAATTTGAATTTTAAACAAAGACAGGCTTTGCAAGCTTTAAGCAATGATCCTACTATTAGTATAAGGCCAGCAGATAAAGGTGGCCCTTTAGTGATATTGAATATTGATTATTATAAAGAAAGTATGTTTGCCTTACTTCAGGACAAACATTTTTATAGAATTATTGATATCCATGAAGCTGAGAATAAGGTTATAATGGTTTTTAACATGTTAGATGATATTATTATGAGTAGATATATTACTTTTGATATGTTTAGGTTTTTAAAAGTTAATTATCCTTTAATTCCAACAATTAATGGTCTTCCCAAAATACATAAAGATCCCCAATACCCTCCTTTGAGACCCATAGTGTCAGGTAGAATCTGGGTGACTGAGCCCTTATTAATTTACATAGAATATTTTTTAAGACCTATAGTTGACAGTAGATCTCAGATCATAAAAGATAGTAAGCAGTTTTTAACTGATTTTTATGATTATTTAAAACCTTTGGCTCATGATACATCTTTTATTTTGTGACTTTGGATGTTACGAGTCTATTTACCATTATACCGAACGAAGATGGTATAAGGAATGTACGTAATTATTTAGTGGAACATTCAGATATGAATTCTAAACATATAGATTTATTATGCCTTTTTCTAGAAACAGTATTAGAGAACAATATTTTTATGTTTGAAAATGTTATTTACTCCCAACGTGATGGCGTAGCCATGGGAACACCATGTGCTAATAGCTAAGCCAATATTGTTATGGCTTGTTGGGAGGAGAATGAGTTATTTACACTTGATAGTTTTAAAGGAAATGTAGGTTTCTATAGAAGATTTGTAGATGACTTGTTTTTTGTGTGGAATGGTAGTGAAGAATCATTGGTTAGATTTTATGAACAGGTTAATGTTTTATCCACCTATTTAAAGTTTACCATCAGCTATTCAACATGTAATATTTCTTTCCTTTATATAGAAAGGTTTGACAATGGACTAGTTAATACTGGGATACATAGGAAAGCATGCTTCCGCAATACCCTACTTCACAGAACTAGTATGCACCCCAGACATGTTTTTAGGAATGTTGTTAAGGGGCAGACTATGAGGGCTCCCAGACTTAATCCACTGGAAGCAGGATATAATCAAGAGCCAAGAGATCTAAAATGTAGACTTTTGAATAGAGGTTATAATGCTAAGGAAATTGAAGAAGCAATCTCTATAACTAGAACCCTCAGATTGACGACAGCCAGTCCTTATTTTTCTGATCACTCTATTGAGTCTATGAATAGTGTAACCAATTGTCTCAATACTCCCATTGTCAAGGTTCCGATGTATTTTAGTTCTGATATTGATCTAATGATTGATATCTTTAGGAAACACTGGGGTATATTATTACTAGATGAGAATATAAGGGACATTGTAGGTGAAGAACCTAAATTTATTTTTAAAAATAAGAGAAATCTTAAACAGATACTTTGTCATCATAAGTCAGTTTATAATTTTAATGGTGACAGATTATGTACTGGCACAATACCTTGCCTGAGGTGCAACCAATGTGAGTTTATTGATAGTACGAGGGTATTTGTACATCCGGTTACTAAACACGTTTACCCTCTTACAGCTACGGCTGATTGTCAGACACAGAATGTGATATATTTAGCTCGATGCACAATGTGCACCGCATTTTACATAGGGAAAACAAATAGAAGACTAAGAGAAAGAATTAGGGAGCATGATTATTACATGAGGTTAAGAAATGAACATAATGCTTTAGCTAGGCATGTTTCTTCTACAGATTCCACACATCAGTTTAAATTTTCAGTGTTAAAAGTCATTTACCCCAACGCTCGTGGAGGTAATATTAATAATTTCACTGAGCGTTGTGAGATAAAATGGATAATTTAAATTTAGAGCTGACAGAAAACCTGGTATTAATGAGAAAATTCCTTTAAAACCTATTCTAAGTAATAGGAGAGTGAAGGTATACAAGAATTAGTGAAAGAAACTTGATTTTAGATTAAATGATATTTCATTATTCTTGTTTATATCGTTCTTATTCATAATATCTAATTTCATTTTTATGTACATATATATTATTTATTTACTTACTTACTGATATCCAGGTTTTTATACATTATTTTTATGAAGAATATATTCATAAAAGTTGGTAAACATGCACATATAGCTTTGTATTTGTTCTACTAATTTCAATTAACTACAACTTAGCTTCTATGTTACTGAATATGTTTGTTTTATAAATTTATGTACCAAGACACCATGGGTTATTAATGTATGCTTTGCAATGAGAATGTTTTAAGGGTTTGGTTTTTAATAGGAGGCCATTACAGTCAGAAACATTTTATATTGCATTTTATATTGCATATCTATGGTTTTAAGCTGTGATTTATTAATTTGCAGGAAGTGATGTCATGTTTTTAATTTACTTGAAAGTATATTAATTGTTACGCTGCATAGTTTTGTAAAGTCTGATGAAGCCTTAGAGGTGAAAGCGTTAACTTTGCTTGTTAATAATAAAATCAGAATATACGTTTTATTTTGTTCCAGTTATTGACTGAAAAAGTTTATGAGAATTGTTTGGCATATACATCTTTTGTTTTTGGTTGCCGTGGTGGTCCCGTGGATGTTATATACGGTTTGGACTGTTTTATCTACATTTATTAACATTTTTGCGGAACCTTTACTTCTACTGAGCTGCCATCTTTTAGTTTTGCCCTTATTATACTAAATGGGTTAATAAATATGAATTTGATGGGAAATTAGAAAGATCCTCGCTTATCAAACTTATTAGACAGCTAAAAACCGATTCTAAAGGTCGGGTTAAAAAACAGCGCAAATTAGGAGTTCTTCAGGCACGCAGGTGGATTGAGCAAGCAAACCAAAGAGAACAAAAGAATAAAAATTCAAAAGCAATGTTTTTGGACAAAGAGGATAATAACTTAGTTATAGCATTGGCCCCTCCGCCCCCTCAGATTCCGGTTCCCTTACCAGCTCCCTTACCGGAATATTAAGCAAAAGAACAAACTGGCCCACCTCCACAATATCCAGCTATTCCTATAAAACCACTACCATTTGTTAGAGATCCTATCGAGACTAAGTCTCGAACACGTAATTTAAAAGGGGATATTGAATTGTATCAAATAAATGGAAATTCACGAGCTATGAGTGAAGAAGAGATATGCCCACTCATAGAAGTACCAAATCCTCAGGCAGGACAAGAAGGGCAGGACCCAACTCTTTTAGTATACAGACCGTGGCCACAGAGGGAATTCCCCATCCAAAAGTTAATTTTAGAAAGTTCTTAGAAGACTTACAAGGCATGAGGTTAAGTTATCACTTAAAAGGAGAGGAAGTAGAAAAAGTAGTCAGACAAATAGTAGGTCCAGATTGGCACATGATTAGTGGCAACTGGAATCCCCGTGACACTGCACTTAGGCCCCTCCCACATAGCAGCGCAGAACTAGACAACAGAGTGAAAGGTCTGACAGACCGAATCTCTGAGAAATGGAAGCCTAGGGCAGACTGGACTTGCATTAATCAATGCATCCAACAAGAAAGTGAAACTGTTGATAGATATTTTTCTAGACTGCTAGAATGTTTTAATAACCATTGTGGAATGCAAGTTCCTGAAGACCAGACACAAGATTCCCCATAAGAGCAGCAGTTAAAGAATGCATTTTTAAAAGGCAGTATTGCACCCATAAGCAGTTTTATTACAAAGCATATGGTGGACTATCGTACAAGCAGACTACAATCACTGTTTGAATATGCTAGACATGCTGAAAGGCATTTTAATAACAAAAAGAAAAAGAAAGCCCAAGTATTTGCTGTAGAGGATGGAGAAGTTTATTTAGTACAGTCCGGGAAAAAGGGCAAAAAGAATACCCAGGAAAACAATCTTATCAGCGATCCGAAGACTTTGAAGGGAGAAAGAAGAGAGATGAGTGCTTTAAATGCGGTAAAAAGGGACACCTGCAAAGGATTGCAGGAAAAATAAGAAGGCAGCAATGGAGGATAAAAACGATGAGGGTGAGGACTGACTATATGAAAGTCAGGAATCACTAGATAGGAATAATAGAGAAGGGACAAATGAAAATGTGAAAAAAGGAGCAGAGAATGTGATAAAAGAAATAGAGGAAGTACAGGAAGCTACCGATAGTGAAGAAAATGAAATACTAGACCTAGCCTTATTGCGCTTAGAGCTCTATTTGGCTGACACAAAACCAGAAGTTACACTCCTGGTAGAGGGGAGGGAAGTCAAATTTCTGTGTGATTCAGGGGCATCACGAACCCTGGTACACCCCTCCAAACTACCAGAGAATTCAGAATCACATGATTTTATACTAGAGAAAGCAGCTAATGGACAGCTGTATTGGGAGCCTCTCTCCCATAACATTACAATAACAGATCCTGTTTCAGGATTGACCCCGAAAAACAAAATTGTTTCTGCAAAATGCCCAGTAAATCTTTTAGGCAGAGACCTTATGCAACTATTTGGCATAGCAGTAGTCCCAACTATGCAGGGTATGGAAGCACAGTGACAAACTAATACTTTTGCAGTGCAAACGGAAGGTGAGACATTTTATTGGTACAGCCAGGACTTGGTTACGACCAGCCCTGGAGCAATTACTGAAGAGTTAATGAATGTAGCTATCAGTAAGTTCCCCTCCCTTTGCATTGATATACAACATTTGTTGCACTGTACCCTGTATTATTGCAATACACCAGGACCTGACAAGGAATATGAACAAGAATTATTTAAAAATCGTGCAAACAGATTGGCACTGTGTAATCTGTACTGGGATATGAAAGGGAACAGTATAGTTAACTGTTCATTACCCCAGGAGTTCTTTGCACTTTATAAATCAAATCAGTTACCACATGTTAGTTTAACAAAAGAGAAAGATTTGAAATGGGTAAATCTGGGAGAAAATGTTACCAGATGGGAAAAGCAGACAGAATCAGAACTATCAGAACAGGGAGTTCAAAGACAAAAATTGAACTGGATAACACAAACACATCCAGCTGTACACTTGCAGTCCAGCGATGACAGCTGAGAAACCTTCTTATTAGAAGAGGAAGAAAAAGCTTTATTAGACATACCAGAAACTCTCTGGTCAACAGGAAAACCAGATGTAGGACTTATTTGCACAGCAGGACCAGTTACTATCAAGCCAAAGTCAGCATTTAGACCACAAAAAAGATGGTACCCCTTAAGAAAAGATGCAGAGGCAGGTATTAAACCTATCATAGCAGCTTTACTTAAGGAGGGAATACTGGTGGAATCTCCTGATTCGCCATGTAACACACCCTTATTCCCAGTTAAAAAAGCAAATGGAGAATGGCATATGGTCCAAGATTTACAAGCTGTGAATGACGCAGTAATTTCAAGAGCACCTACGGTGCCAGATCCACACACTTTGTTGAATGATTTAAAACCTCAACAGAAGTATTTTTCTGTGGTAGATATCAGCAATGCATTCTTTTCAATACCGATACACCCAGACAGCCAGTATTGGTTTGCATTTACATTTCAGGGGAAACGGTATACGTATACGCGATTACCACAGGGATATTGTGAAAGCCCAACAATATTCTCGCAAGAGATGGCAAGTAATTTAGCGGGATTTACCCTGCCGAGAGGTAGTCAAATTTTACTTTATGTTGATGACATCCTGCTGGCCGCCCCAACCCAGCAAGATTGTAAGGAAGATACTGTAGCATTATTGAAATTTTTAGCCACTGAAGGACACAAAGTAAGCAAAAATAAATTGCAGCTTTTGAGAAAACAAGTTAAATACCTTGGATATGTAATATCCAAAGATGGCAGAACATTAGATGAGGACAGACAAATAGCAATATTACAAGCACCAAAACCTACAACCAAGAAGGAAATTATGTCCTTCCTGGGTACAACTAATTTTTGTCGGAGCTGGATCCCAAACTATGCTTTGGAATCTGCACCATTAACCAACTTGATTTTTAAGAAGCCTATGGCAGCACAAGATTTAATACAATGAACACCAGAAGCAGAATTAGCTTTCTGTAAACTGAAACAATTGATAGCATCATCATTATTTTTAGGATTGCCAAACTATCATAAACATTTTTTCCAAACTGTAGATTGCAAGCAAGGTTATATGACATCAGTGTTGACTCAACAGCATGGGGACAAGCAACGACCCATTGCTTATTATTCATCACAACTGGACCCAGTGGCACGGTCTCTACCCCACTATGTACAAGCAGTAGTTGCAGCTGCAATGGCAGTGCAGACTTCAGCCTCAGTAGTATTATTCCACCCTCTCACATTGAGAGTGCCTCATGCAGTCGCAATTATTTTACTGCAAGAAAAAGTAGCATATCTTTCCCCTGCTAGGCATCTTTCTTGTATGACTATATTGCTGAGCCAACCTCACATGACAATTGAACGATGTACAACTTTGAATCCGTCTACCTTGCACCCATCTCCTGCAGATGGCACACCTCATAGCTGCTTGCAGGTAATTGAGCAAAAGACACTGCCTAGAAAAGACCTCATGGATGTTCCCTTGGATGATGTCGAGGTGACATATTACGTGGACGGCTCATGCAGAAAGAGTCCTACAGGACAGAACCTAACAGGTTATGCAGTAGTTTCTGATACTGAGATTGTAGAAGCAAAACCCTTACCACATAGCTTATCTGCACAAGCAGCAGAATTGATTGCCTTGACATGGGCATGTACCTTAGCAAAGGGTAAAAAAGTGAACATTTTTACAGACAGCCAGCATGCTTTTTCTACTGTACATGTTTTTGCACAGCAGTGGAAAAATCGAGGAATGGTGACATCTACTGGCAAACCGATTAATCATGCACAGTTTATTTTAGATTTGTTAGAATCTATTCAGTTACCTCAGAAAGTAGCTATTTGTAAATGCATAGCTCATACTAAACAACACGATAGTATTTCAAAAGGCAATGCGAGAGCTGACAGAGCTGCAAAGCAAGCAGCCTCAGAAGCATTTCTTTTGAACAAGGAATTACAACCTTCTGAGATTTTTAGACTTAGAAATGTTGAAAATGATGCAGACACTTACTACACGAGCTGAGAAACAAAAGTGGGAAAGACTAGGAGCAATTCTCAAGGAAGGGTTGTACATCTCCAAAGAGGGAAAACCGATATTACTGTCTAATTTATTTAGATATGCAGCTTTGTTGAGCCATGGGCAATGCCATGTCTCAACAGGGGGGATGGTACAGTTAGTGAATCGGGTATTCGCTATGTATGGATTTACAAATTACACTAAAAAATTTTGCCTGTCATGTCACACTTGTAATAAACATCATGCACAAGGGGCATTAAAACCCAAGCAAGGGAGTTTCCCTACACCACCGTATCCATTTCATACTATCTGTATGGATTTCATAGAACTGAATAAATGTGAAAATAAAAAGTACTGCCTTGTCATTGTGGATATGTTCTCCAAATAGGTGGAGGCCTTTACGACCAGTAAACCAGATGCAGCCAATGTTGCAAAGACCCTAGTTAAAGAAATTATTCCTAGATTTGGGATACCGGAAAGGATCTACAGTGACAATGGTACACATTTCGTAAACCAAACTATACAACAGCTGAGCCGGTATTTTGGGATTTCTTTAAAACATCACTGTGCATATCACCCTCAATCTGCAGGGTTAGTAGAGAGGCACAATGGAGTTTTAAAGAATAAACTTAGAAAACTCATGAGTGACACACAAAAAAACTGGGTGTACTGTTTGTCCCTGGCACTGTTGAGCATGAGAACTGTTCCGAATGCAAAAGGACTGACACCTTACGAAAAGATTTTCGGAAGGGCTTATTATATACCTCAGTGGAAACCTCTCATGCCTGCAGACCAGGAAGCAGATTGGACACTTGCAGAGTACATGAGGAGTATGCTAAATAACAAACATCTTTTACAGTTTAATTCTGTTTCAGATAAAGACCAAACTGAACCATCCGGAGTGGCAGTAGCCCCAGGCACGTGGGTCTGGGTGAAGACAATCAAGAAGAAGAATTGGATGACTCCAAAGTGGGAAGGTCCATATCAAGTATCACTGAGCACGCCCACAGCAGTCAAGATTGCGGAACATTCATCTTGGATTAATTTGACACACTGTAAATTAGTTAAAAACTTTGAACTTGATAAAACTTTTGCTAACGCACAGCAGCAGTAGAATGACAAGACCCAGTGATAATAGAAATGCTGAACGACTTCAGCAGTGTTGCATAATCATTTTGATAACTGTATTAGTGACAATGTTCTTTTTTCTGTGGCCTTTCTTTTCTTCAGCCACACCAGCTAGGCTGAACAAACGTGAATCAACACTCATAGACTGGCATCCGAACTTTAATACTTATCAAGCAATCAAATATGTGTATGCTGAGACTTTTAATATCTCGAATTGTTGGATTTGCACAGCTGTACCAACAGCATACGGGGGATTATTAATTTCTGCTGTCTCCCTAGGGGTCAATGAGACCAGGGAAAACTTGATTTTTGAGACTACACCTGTTAAATCTAGAGACAAAATTGCATTGTTCCTACCTGTTACACAAAAAGGAATTGTGTGTTTTTATAAGAATGATATGATTCAGGTGGGTTGGAGCAAATGTAATGTGACTATTTCTTATAAATGTTATATTAAAGCTAAAAATGCAGAAACAATCTGTGATGCAGATTATGACTCATATTTTGAGTCCTTGCATAAAACTATTAGGGAAGTACAACATAATCCTGTTCTTTTAAAGCAACTGTCTATTATAGATAAGAAAATGTTTCATGCAGGGAAAGTGTATATCAATACCAAAGTAGAAAACTGTTATTCTGTGTGTGGGAAAAAGGCACACAAATGGTTGCCTGAGAATTGGTCCGGCAGTTGTTTTTTGGGTTACCTGGTCCCGGCCATATGGCGCACTACAACTTTACCTCATGGGAGAATTCAAAATGTCAGAGATGTCGCAAATAAACCTGGAAATCCAATCAAGAAACCTGAGAATCCGATGGGACAGATCGAAACAGGCTGGAGAAACCATAACTCCGTGAAAGACAAAAGTAAACTAACACACATGGACTTGAGTGACACTATCATATCCTGGGCTGGCATAGCCCCTGCATATGGTGCAGTTAAATCAATTTGGGAAATGAGAAAACTATCCAAACTTCTCGAGGTCATGAGCAACGCAACTTTTTCTGCTCTTGAATTAATGACTGATGAACTGAATGCAATGAGAACTGTGGTACTTCAAAACCGCATGGCTCTTGACTTCGCCCTAGCGGTGAGAGGTGGTAAGTGCGCTTTAATCAAAGACGAGTGCTGTTCATATATACCTGATAATAAGCATGAGATTAACGACCATTTGGAGGTGATTCAGCAGGTGTCAGACATGACCAGGCCAGGCCCGAACCCACTGACAGACTTTTTCCAGAATCTGTTTGGGGGGGGTTCCATCCTATTGAACATCCTGATTGCCATTTGTGTGGGATTACTTTTGTTAGGAGGATGTATTTGCTGTGGTATTCCCTGCATGAAAAAAATAATCAAAAATTTTATAGACATGTCAGTTTCAGAGACTTTGTATAAAAGTACTGAAATTGAAGAACTGTTGAGAAAGGAAACACTTTCATAAGTTTAAACTGAATGACTCTCTTAGCTGCAAATCCTCAAAGGAAGAGGTTAGGAGAAGAAACAAACTGTTTATGCTTTTGAAATAGAATAAAACGTATTAACAGGGGGGAAATGTTAGAAAAATATGTATTAACATATGTGTGTAATGCTTATTTTAAATAAGGGAAAATTAACATGTTTTTATTCTATATGCAGCATTAGTTCTGTTTGAAACTGAAAACATGCTTTTCTGAAATTGTGTTTCCTGACACTGCAAGATGCACTCTAACCTAGTTTGCTAGCACAGCAAAATACATGTTTATGCTTTGGAAATGTACTGAAAAGCAGGTGATTTTCTGCTAGGTCAGGAAATTAAATAGAGAATAATAATAATTTCTGTAGATCCATTCATTATGGACAATAAGCTCTGTTCGTGCTAATGAAAAAGTGCACAAGCTGCAAGAAAGTTAGATACTCTAAACAATGAACTGCTTCAGAAATCTGTACTTGCATTGTGCTCGAATTAGCCATAGTACCTAAGACTTGTAACATCACATAGCAGGAAAGTTATAATTGACCGGTGGTCGTCAAGGCCATCCTGTTTAATGAAAAATCTTTTTTTAAACTTTGAAGAGTCAGCTAGAAATGTGAGAAACATCTGTAAAGAAACAGAATTGTGAACTGGTGATCTACTACGTCAGACATAGTGGGCAATGTCTTGAAAGAAAGGTATAATAATTGTGAGACTTCCTGATAGACAAACTCTGTAACTGCATTTTTTGTCTCCTTGCGCAAGAATAAAGATACCTGAACTGAACCTTATGCTTTTGGTCTTTTGAAGTATTAGTGAAGAACTTCCTCCTGCACGTGGGTAAATGCACGGCTCCCGGCATAAGACAAACAGAACAAAAAGAGTGGAGCCAGCAATTAGTGACTAAAAATAATCTTATTAAGAAAATAACATTCCAGCAAGTACTAACATACCGGTTTCGGCTGGTATATTACACAGCCTTCTTCAGTGTATACAGAAAATCCAATACATGCTGTTTAAATAGTCCACACCTGAAACCCATTGGCTTAGTACTTATAAATATTCATTAAGACCAGGGTGAAAAAGACCACCCAGTTTAATTATCCACTTTTTTTCTTTGCAATTTAAAATGTTGTGCCAACCAGTTTTATTCTTACGATCACCTTGTATTAGATCAATTATAGTAAACATAAATTTTGCTGTTGGATGAACCAACTGATGTTTATAAAGAGCATTAGTCACCTTTTTGTGTTTTATGTTACTATAATGTTCAGAAATACGCAATCTGATACACCTGGAGGTTTGCCCAATGTAGAATGCCCCGCAGCTACATGTGTCCATATAAATGGCCCAATCACTACTACAATTCACAAAAATGTTTAAATCAAAAACTTTGGGGCAATTTCTACTTGAGAACTCCTTGGTTGTGGAGATATATTTACAATTAATACAGTGGCCGCAAGGAAAACACCCACATAAGATCTGACCTGACAAAGTTCTCTGTATCTTACTAGTATGTTTAGTGTCACTACATTTATAATGATTGAAATAGGATTGAAGCTTTTTGCCATTCCTGTAAGAAAACATACATTGGTCGGGAATGATATGTGCAACATCAGGGTCACATTGCAAGATATTCCAATGTTTTCTGACACTCCCCAGTAAACAATTGGTGTTGCGACCATACGTTGTGATGAATCTCAATGGTTGAAAGGATTGATCAGATCGTTCCCTATATTTGAGTAAATCATTGCGTTGCATATTGTTTACCTGACGTTTAGCAACTGCAATAGTACCAGCATTGTAACCCCTTTGTTTAAATCTGTATGTAAGATCAATTTGGTTTCTACAGAATGTAGATTGTTCAGAACAGATACGTTTGGCTCTGATGAATTGGGATTTAGGTATGTTCCTCGCTATATGTGGAGCATGGTAGCTGGAGGCATGTAGTAGGGGGTTATATTGTGGGAACTTCCTATACATTTCCGTTTCTAATGTACCATCAGGCTGTTTCCGCAATAGTACATCCAAGAATATAATATTGTTGATGTCATGTTGTTCCGTGAAACATAACCCCCATTCATTATTGTTCAAATAACAAACAAACTCGATAAGTCTAGACTCTGTACCCCTCCAGACCAACCATATATCGTCCAGGTAACGTCTCCATATATCCATGTCTGGAAGAAAAATGTTCCTTGTAGAGTTGTAGATCATCTCAGTCTCTACATAGGCCATAAAAAGGTCAGCATATATGGGGGCAAAAGATGCCCCCATGGCTGTACCTTTAGTTTGCCAAAAACATATGTCTTTATAATAAAAGACGTTACAAGTAAGAACATACCTAGCCATATCCACCAGGAAGGAGCAAAATGTAGAACTGTACAAATTAGAATTGTTAAGCCAATATGCTAACGCCTTAAGACCTGCCTGATGTGGAATATTGGTATATAATGAGCTCACATCAAGTGTACACAAAAGCCAGTCGGCTTCTAATTGTGTATCCGATATAATTTGCAAAAAGTTTGTGGTGTCTTGTAACCTGGAATGAATGAAGGGTAGCAAAGGTTTAAGATATTTGGTCAAAAACAATGATAAGGGCTCCGTCAAATAGTTTCTGCCAGAAACTATTGGTCTTCCTGGAGGGTTCTTGGCATCTTTATGAATCTTGGGCAGAAAATAGATGTATTGAGCACTGGGATCCTTAATAGTCAATTGTTGTACTGTGTCATTAGATATGACCCCTCTATCATTTGCATCCTGTAGGAATCGTTCTATACATTTAATGAATCTACCCATAGGATCCACCCCCATATGTGTGTAATATCTTGCATCAAACAATTGCCTACGGGCTTCCTTATCATAGTCTATCCAGTTTAGGACTACTACAGCTCCACCTTTGTCAGCAGATGTTATTACAATTTGTTTGTTCTCCTGAAGTTCCAAGATTGCCTTTCTCTCAGTAGGGGTAATGTTGTTATGTTTGAAAACAGTTTCAGAACTGAGAAAATGTATGTCTTTCAGTACACTGTTTTGGAACTGTTGAACAACCGCATGCATAGGCGGAGTGAAATTAGATTTGTGATATATAAATTTGCCACAATCAAAATTAGTACCGGAGTCACCAAAAAACATTCTTAAATTTATAGATCTACAAAATTGGATCAAATCTTGTGCAAATATATCTTCAGATATGATGGAGCCAGGTATAAAATTTAAACCTTTATTAAGAACTTGAATATGTACATCAGACAGATCATAGTTAGACAAATTCAGAATGTTATTTTCAGTAGAACAATTCAATTCCCTAATGCCAACTCCAGTAACCCTTGTAGATTGCACACTTTTCCTGTGCTTGCGCCCCCCCCCCATCTACGTGTGTTCCTAAAGGGACACTTCCAGAACTTCTTTTGGGGGATGGAGACCCTGTTGCTGCCAGGGATTCGTTGTCAGTGCCTGAGGACGTATCATCAAAAGATGAAATACCATCAGATGTGTTCTTGCGCAAAATAGACCTAGTTCTTTTCCTCTTCCTAACAGACGTGGAGAGATTATTAAATCTCACATGTTTGGACTGAAATAAAAATGGGTTACCATGGGAATAGTCCTCCTGATCCCTGGTAAATTTTTTCATTTTCCTGGAACATAGTTCAGCATCAAACTTTTTCAAATCTAAACCAACTTTACTTAATTTGGCCTCAAGAGGCTTCTTGTTCATAACTTTTCAGTTTGTCAGCCAAGGCATTAATCTCTGCTAGCCCCCTGTCAATGGCCCTATTGTGGAATTTGTATAATTCGACTACAAAAGACATCGTAGCTTCATGCTGTATTTTTGACCATTGGGTATAGCATCCACATTATTTACATGCGGAATCGTGCATATCCTCAACCCCCTGGGGGTAATATTGGCGGCCTGGTAGGCCTTAAAAAGCTTACTGTGCCACACATTGGCACGTAATGTTCTAAGTTGTCTGTTAAGATCCTCAATTAGTTTATGGCTCGATAGATCAGAGTTGGTGTTAACACCACAATCAGCATTTTCACTATTCAAAGAACCCAAGCCAAAAGCCCCAAGGTCTTCCCATTGTAGACATGAGGTTAAGAAATGAACATAATGCTTTAGCTAGGCATGTTTCTTCTACAGATTCCACACATCAGTTTAAATTTTCAGTGTTACAAGTCATTTACCCCAACGCTCGTGGAGGTAATATTAATAATTTCACTGAGCGTTGTGAGATAAAATGGATAATTTAAATTTAGAGCTGACAGAAAACCTGGTATAAATGACAAAATTCCTTTAAAACCTATTCTAAGTAATAGGAGAGTGAAGGTATACAAGAATTAGTGCAAGAAACTTGATTTTAGATTGAATGATATTTCATTATTCTTGTTTATATCGTTCTTATTCATAATATCTAATTTCATTTTTATGTACATATATATTATTTATTTACTTACTTACTGATATCCAGGTTTTTATACATTATTTTTATGAAGAATATATTCATAAAAGTTGGTAAACATGCACGTATAGCTTTGTATTTGTTCTACTAATTTCAATTAACTACAACTTAGCTTCTATGTTACTGAATATGTTTGTTTTATAAATTTATGTACCAAGACACCATGGGTTATTAATGTATGCTTTGCAATGAGAATGTTTTAAGGGTTTGGTTTTTAATAGGAGGCCATTACAGTCAGAAACATTTTATATTGCATTTTATAAGCTGTGATTTATTAATTTGCAGGAAGTGATGTCATGCTTTTAATTTACTTGAGAGTATATTAATTGTTACGCTGCATAGTTTTGTAAAGTCTGATGAAGCCTTAGAGGTGAAAGCATTAACTTTGCTTGTTAATAATACAATCAGAATATACGTTTTATTTCATTCCAGTTATTGATTGAAAAAGTTTATGAGAATTGTTTGGCATATAAATCTTTTATTTTTGGTTGCCGTGGTGGTCCCGTGGATGTTATATACGGTTTGGACTGTTTTATCTACATTTATTAACATTTTTGCGGAACCTTTATTTCTACTGAGCTGCCATCTTTTAGTTTTGCCCTTATTATACTAAATGGGTTAATAAATATGAATTTGATGGGAAATTAGAAAGATCCTCGCTTATCAAACTTATTAGACAGCTAAAAACCGATTCTAAAGGTCGGGTTAAAAACAGCGCAAATTAGGAGTTCCTCAGGCACGCAGGTGGATTGAGCAAGCAAACCAAAGAGAACAAAAGAATAAAAATTCAAAAGCAATGTTTTTGGACAAAGAGGATAATAACTTAGTTATAGCATTGGCCCCTCCGCCCCCTCAGATTCCAGTTCCCTTACCGGAATATGAAGCAAAAGAACAAACTGGCCCACCTCCACGATATCCAGCTATTCCTATAAAACCACTACCGTTTGTTACAGATCCTATCGAGACTAGGTCTCGAACACTTAATTTAAAAGTGGATATTGAATTGTATCAAATAAATGGAAATTCACGAGCTATGAGTGAAGAAGAGATATGCCCACTCATAGAAGTACCAAATCCTCAGGCAGGACAAGAAGGGCAGGACCCAACTCTTTTAGTATACAGACCGTGGACACCGGAAGATATGCGGAAAGCCACAGAGGAAATTCCCCATCCAAAAGTTAATTTTAGAAAGTTCTTAGAAGACTTACAAGGCATGAGGTTATGTTATCACTTAAAAGGAGAGGAAGTAGAAAAAGTAGTCAGACAAATAGTAGGTCCAGATTGGCACATGATTAGTGGCAACTGGAATCCCCGTGACACTGCACTTAGGCCCCTCCCACATAGCAACGCAGAACTAGACAACAGAGTGAAAGGTCTGACAGACCGAATCTCTGAGAAATGGAAGCCTAGGGCAGATTGGACTTGCATTAATCAATGCATCCAACAAGAAAGTGAAACTGTTGATAGATATTTTTCTAGACTGCTAGAATGTTTTAATAACCATTGTGGAATGCAAGTTCCTGAAGACCAGACACAAGATTCCCCATAAGAGCAGCAGTTAAAGAATGCATTTTTAAAAGGCAGTATTGCACCCATAAGCAGTTTTATTACAAAGCATATGGTAGACTATCGTACAAGCAGACTACAATCACTGCTTGAATATGCTAGACATGCTGAAAGGCATTTTAATAACAAAAAGAAAAAGAAAGCCCAAGTATTTGCTGTAGAGGATGGAGAGGTTTATTTAGTACAGTCCGGGAAAAAGGGCAAAAAGAATACACAGGAAAACAATCTTATCAGCGATCAGAAGACTTTGAAGGGAGAAAGAAGAGAGGTGAGTGCTTTAAATGCGGTAAAAAGGGACACCTGGCAAAGGATTGCAGGAAAAATAAGAAGGCAGCAATGGAGGATAAAAACGATGAGGGTGACGACTGACTATATGAAAGTCAGGAATCACTAGATAGGAATAATAGAGAAGGGGCAAATGAAAATGTGAAAAAAGGAGCAGAAAATGTGATAAAAGAAATAGAGGAAGTACAGGAAGCTACCGATAGTAAAGAAAATGAAATACTAGACCTAGCCTTATTGAGCTTAGAGCTCTATTTGGCTGACACAAAACCAGAAGTTACACTCCTGGTAGAGGGAAGGGAAGTCAAATTTCTGTGTGATTCAGGGGCATCACAAACCTGGTACACCCCTCCAAACTACCAGAGAATTCAGAATCACATGATTTTATACTAGTGAAAGCAGCTAATGGACAACTGTATCGGGAGCCTCTCTCCCATAACATTACAATAACAGATCCTGTTTCAGGATAGACCCAGAAAAACAAAATTGTTGTTTCTGCAAAATGCCCAGTAAATCTTTTAGGCAGAGACCTTATGCAACTATTTGGCATAGCAGTAGTCCCAACTATGCAGGGTATGGAAGCACAGTGACAAACTAATACTTTTGCAGTGCAAACGGAAGGTGAGACATTTTATTGGTACAGCCAGGACTTGGTTACGACCAGCCCTGGAGCAATTACTGAAGAGTTAATGAATGTAGCTATCAGTAAGTTCCCCTCCCTTTGCATTGATATACAACATTTGTTGCACTGTACCCTGTATTATTGCAATACACCAGGACCTGACAAGGAATATGAACAAGAATTATTTAAAAATCGTGCAAACAGATTGGCACTGTGTAATCTGTACTGGGATATGAAAGGGAACAGTATAGTTAACTGTTCATTACCCCAGGAGTTCTTTGCACTTTATAAATCAAATCAGTTACCACATGTTAGTTTAACAAAAGAGAAAGATTTGAAATGGGTAAATCTGGGAGAAAAAGTTACCAGATGGGAAAAGCAGACAGAATCAGAACTATCAGAACAGGGAGTTCAAAGACAAAAATTGAACTGGATAACACAAACACATCCAGCTGTACACTTGCAGTCCAGCGATGACAGCTGAGAAACCTTCTTATTAGAAGAGGAAGAAAAAGCTTTATTAGACATACCAGAAACTCTCTGGTCAACAGGAAAATCAGATGTAGGACTTATTTGCACAGCAGGACCAGTTACTATCAAGCCAAAGTCAGCATTTAGACCACAAAAAAGACGGTACCCCTTAAGAAAAGACGCAGAGGCAGGTATTAAACCTATCATAGCAGCTTTACTTAAGGAGGGAATATTGGTGGAATCTCCTGATTCGCCATGTAACACACCCTTATTCCCAGTTAAAAAAGCAAATGGAGAATGGCATATGGTCCAAGATTTACAAGCTGTGAATGACGCAGTAATTTCAAGAGCACCTACGGTGCCAGATCCACACACTTTGTTGAATGATTTAAAACCTCAACAGAAGTATTTTTCTGTGGTAGATATCAGCAATGCATTCTTTTCAATACCGATACACCCAGACAGCCAGTATTGGTTTGCATTTACATTTCAGGGGAAACGGTATACGTATACGCGATTACCACAGGGATATTGTGAAAGCCCAACAATATTCTCGCAAGAGATGGCAAGTAATTTAGCGGGATTTACCCTGCCGAGAGGTAGTCAAATTTTACTTTATGTTGATGACATCCTGCTGGCCGCCCCCACCCAGCAAGATTGTAAGGAAGATACTGTAGCATTATTGAAATTTTTAGCCACTGAAGGACACAAAGTAAGCAAAAATAAATTGCAGCTTTGGAGAAAACAAGTTAAATACCTTGGATATGTAATATCAAAAGATGGCAGAACATTAAATGAGGACAGACAAATAGCAATCTTACAAGCACCAAAACCTACAACCAAGAAGGAAATGATGTCCTTCCTGGGTACAACTAATTTTTGTCGGAGCTGGATCCCAAACTATGCTTTGGAACCTGCACCATTAACCAACTTGATTTTTAAGAAGCCTATGGCAGCACAAGATTTAATACAATGAACACCAGAAGCAGAATTAGCTTTCTGTAAACTGAAACAATTGATAGCATCATCATTAGTTTTAGGATTGCCAAACTATCATAAACGTTTTTTCCAAACTGTAGATTGCAAGCAAGGTTATATGACATCAGTGTTGACTCAACAGCATGGGGACAAGCAACGACCCATTGCTTATTATTCATCACAACTGGACCCAGTAGCACGGTCTCTACCCCACTATGTACAAGCAGTAGTTGCAGCTGCAATGGCAGTGCAGGCTTCAGCCTCAGTAGTATTATTCCACCCTCTCACATTGAGAGTGCCTCATGCAGTCGCAATTATTTTACTGCAAGAAAAAGTAGCATATCTTTCCCCTGCTAGGCATCTATCTTGTATGACTATATTGCTGAGCCAACCTCACATGAAAATTGAACAATGTACAACTTTGAATCCGTCTACCTTGCACCCATCTCCTGCAGATGGCACACCTCATAGCTGCTTGCAGGTAATTGAGCAAAAGACACTGCCTAGAAAAGACCTCATGGATGTTCCCTTGGATGATGTCGAGGTGACATATTACGTGGATGGCTCATGCAGAAAGAGTCCTACAGGACAGAACCTAACAGGTTATGCAGTAGTTTCTGATACTGAGATTGTAGAAGCAAAACCCTTACCACATAGCTTATCTGCACAAGCAGCAGAATTGATTGCCTTGACACGGGCATGTACCTTAGCAAAGGGTAAAAAAGTGAACATTTTTACAGACAGCAAGTATGCTTTTTCTACTGTACATGTTTTTGCACAGCAGTGGAAAAATCGAGGAATGGTGACATCTACTGGCAAACCGATTAATCATGCACAGTTTATTTTAGATTTGTTAGAATCTATTCAGTTACCTCAGAAAGTAGCTATTTGTAAATGCATAGCTCACACTAAACAACAAGATAGGATTTCAAAAGTCAATGCGAGAGCTGACACAGCTGCAAAGCAAGCAGCCTCAGAAGCATTTCTTTTGAACAAGGAATTACAACCTTCTGAGATTTTAGACTTAGAAATGTTGAAAACGATGCAGACACTACACGAGCTGAGAAACAAAAGTGGGAAAGACTAGGAGCAATTCTCAAGGAAGGGCTGTACATGTCCAAAGAGGGAAAACCGATATTACTGTCTAATTTATTTAGATATGCAGCTTTGTTGAGCCATGGGCAATGCCATGTCTCAACAGGAGGGATGGTACAGTTAGTGAATCGGGTATTCGCTATGTATGGATTTACAAACTACACTAAAAAATTTTGCCTGTCATGTCACACTTGTAATAAACATTATGCACAAGGGGCATTAAAACCCAAGCAAGGGAGTTTCCCTACACCACCGTATCCATTTCATACTATCTGTATGGATTTCATAGAATTGAATAAATGTGAAAATAAAAAGTACTGCCTTGTCATTGTGGATATGTTCTCCAAATAGGTGGAGGCCTTTCCGACCAGTAAACCAGATGCAGCCAATGTTGCAAAGACCCTAGTTAAAGAAATTATTCCTAGATTTGGGATACCGGAAAGGATCTACAGTGACAATGGTACACATTTCGTAAACCAAACTATACAACAGCTGAGCCGGTATTTTGGGATTTCTTTAAAACATCACTGTGCATACCACCCTCAATCTGCAGGGTTAGTAGAGAGGCACAATGGAGTTTTAAAGAATAAACTTAGAAAACTCATGAGTGACACACAAAAAAACTGGGTGTACTGTTTGTCCCTGGCACTGTTGAGCATGAGAACTGTTCCGAATGCAAAAGGACTGACAACTTTCGAAAAGATTTTCGGAAGGGCTTATTATATACCTCAGTGGAAACCTCTCAGGCCTGCAGACCAGGAAGCAGATTGGACACTTGCAGAGTACATGAGGAGTATGCTAAATAACAAACATCTTTTACAGTTTAATTCTGTTTCAGATAAAGACCAAACTGAACCATCCGGAGTGGCAGTAGCCCCAGGCACGTGGGTCTGGGTGAAGACAATCAAGAAGAAGAATTGGACGACTCCAAAGTGGGAAGGTCCGTATCAAGTATTGCTGAGCACGCCCACAGCAGTCAAGATTGCGGAACGTTCATCTTGGATTCATTTGACACACTGTAAATTAGTTAAAAACTTTGAACTTGATAAAACTTTTGCTAACGCACAGCAGCAGTAGAATGACAAGACCCAGTGATAATAGAAATGCTGAACGACTTTAGCAGTGTTGCATAATCATTTTGATAACTGTATTAGTGACAATGTTCTTTTTGCTGTGGCCTTTCTTTTCTTCAGCCACACCAGCTAGGCTGAACAAACGTGAATCAACACTCATAGACTGGCATCTGAACTTTAATACTTATCCAGCAATCAAATATGTGTATGCTGAGACTTTTAATATCTTGAATTGTTGGATTTGCACAGCTGTACCAACAGCATACGGGGGATTATTAATGGCTGCTGTCTCCCTAGGGGTCACTGAGACCTGGGAAAACTTGATTTTTGAGACTACACCTGTTAAATCTAGAGACAAAATTGCATTTGTTCCTACCTGTTATACAAAAAGGAATTGTGTGTTTTTATAAGAATGATATGATTCAGGTGGGTTGGAGCAAATGTAATGTGACTATTTCTTATAAATGTTATATTAAAGCTAAAAATGCAGAAACAATCTGTGATGCAGATTATGACTCATATTTTGAGTCCTTGCATAAAACTATTAGTGAAGTACAACATAATCCTGTTCTTTTAAAGCAACTGTCTATTATAGATAAGAAAATGTTTCATGCAGGGAAAGTGTATATCAATACCAAAGTAGAAAAATGTTATTTTGTGTGTGGGAAAAAGGCACACAAATGGTTGCCTGAGAATTGGTCCGGCAGTTGTTTTTTGGGTTACCTGGTCCCGGCCATACGACGCACTACAACTTTACCTCATGGGAGAATTCAAAATGTCAGAGATGTCGCAAATAAACCTGGAAATCCAATCAAGAAACCTGAGAATCCGATGGGACAGATCAAAACAGGCTGGAGAAACCATAACTCCGTGAAAGACAAAAGTAAACTAACACACATGGACTTGAGTGACACTATCATATCCTGGGCTGGCATAGCCCCTGCATATGGTGCAGTTAAATCAATTTGGGAAATGAGAAAACTATCCAAACTTCTCGAGGTCATGAGCAACGCAACTTTTTCTGCTCTCGAATTAATGACTGATGAACTGAATGCAATGAGAACTGTGGTACTTCAAAACCGCATGGCTCTTGACTTTGCCCTAGCGGCGAGAGGTGGTAAGTGCGCTTTAATCAAAGACGAGTGCTGTTCATATATACCTGATAATAAGCATGAGATTAATGACCATTTGGAGGTGATTCAGCAGGTGTCAGACATGACCAGGCCAGGCTCGAACCCACTGACGGACTTTTTCCAGAATCTGTTTGGGGGGGTGGGGTTCCGTCCTAATGAACATCCTGATTGCCATTTGTGTGAGATTACTTTTGTTAGGAGCATGTATTTGCTGTGGTATTCCCTGCATGAAAAAATTAATCAAAAATTTTATAGTCATGTCAGTTTCTGAGACTTTGTATAAAAGTACTGAAATTAAAGAACTGTTGAGAAAGGAAACACTTTCATAAGTTTAAACTGAATGACTCTCTTAGCTGCAAATCCTCAAAGGAAGAGGTTAGGAGAAGAAACAAATTGTTTATGCTTTTGAAATAGAATAAAAAGTATTAACAGGGGGGGAAATGTTAGAAAAATATGTATTAACATATGTGTGTAATGCTTATTTTAAATAAGGGAAAATTAACATGTTTTTATTCTATATGCAGCATTAGTTCTGTTTGAAACTGAAAACATGCTTTTCTGAAATTGTGTTTCCTGACACTGCAAGATGCACTCTGACCTAGTTTGCTAGCACAGCAAAATACATGTTTATGCTTTGGAAATGTACTGGAAAGCAGGTGATTTTCTGCTAGGTCAGGAAATTAAATAGAGAATAATAATAATTTCTGTAGATCCATTCATTATGGACAATAAGCTCTGTTCATGCTAATGAAAAAGTGCACAAGCTGCAAGAAAGTTAGATACTCTAAACAATGAACTGCTTCATAAATCTGTACTTGCATTGTGCTCGAATTAGCCATAGTACCTAAGACTTGTAACATCACATAGCAGGAAAGTTATAATTGACCGGTGGTCATCAAGGCCATCCTGTTTAATGAAAAATCTTTTTTAAACTTTGAAGAGTCAGCTAGAAATGTGAGAAACATCTGTAAAGAAACAGAATTGTGAACTGGTGATCTACTACGTCAGACATAGTGGGCAATGTCTTGAAAGAAAGGTATAATAATTGTGACACTTCCTGATAGACAAACTCTGTAACTGCATTTTTTGTCTCCTTGCGCAAGAATAAAGATACCTGAACTGAACCTTATGCTTTTGGTCTTTTGAAGTATTTCCATTTAACAGTAACCAATATTTTTATTGCAAAACCCACTAAATAACATATATTTATGAACTGGAGTACTGCATGAAATGCACATGTGAAAAGTCAGTATCATAATGAATAAGGCAGTAGTAAGCAGGTGTAAGCACAGATAAACAGTAGTAAGCATATGTAAGCACTAGTAAGCGTGTTTAAGTGCATTTGCACAGGGGTAAGCACTGCCTACACAGATTAAGCAATGTAGAAGCTAAGTGTAAGAAACTATAACCTGAAATAAGCAGTGCTTCCCACTGCACAAACCCGCACAAACCCATTTACAACTGCTTTAAAGTGCCTTAATCACTCTGTATCCAACGGGCCTTGTTCTGCCCAGCAACAAAATAAACAGCCATGCAGATCTTGAACCCAGGACCCTATACAACATAGACCCAGTAGCTATCCACCAAACCATCACAGAAGTACAGAAAAATGAGGTAGTAGTAAACATGTCCTCACCATAGTATAACCAAACTGAACCTGTGAAAGGCATCAGTATACAGTCATATGTGCCATAACCAACTACATAACATAAATATGTGAACTGGAGTACAGCAGTAAGCCCAGAAGTGAGGTGTAATTGTAATCGAGTGTCAAAGTCCCCAATAAAACACAAGGACCCCACAGAGTGTACGTACACATCAATCAGGGATACAAGGCATACATATAAGGTGTAATGAATTATAACACAATGCCAGAAAGGCATTATAATGAATGTCTACTGTAGGCAACACCAAGCATTGCACAGGCCAGCTTAGGAGATGTGAGCAATGTGTACAACAGCTAACTCTTTGTGCCCAGTGGTATACCCCTTTAAACAATGCCAACCTTAGGTAAGCAGGTTTGCCCATAGCTTAGCCTTTTCAAAACCAGCCAAGCATGGAAAAGTGCGGGAAATCAGCCCTACTTAAACTCAAGAGGTGGGAATACAGCTCATAACTGGTTGTAGCTTTCCCTTGCAGGCGCTATGGCAGTAAGGGGAGAAGGAGTGAGCTTCCGAGCATAGCGCTGGTGCATCCAGGAGTCCAGGGTCATGGCTGGACTCCTGGTTAATGACCATGCACAGAGACTGCTGCAGGGCCAGTACCAGGGCACCCAGTATAAGGCAGAGTCCTGGGACCGTCTCGCTCATGACCTCACCAGTGCCACTGGCATACCCCGAACTGGTGAGCAGGTCAGGCACCACTATGCCAAACTGAAGCGGCGGAAGGAGAACTTCTTGGAGGAGTGGCTCCAAGAGTCTAGAGCATCAGGGGATGTCCCAGCCATGTGTAAGTATCAGTCCACTACCTGTTTAATAATTGCCAGCTCAGGTATATCATGGATAGGTATGGCTAAATATTCCTCTTATGTCCCCCACAGCTGCAATGGAGTGGGCCGTGAACCAGAAGGCCCACATCTGCCGCCTGCCATGGTTGCAATGTGAGACAGGTCAGTAATACTCATGCTTTTACTGTCATAGGAAATAAAAATAAAAGAAGTAGTAAAGTAATTGCTAGTATAAAATCTGTATTGTTCAAGAGAAGTACTGCATATGCTAGAGAATATGGCAGGAAGAGTCTCATATTGTTAGTATGGCAATAAAAGTGTAATACCCTGACAAAACAGGTCTAACTGCTGGACTGTATGTGTATATTCTGGTATTATATGGTAATGTAGATTTGCAATCATGTAATAGTACTGTAGTATTGTTACCCACACCATGCACCATAACGTGAATGTGTAGGAATGCCTCTATATGACAGGTGTAATCCCCGGAGGCCATTTAGTACAACTGAGAGACACATAGACAGTAAACAGGGGAAATGCAGACAACAAAACCCAAATAGCACATGCAACTGAGATGTGAACTGTGGTTTTATTAGCACACACAGCCACGGTTTAAATCCTGCCAGTGGTAGTAGTCTGCATACAGAATTATACTCCACAACTATACAGATATGTCCAGACTGTCTATTAAAGTGGCCCATATCTAATGCCTATCAACCTGTCCCCCTGGGAAATCAGTGGGATGATCCCAGACGTATAGGCAGCAAACAGGAAATACAACTGATTGACACACATCTATGACAACAAACCTGGCACACTAGCAACTCCCCAATACCTTATGTGACTAAGAAGCCACATATGTCCCATGTACACCCCAACCTGTTAAGCTGTGGTCAGAGTGTGTACAGTAACAGATTGAGATGTATGTGCATAATACTAATGTGTAATCTGGAACCTTGTGTGGCAACAGTCAGGTAGTGCTAACAAACATTGCTCCCACAGGTACATTGGATACAAGCACTGTGCTGTGAAATACAGACCAATATAACCTGTTCTGGTACCGTCCACCCTGATATTGTAGGGGATCGTGAGTGTTGCATTTTCTCTGAATACCAAAGTATCACTGGTCACTGTCGCCCACACTGTGCTACATAATATAACTGTGTAGGAAAGCATGTGTATGTCTGTGTGAGGTCACTAAAGGTGGAAGAGGGCAATAATCTAGATATGTCCAGGCATACCAGCATGTGGTCAACACATGGCCAGAGTCTGTGCAGAAAGAGTTGGATAGCATAGTGCAAAACATCAACCCAGAATCCGGCCGTATATGTACAAACAGTTAGTCAGTGTTAACAAACATTCCCCCCACAGGTATACCAGGTAAGAGGTGTATACTGCAGGTAAAACCAGTTCAAGTGTAATGATGTTGACAGCCATATCAGTGTCCAATATAGGTCTATAGGGTATAGGTCTATAGGGTAGTGTAGTAAGACTTGTAAAGTACAGATAACAGCACTGACTAGGAAAGTAATGTGGAGTACAGAAATATACTACTTGTTAATTGATGTCTTTCTCTCCTCCCACCTTATCCCCAGTAATAATCAACATAACCACCCCAACTAATATGTACTGACTCTGATAATGGCCAATCATTTGATAAATATGTCATACTGAATTATTCCAACACTGTTGGCATGGTGCCATCAACGTACCTGCATGCTGTTCTTATTACCACTGTGGTCCCATATATGCATGTGTTCTGTTTGCTATGCAACTGTTCCATATCTGGTGTCTGGATTAATGGGAAGATCTATGCATGCTGTTATACCTAACCCTGGAATGTGTTGACTATTACTAACCCATATATGATGTTGAAATCTAAACACTATAGCACACTATACCTACTACCCCTCCTCAACATCCCACTCCCACCTGAAAAAAATGGGCAGTCTGTTCCCACAAAAAAATCTCGCCTCATACATAGCTGTCCATTTCGCACACATGTCCACTGGACATGTAATCTGGTCTAATTGGCATCACAATGAATTTTTGTCCTCATCCCTCTCCCAGGGGTTTGAGTGTCCAAATCTACCTCCAAATTCAGTGTATATACACAGCTGTTGCTGTAGAAGAAATGGGCAGCTATGGACCTTCCCTACACCCTTCCTGCACATCCCTAGCTATAGTCCCTACTGTCTTTACCTCTTTGTGCCCCTTTTAAACCACTTTCCTATCAGCCCTTTTTTCTTTTCTTTTAAAGAAATTAGCATGGGAGTAAGCGGGAGTAAGCAGTTTTAAGCAACAGTAAGTGAGTTTAAGCCTGTTTGCACAGGGGTAAGCACTGCCTACACAGATTAAGCAATTTAGAAGCTAACTGAGTGTAAGACACTGTAACCGGAAGTTAGCAGTCCTTAGCTCCGTGCAAATCCATGGAAACCCACTTACAACTGCTTTAAAGTGCCTTAATCACTCTCTATCCAATGGCCCGTGTGCTGCCCAGCAACAAAATCAACAGCTCATGCAAGGCTCAAACCAAGGCTCCTGCACACCATAGACAAAGTGATTTACCATTGAGCCATGCCAGATAGACATAAATGTGATGTTTTTAGAAACATATCATCCAGTCTAGTCATGCAACAGTACAGAGAATGTATACCAACATCTAGATGTATGTGCGTGTAAATATATTAACATCTAAACAGTTACAACATATTTATATTCTAAAAGTATATACATATATATTAATATATATGAACATATATACATGCAAATGCATACATCAACACATATATGTGTCTACACCTATATGTCTACATATACACAGCAAGTTATATATGTGTACGCAGATATATATCTATGTAGGTATATACGGACTTAGTTTTATATATATGTAAGCAGATGGGTCTACCTGAATTAACCAAAACTGCAAATGACCGACAGTGAGATAATCGACACCGGAAAATCAACAACAGAGAAGACCGACAGTTGAGAATCCCGATGCTGAGAACACTGACATGTTAAGGGAAGTGTACGATAGGGACGGACATTAGAGTCAGGGTGTGGGTAAGGTAAGTGTGTGATAGCGACATACGTTAGGGTAGGGTGCGGGTGAGGTAAGTGTGCGATAGCGACGGACTTTAGGTTTAGGGGTGGGTTAAGTGAGTTAGGGTTAGGGTGCGGGTAAGGTAAGTGTGCGATAGTGACGGACCTTAGGGTTACGGTTTGGGTTAAGGTTAGTGCATATATAGTTGTGTATGTAAGGTTTAGTGTAGGTTTGTAAGGTTTTTGGTGTGCTTGTGTTGTGTGTGTGTTTTTTGGGAAAGTTATTTGTTTTGTTGATTGTCGAGATTGTGGTTTGTTGGGCATGTGAAATTTCGTGTTTTTGAACTTTCGGTTTTGTCGTGTTGGTTATTTCGTTGTCGGTGTTTTGGCATGTCGGTGTTATCAGGTAGACCTTATATATATATATATATATATATATATATCGGTATATATGGCCATGCATCTGTAGATACAATGGCAGATTAACAAACACACATATGTTCACATTCACCGTTGAGATGACCCACATACTATACGTCTTGTACGAATAGGTATGCCCCCACAGCCAAACACATCTGCCCTGCAATACACTACCAAGTGTTGCAGATCCCATAACTAGGACCTGACATGACATGGGCACAAGATGTTAACAGTAATACATCCCACCTGTATGATGTCAGGCTGGTATTAGTAACATATCATGCAGTACAGTCTGCCTCCCATAGGAAATGTAAAATGTAGAAGCCATCAACCCCAGGATACAGATACAGATATGCAGATGCTTATATACACATATATATATATATATATATATATATATATATATATATATATATATATATATATATATATATATATATATATATATATATATATATATAAATATATGTGTGTGTGTACAGTAAGATACATATATAGAAGGTGCACACAATATGGAACAGCCACTATGCCTACAGTTAACACCTGAACAACTGGACACTGTATAGGCCACCCATACAAACGACAATCATTGCCTGCAACATATACCCACAGAGATGTCATAGGGAAAACACCACACACAGGTTTGCAGAAATGGAATACCTTTAATTGTGTACTATTACAGTTCTATATGCCATGTCATATAGCTGTTCAGACACTGACATCCGTATAAACAGAGTAATGCAATTGTGAAACAGTTATACTAATACAGAAGTCTGGAAAGGTTCACAACTGTTGCTGTCCAGGCCAAGTCCTTCAAAATGTACAATAGTGAGGACAGACTGGGCAACAGGATATCAAACAATCAACAGTATGTAATGCAGGTGTATAGTTCAGCAGCCTCTATTTACACTCTGTACAAAAATGTCATGTGACCAAATGGGTTGTAACTGTTACATAACAAGGCACAGCTGACACCATCACATGCACACTGACAAACAGAACAGTCTGTATGGCAGGAGACAGTAGGCTTGCATTAACCCAATTTATGTAAGCAATGTAAATATAGGTGAAGTATATGGTACTGTACTTCCAGATACCTTAAGGCAGCTCACCCCTGATACCCCCACATTTTTTAACAGCCTAGGTAATTTATGGTGCTTCCCCCATCCCCGACTCAATAATACAAGGCCATATACCACTGTTACATACACTGGCCTCTGGAGTGCATACGAGCACACATGTATTGTGTAGGTGACGCCCACACATATATGGCTCCAGCCCCACCGTATGTGTGGGGGATACAACAGCAGTGGACTGATGGCAGCAATGGCAATGTGATATACTTACAGCCCAGTACGAAACAACCCCCGACAGCATGTCATATGTGCAAAGCTTGGTATGTAGGTGGAGGACAGAGGCTGGAACACAGGTACAAAGGTGGAAAACTGTTGCCATACATTAAGCAATTTGCTGGTGTTACAGGATAGTCTGCAACATACCCTTAGTTAGGGAATTCAGGCAAGAAACAGAAATGGATGTAGCCATGTACTGACAGCACTCAACACACACACTGCCAGTGAAATATCTGACACAGGACCTGTGTGGTGGACAGACAACACATGATAGGCACACCTCTGGCCACCAAGAGGATATGTCCACAGTTGAGAGCTATGCAGACAGACTGCATTCCAAGGTAAAGTTGTATATACACACACCCTGTAACACCAATACTATACAAAGCATAACACAACTCTACTCATACTCTGTCTGTAGTTCCTGAACCTCCTACCAGTATGTAGCTGCCCTGAGTGTGCCGGTTCTCCTGTAAGAGGTATTGCTGCCTGATGTCTGTTACACTGATGCCCACACACAGGAAGGATGTCCATCACACAGGCAATGTACAGGGACCACTCCCACATGATGTAGGGGTTTAGAGTAGGTGGTTGCCATAACAGTGGTGAATGGAAGTACTACACGTGTGTAATCATATATATATATATTGCTATCTGGATAATAATATGTACATATATTTCCACCATATGTCCTGGACATGGAGTGTAGCCCTACCCCAGCCTCTATAGTCCCACAGTCATAGTGCAAGGGGATGTCAGGTATGTATAGCAGGTATATTAGTAGACTATTGCTGCTGTCATTGCGATTGTCTTCACAGACATGGTGTGTGTTGGAGGTCACATCTGCATATAACATGTGTGCCATTGGCTACTGACAGACATCCTAAGGACATCATAGTAAAGTACTGCTGCTAGCATGTAATGCCCCTGTGGACTGCAGCAGAAATATTGGCCAATATATGTGGACATTCTGACACACTCTGTACAGTCCAGAGGTATACACATAACCCCTTAGTGCTAAACATATGTACCATGCCTGACAATATGGATGTAGACAGCCATGTAGATGGGTATAACACATAATGACTGGAATACATTTGCCACCATAGGTTATGCATACACACACCCCTGTCTGACCTGACACATAATAACCACTGGTACAGGGGTGCCATGGCCACATACTACCCACTAGATATTGACATACATCTGTACAGCATCCCGCTGCTCTGTCTGACATACATGACTGTTAAAAGAGGCCCAGCAGTAGTACATCTGGCAAGTATCTGCACATGACATCTCACTGGGTAAGTACACTAAGCTGCTAGGCATGTAACAATGCACTGTGCAGGCTACAGGCAGACTGGCTCAACACTGACCTACATCTCCTATGGGGGAATGCACATGTACCTGCATATATAGCAGGCTCTACAGGCATGTAACAGCACAGGGTAAGATACAACTGTGTGAAAGTGCATAACCACAACCAATGTGAACACAGCCACAGCCACATATGTTAACCTAGCATAATATTACAGTATATGGACTATCTGTTCGACACCATCCTCATGTGTTCCACTCACAGACTGACCCTACATATCCGGGGCTGCTACACAGTTTGGTCTGATGGCTGTCTGTGGTATGGGACATGTGTGTGTATGGCCCTACAAACATGTATGCCAATACGGTACCATACCATGGAGCAGCATGTAACATCAGACAGGACGGGACGTAGAACAATGACATCTACAGCAGTCTGTATACAGGCTAAAGTACATATTAACAATACACACACTGTTGATATTCACTATAAGTACACAGACCTCAGTACTGTACAAACATCCACAGAATGTCCAGGTTATGTCATCAAATATAATCCCTACTGCACATAACATGTGTAGCAATCAGCTATATCACTGGCTTGTTATCAGATATGATGACACTAATTATGGTGTACAGCACATATGCACCACTTCATGCACGTCATATGTACACATGTTGACAGAGTTGTGGCTGGAAGCACATACACAGGGCCAATAATGACATGTTGCTGTGATAACCTCATACATTTACTGTTGTAACAGGGTTTGTTGCAACATATGTCCTATGAGGGATAAGAAGCCAGTAACTGTCATGGCTTTCACCATCTACAGACTGCAATCCTCACACTGCCTTCTGCAGTCCACAGATTAATGCTCCATTGGTAACACATGAAACCGAATGCACAACACACTGCCCTGTCTGCAGATGACCCTGCAGATGGGGATTCCTCATAAACATGGAACTGACATGGCAGGTATTGAGACATGTAGGACAGTCATATCCACACACACACTTTTAAACCAACAGTACTCCAAATGCAGTATAGCAGCACTTACAGTCTGTAGTCAGGTCAGGCACACCCCCCTCCTGAGTATTGCCCTGTTTCCACAGTGTATGCTGTTAGAAGTAAATCCCCAATCCATCCGAGATGCTGTTTGCCAAAAAACAGATCTAGTTCCTGCTCACAGTGAATGAAAAGGGCCAACACCAACATGATGTTCCTATATACTGGAGTGTGTTTCCATGCAATTGGCTATGAGAATGTTACCACAGCTGTTCCACATTCAATCAGCTAGGGGAGGGGTGCAATTTGTGCAGAGGCCATCAGCTGATCATGAGCATCACTTAAAATACACATGCTGCTGCCAAGCAAAGCAGGTGTAGGTCTCCACATCCATCAGAGAGGGAGTGGGAGAGGAAGACAGAGGCAAAGACAAGTCAGGGAGTGGTGGGAGAGTAAAACCTAAACATGGTTGTGTCACACACCTTCCAGCACAGGGTATCAAACCCCTGATGACTATGTAGTGCTATTACAGCTCTATGCAGTTATTGGATGCACCACACAGGTTACCTGTTGTGAAGCCCTCAGAACGTATATGTGATGGTGACTGACATCTGCAACAGGGATACGGTAGATATACGGTAGGTGATGTAACCGTGCCTGTCCGCATGAACAGTTGCTAGTATCAACACAGCCACACTCTCACAGGGACACACAAATTGACACACTTGGCAGGGCCAGGATTACAACTCATCAGTAGTGGGATTGCCACAACACATCACTGTGCAGGTATCACTTGCACCACATGGGTTATATGGGGGTTGTATGGGCAAAGGGTATTAGGAGGTATCTGACATCAGACAGTATGCTTCAGTCTGCCCATGGGGGTTGTAGGGAGTGTGGATATGAACATACGCACCATACAACACACACACACAAACACACAGGGTGCCAGTACTGACATGCATAGGTGCATGTCTGCACGGGTGTGTGGTGGTCGCCTGTGCCAGATAGCTGTACAAGGCTAGGCAATGGGTATACCTTGGCATCAGGCCACATGACTATGGTCTGCATTGTGGCTCAGGGCTGTAGTATCTGCATTTGCCCACACAGGTGGGTATTGTATCCCCCATCCAGTCACCTGGGTGATTATTGTGTGTGGCCAATGCTGTGCATCAGTTGCCATGTATGTGTTCCTTAGTCCATGACATAGATGGTGTCTGGGATGTGCACACCTCCCACATGCATGTACAGTGACATGTGGAACTGTACCTGGGGTGTCTGGCCCATGTTGTGAACACAGATTATCATCAGATGTGCCAATCTTGCTCACCTGTGGTGGGAACTGATAATGGGCAGCAGGTTTACCCTGCACCTAAATTGATAGCATGTTAACGGCATTCCATGGTGTCAGTGGCATCTGTCAATACAGAGCATGTTGTCAGGCATAGTATGTCCTTTGTGGGTCACATGTGATGGCACCACAAGTGTTTTAGGTGCCCTTTGGGGAACATGGGGAAGGTGCACTGTCTGCATGTGCATGCATATTGGACAGATGGACAGGGAGCCATGCCCTCTGTAGCCCACAGCTATCACCCCATAGTTACTATCAGTGGCCAATATGCAGTGTACTACCCACATATTGGCTGTTGCCTAGGCATGTGTGTGTGTATGAGACATGGGTTGAGAGTGTGCTCTGGGTAATACTGGGGTTGCTAACTGTGATTGCCTGGCCTTGATGTCACATGTATGGGTATGGCTTTGCACCCCAGCCTCTCAGCTATTTCACATCTATTATCCCTGTATGGTGGACATTATGATATATATATAGTAGGGCCACCTTATAAGAAATATGCAAAACCTGCTTTACATTGGCCACAGGTAACTCACAACCACCTCCACACAGGATACATGTTACAAACACACACACGTCATGTCTGGGAGTAGAGCCCCTACCTAATTAGTTTATTACTCTACAGCAGTACACAGTTACAGTACATGCCACAGAGATTACTGGAGTACTCCTTCCCCAAAGGTGTATATCACATTGGATAACATCAGCAGGATTGCCAAAGTAGGACATTCAAATTGTAGTGAGTGTGACTAGCCTAAAATGCATTGTTCCCTACACAGACAGTGAGACAACCACAGCCGACATGTGTGGGTATAGAACTCCTAACAGAGATCTCCATCATACTACAGCATGGAGCTGTTATAAGATGCACCACGGGGATTACTAAGGAACTCCTTCCCCAAAGGTGTAATTCACAATGAATGACATCAGCAGGATTGCCAAAATAGGCCATTTGAAATGTACTGAGCGTGACTAGCCTGTAATGCATTGCTCCTTACACAGACATTGAAACAAGCACAAAACATCCAGAGCTGCCATGGGCAGGATGGAATCCTACCACAGCTCTACATCACACTACAGCAATACACAGTTACAGGACGCACTACAGAGATTACTGGGCTACAACCTTCCCAGAGGTGTATTTCTGGTGGGTGACATCAGCAGCCTTGCCAAAGTAGAGTATATGAATTGTAAGGAGTGTGAGTACCCTAAAAAATATTGCACTCTATACAGACAGGCATACACACATACACACACACACACACACACACACACACACACACACACACACACACACACACACACACACACACTTGCCATGTCTGGGATTGGAACACCTACAGAACTACTTTATCATACTACAGCAGTACGCAGTTACAGGATGCACTACAGAGATCACTGGGCTACAGCCTTCCCAGAGGAGTATTTCTAGGTGGGTGACATCAGCAGCCTTGCCAAAGTTGAGTATATGAATTGTAAGGAGTGTGAATACCCTAAAAAGCATTGCTCTCTCCACAGACAGGCACACACACACTTGTCATGTCTGGGATTGGAACACCTACTTAACCACACTACAGCAGTATGCAGTTATAGGACATGCTACAGAGATCACTAGGCTACAGCCTTCTCAGAGGTGTCTTTCTAGGTGGGTGACATCAGCAGCCTTGCCAAAGTTTAGTATATGAATTGTAAGGAGTGTGAGTACCCGAAAAAGCATTGCTCTCTACACAGTCATACATGCACAGTTGCCAAGTCTGGGGTTAAAACACCTACCTAACTACTTTATCACACTGCAGCAGTACACAGTTAGAGGACACTCTTCCCAGAGGTGTATTTCTAGGTGGTTGACATCAGCAGCCTTGCCAAACTTGAGTATATGAATTGTAAGGAGTGTGAGTACCCTAAAAAGCATTGCTCTCTACACAATCAGAGACAAACACACAGTTGCCACATCTGGGGTTATAACTCCTACCTAATTAGTTTATCACACTACAGCAGTACACAGTTATGGGACCCACCACAGAGATTACTAGGCTACAACTCTCCCAAAGGTGTATTTCACATTGGATGACCTCAGCTGGCTTGTCATAGTAGGGCTATGGGGAGGGCGGTGTGTGCATGGGCCATAACCCATTCATCTAGGGGTTGACACACCACATGCGGGCACACACGGGGTCATATATCACAGGTACGTGTATACAGCTGCTAGATGACTACTTCCTTGTACAGTTATGTTGCACAGCTGGCATGCTGTCTCTGCAGGGTATCCATCAATCATTTAGCTTTGACTGTTACCACATTTCTGCATAGCAGGGGGGACACACCTGACTGTTTCTACATTTCTAAACAGGAGTGGGGTGGCACACCTGACTGTTATTACATTACTATGTAGGATGGGGGGGCACACCTGACTATTTCTACATTTCTACACAGGGTTGGGGGGGCACACTTGACTGTTATTACATTACTATGTAGGATGTGGGGGGGCACACATGACACTTGTACACATTTGCTATGACCGTACTGATATGTCAGGTACTCCATTTCATTCTGTATTGCTAACTATCATGCTGACTAGACACATACCAGTGTACTACAGATCATGGCTTTGGTTGCCTACATATTATTGTCTGATTTCCTACCCTTCAGAACTAACATCCCACTGCCTACCCTCCCGTGATCTGTTTGTGTAGGCCTGGGGAGGAGGTTAATGATAGCCATCATTCTGGGGCCATGTCACATGCTCTGTTTGGGTTTGTCTACACCTGTTCTGCTGGCTGAGACTGTTGTTGGGTATGTGAACCATCCTGGCTGGCATGTGATACATATGTTGCTCAGCACATTTCCTGCAGTGGGTTTTGCCACCCTGTGTAGTACTGGCTACTATGGTGACTCCAGTATGTGTTACAGATGTCATGGTGCCACTATGGGTGTTTACTGTCTGCTGCCATTACATTCAGCCACCCAATTCCCTTGCATGCTCACATCCATACCATAGCTACATGTAACAACACATTCTGCTCCATTTGGAAATTGGTAGGTTGATTGACTTACCTTGAGGGTGTGCCAGACTTGCGGATGGTGCTGGAGGGCTGCCTATGTCGGATGCACATAGTACACTCCCTATACATGGTTGAGCACAGGTAGTGTCATGGTTGGCATCCCTTTTACTGTATGTGCAAGTCAGAGAGAGGTGTCATTCCCTGGGTCCTTACTGTGTCAGTGCATGTGCTATGTGTTGCCTCTTTGCCAAGGCCAGGGCATACTGGGCACGCCTCCTTCTGCCTACTGGGGCAGGCTCAGGTTGTTTCTCCTCCGGGTCAATCTGTGCCTTTGCAGGCCTTGGCTTGGTGGGGGGCTGTGTGGCCCTGCCCCATGCTGTTCCTGCTGCAGCTGTTTCTGCAGGATCATAATGTGTAGCATAGCACATACCATAACAATTTGGGTACATGTAGCTGGTGAATACTGCAAGGCTCCACTAGATGTGTCCAGACACCAGAACCGTGACCTGAGCATCCCAAACACATGCTGTATTATATGTCTGGCCTGTGCGTGTGCCTCATTATGGTGTTGTTGTTCAGGTGTGTGTGCATTTCTGATGGGTATCATCAGCCATGGCTCCAGTGTGTACCCAGCACCCCCCACTAGGTGACCATAGGGAGTGTCCCCATTGGCAAATCTCTGGTACAGTTGCGTCAGATGCCATATGTGGGAATTGTCATACCTTCCAGGGCAGTCTGCACACACATTCATTATAATGCCCTGGGCATCACATATGACCTGGCAGTTGATGGAGGTGATGCCCCTGTGGTTGATGTAGGCCCTACCCTGCTCACAGGGTGGTGCTTTGATGCATATGTGCGTGCAGTCTATAGCACCCACTACCCCAGGGTATTCTGCTATTTGGTCGAAGAGATGCATATTGCTGGTCAACACCTCACGAGTGTTGAAGAAATATACGTGCTCACTGGCATGTGCTGACATGACATCCAGGAACTGGTGGAATACTCTGGATGCTGATGCCTGTGAGATCCCCATGATATCCCCAGTTGTGCTTTGGGAGGTATCTGTGGCTAGTATACCTAGGCCTACGCAGACCTTGGTATCCACTGGGATGGGTTCCCCTCGGTCAGTTTGGTGTGTCAGGTGTGGCACAGCTCAACAGTTTGCTGTAGGAGGCCTCTGTCCACCCTATGGTGCTCCACTATCTCCAGCTCATGTAGCCCCTGGTAGATTACCCTGGGTCTGTACACACTTCTCCATCTCCTCATTGTGGGTTGTTTGGCAGCATTCACATCCTCACCACCCTCAGCCTCTTGCACATGTTGTTCTATGTTGCCTGCTGCAGCCCTTCTCATTTTGTAGGTTTGTTTGTTAAAATTTCCCTGCTTGTATACCCCAGTGGTGTAGAGTGTGGGAAAAACCAGAAGGGAAGGTGTTTGCTTAGTTTATAGTAGTGTTCTGGGCTGGGCTAGTCTGCTGCCTGTGTAATTGGCTGTTTCTGATACATTTCACCTGCCAGCTGCACTAGTTCTCCTCAAATACCTTCCTACTGCTGTTTTCCCTTCCCATTGCCTCCCTGTTTAAGCCTGTGTGCATGCCGCACAAACAGAGTGCACAAATGTTCACACTGTTGCTATTTCCTTGTTTAACTTCTTTTTTCTTCCTGTAAAACACCTGATTAGGCTTTGTAAAGAGTGCTAGGCAAGTTTAGACACACACTCTAGCTTAGCTGTGCTAAGCTAGGAGCAAACCTGAGCCACAGGACTCCAGTCTGCTTACAGTATGCCTAACACACACCCCTATGATGTCACCTACCTCCTAGGCTTGCACCAAGCTATTCCTACTCTTACACTGTTGGGACCTTACTCACATGCTGGGGAAAACTGGGATTCACTATCCTTCCCCTCATTTGCATAGGATTGCCTGCTAATGCATAGTTACATGTCTCACACTGAGCCTCCCCCCTTAGCAACCACTACTCACTGGCCAGGTTGTCTTCTGCCTGCCGTTGACTTGCATGGCAGAATACTGATTTTAGTTAGAATGCTTATTTTAGGTTTATTTCCTTATTTTCCCTCCGATCCCGTTTGCGCTCTGCTGCCCTATGCTTAAACAGCCAAGATCGGTTAACAAAAAATAAACATTGATTTTATTATTTTTTTGTATTGTTTGCAATGCCAATGGCCTTATGCTTGGCCATTGGCATGCTTCCTCAATGATATGCAGTCTTTATATGGAGCTGTCATGCTCTGTTTTGGATTTTGCAGAAATGTACTCGGTTACTAACTGAGTACATTTCTGCAGATTGCACTAGTCCTGTACAGATGGATGCAAGCTTCCTGGATCACAAATTCACCTAATTTGCATGGATTTCTCCTGCAAATGAGGTGATTTGCATACAAGGGCTTTGTCCATGCAGGATTAGTGCAGGAGCTCTCGCGCACGCCCCTGCAGGCTGTTCCTGGATTGCACGGCAGACATATTGCCTGCTTAAGCTCCTGCACTGATCTTGCACTCTGTGCAAGCATTTTAGAATCCGGGGGCAATTCTTTTTAAATACTCAGTCACAGATTACAGAATACTTCCTCTTGCTCTTCACCTTCTTCAGTCATGATGGCCTCTGGCTGTGAGTCTGGTAGTGCTGCCTGGAGGGCATGTTCTCTGTTGTAAGCTACAGTTGCCTTTTTTGCTGCTTGTAGAATGGATGGTGGGACTTCTACAGAAAAACAGTCACTGTCCTCATTCATTTTGATTGCTAGTAATGAGTTAAGTGTTTTGGCATGTAATGACTGCCTCAGCTCTGTTTTAACTTTTCTCACCATGCTGAATTCTCACTCAGGTTCACAATTCGAATGTGGCAAACAAAGCAGCATTAATATGAGCTGCTTAAAGAGAAGTATTTGTTCTACTTCAGGATTTTGTAGGACTGCTCACCAGTACTTGAGGAAACATATATCTGTTTCAGAGTCCTGGCTGTGCTGTTGCTGTGGCAGCTTGAAGTTAATAACTTGGAATATGCCAAATTCATCCTTAAGTCAACTACGCTTTTGCCATTTCTTGCAAACTCCTAGTCGATTTGCAGTGTTCATTACAACTTCAATGTCAAGGTTTAATTTCAAAGAAGGGTTCAATAAACTGCCAATATATTGCAGTATGACATCACCGACAGACAAATGCTTTCTCATTTTCAGAAGGACTGCAACATAAAATGCTTTTGCTTGCTTATAGAAGGTTTGCTCAGTTACAGTACCAATGTCATCACCATTGTCATGCAGATATTTTTAAACCTCAGGTCCAACATGAAGGTGTTGTTGCTGCAAAATATTGTCATCCTCAAAAATATAATTACTGGTGGTGGTGGTGGTGATATTACCTAGAAATTCTACAGCAGCACGTGCATACGATTTGTGATATCACTGTACAGAGGTAAAAGGTGACTGCTTCTGGCCTGCAATTTCTCATTGCACTTAAGGAGAGACTCATAGTATACGTCAGGAAAAGGAGTACCAGTTTTACCTCACAACTTTTCAGCCATTCTGTTATGAGGTCTGTTCTATGTGACCAGAGTTCATATGATTGGAAGTATGATAAAAATCACAGGCCACAAGTCCAGTATTCACTTTACAACTTTATGAAGACTCAGTCAATGAGTGGGGGTATGTCAGATAAGTACAAGTGGCTCAATGTCAACAAATAATGCAAATTCATTTAGCTTCTGTTGCCTCTGTACACTATGTGAAAAGTGATTATAAATGCCTGATATTAAGTCTTCCACATGTGATTTCATTGCTTTCAAGCCTGATTTGATGCAAAGGTCTGCTATATGGCACAGGCAACCCACACCGAACAGATTATGACTGACAGTCTTTAATCTTAACAGTACAGAATTGTATTTACCAACCATGACTGCAGCATTATCTGATGGGCATGCAGCCGTATTATTTGTTGGAATATTGAATCTATGAAGACTTTCCATAAGGCAGTTGTATATCGCTTCACCTGTACCTGCCTCACAAATGGGCATGTCTAAGAACCGAACATTTCCAAACTTTGCATGGCCAAAAATCCAACCAGAATCACAAGAAGTTTATTATCACCCATATCAGTGCTTTGATCTAAATAAATGCAATAAGGCTGTTTCTGACAAACTGCTGCTGCATCTTCCTGATATTTTGGACCCATGGCACCACGTGTAATGCCTGCACACTTAGTGGCCCTACAGCTCACCTTCTTCAGCACTTCAGGATCATTGAAGTGCTTTTTCATGTATTTCAGCAGATGATCTGCAGCACTAATAGGTAAGTTATACTTTACAATAATGCAGAAAATCTCACTTCAGCTATTAATGCTTTCTGAGCTGTACTTGCTTGTCAGGCTTGGGTGGTAAACATGTTCATGATTAGCCTACTGTGCCTCTGTTGTGCCTCTGTCTAGCAGGGACACAGAAGAGATATGAATTGGGATTCTATTCCAGAGTGAGGGAGCCTCTGGGAAATGAATCTGTCCCTCCAGCATGTCCTATTTATTTTTGTGCTGAGGTTTAGGTCCCTGGAGCATGGGAGCATGTCCATTAATTCTTCTCTAGTTGCTGCAGGTGTTGGCCACTTTCCTTCCAGATGTGGCCTGATTTGCATTTATCTTGTGTTTCTCTGTATCCATGTGCCTGTGCAGATCATGGTGTCCCCCATGGCCAATGTGAAGATTGGGGAAAGATGGGCGAAGGCTGCCAACCTAGTCAAATAGAATGTGATACATAATTCTATCATTTGTATAAACAAATGTAAAATACAGGCTTGTGTTCTTAAATGAAAGAAAACACTGTAAAATGTGAACTTCAAGAGTGTTGCAACATTGCCATCTGCTGTAAGGAAAACCAAGCCAAGCATTTCAAATGTTCTTTGAAGTTACAATTATCTAAAAAAGTGGTGCCGAAGCAACTGGCTGAACACATTCTTTCTATTGTTTTAACTTAAGGAATAATTGTTAGAGTATACATGTGAAATGTCTTTTATTGTTGTAGTTTCCTGAGCAGGTGTTAGATTGCTAAATAATGCAGTTTGTGGCCTGGGAACTCCAGACTAAGTGTCAAAATGATGTAATGTGAATACTGGGAAAACCTAAGTGTCAAAATGATGTAATTTGGGAGGGCCTAAGCAGAGCTTTTGTTAGTGAGTTTTAAAAACTACTGTTGAGAGAGAGACTGAAAGCATTTTGTCTTGGACCATCAACCCCAGCACTGCTTATGCTCTTTATGTCTGTAAGTAGGATTATAGCACTGTGTTTTCTCTTAAGAATAGCTAAAGATTAGAAAGTTAGATTAAGTGTTTTTCTTTGACATCAGACCTGTCCAACTGTATTATTTTAAGTTTCTGTGTGATCTCTGAACACTTAGATATCTCTGTGGTGTAGTAGTATTGTCTTGTGTTTTAATTATTTATTATTAAATATTTTTAAAACCTTTACCTGTGGCTGGTTTGTGTAGAGACAAAGTAAACTCTAGAGTAGATTGCATATTTATAGAGTATTGTAATAAGCCACTCTAATAAGCCTTAGACTGAATAGTCACATTACCAATTAGATAATAATATTGCACAGTAATAATTGGACACCCTTTTAAGGGCCTTTGGGTAGCTGATAACTTTTAGCTGGTGGTGGCAGAAATTACTACCATATAGTCTGGGTAAAGGGGCACAGCTGGAGAATCTGTGTCACCCTTTCCCAGGAGTGTCTGTGAAGTTGTATAAATACTTATCTCAAAGTGTGTGTGGTGTGTCAGCTACCTGAGCAGGGACATGAAGCACTGGTGGGACAGAGAGGGTACTGGAGGTTAGCTTGCTAGCTAGGCTGAGATCTGGACCCTATAGCTGTGCCACTGGGGAGTCTTATTGGGGACCTGGAGAGCAAGGGAGCAACCAGCCCCAGACTGACTGTGATCTCTGTGTGCACTTAAGGGAAATTGTACTTTACTGTGAGTATTTGTTATCCTTTCCTCTTCTATGAGACGACCTCCCTGGTGTTAGTGGTGAGGACTGAGGCTCCTTGATTGCTGGGCCAGGGCACGGTCGTCACAGCCTAATATTGCAGTAACAGACTTTACAGAAGGTATACCCTAGCCCAAGCTTGCTCTCACTTAGCCATCAAATGACATCTTCCAAGCTTCTTGGAATGAAAACAGTTTTCTTTTTTTGTCATCATGACATGTTAAATAAACACAAGAACCTCCTCTAAGGAGGAAGACATTGATATCTTGCAAATCATTTTACTACTACTAATAAAGAAATATATGACTGAGCGAACACCTAATACCGTTTCCATCTTTAGGCATCTCTGCCTCTGATTGCTCTGCATGGGTGGTCACTGGGTCCTCAGTTGCACTGCTTGTGATTGGCAGTGCTACTGCAGGTACAGCTTGAAATTAAGACATTCTTTTTTCCTTGACCTGACCTATTTGTAAAATGAAAGAAAAAACTATTTAGCCTCCTCTAAGTATGACAACAGAAATTATGCTGAAAGCCAAATTATATTGCTAACAGAGATATTACTGAGAACAGGTCTCAACCTTTTCACCTTCAACCTTCTCTGCTTGTCCAGGTTGTCCCTTTGATGGGGATTGTCATGTTTTTATTTGCAATACCTGTTTATGCTTGTGCTACAGGTGCAGTTGTTGCAGGTATGGCAGAAATACTTTGTGAACACCTCTAAAATCAAAACATGGTATCATCCAGCAACCGGCCAGTGTAAGACTAAGAGACATGAAAAAGTTTAGGTGAGCTAGCTGACTTGGGGTGGGGGGGGGTTATGGTGAACTCTTCAATCAAGTTCATTCAATAGACAGGATTTATGACAAACACAACTAGTCACTCAGATAAGCACAGCAATGAAGTCCACACACACACACACACACACACACACACACACACACACACACACACACACACACACACACACACACACACACACACCTATTAAAGCATTTACATGCATGATTTATAATTCATATGTTCTTCATAACAGAGAAAGACAGGTGTATGCTTGATAGATACAGTGTTAAATGTCATGATGTCATGGTGGGACACAGAAACACAACAGAGAAACCTGAATTAGGCTTACAGAAGCATGGACAGCTAACATACACACAAGACAAGTACCATCACCACCTGTTCTACTTTTTTAACTATAATGTGATAGTGTTAGTGTATGTATTTTGTAAAAAGCACAGTGTGCATATAACCCAATATTAATCTGAAAATGAGATATGTATTCATTTATAAACACATTATGGACTGCACATATCCAGACAAACTGCCCAGTTAACAAAAATCACAGTAGCTAGTGAATCTTTAACTGCTGCTTTTCAGATCTTTAGCAAACATATACAATGTATAACATTTTTCCAGAGCTAACAGACTTGTATTGTCAAAGCTCAACATCTGTGAAACCCTCTCTTTCCATACGCTGTTACATATGGGATCTGTAAACCCGTCACAAAGTTCACCTTTATCCAATTTTTAAAGAACAGAGTGGAGGAGGAAGCCAAAACTAGTTGAAGCAGCACAGCACAGGTCTTTTTACAACTCAGGCCTCCCCATCATTCCCTCCTCCACCTAGCCTGCACCTGTAACTCTGTATCTGTAATTGCACACCACCACAAAGCACAGATTAGAGGCTATCAGCTGGTGAATTGCTCTCAACAATAAAAGCAAGTGCAGACAGCATATCTCTTAATCTGTTAGCACAATAGTAAGCAATTAGTGATAAAGCCAAAAATGTAAGGGGGGTGTGTGTGGGGGCCAGAAGCCAGGGAGATAGTTTACTTTAATAAATATTGCCTTTATGAAGTGGGTACAGTAACACTCTTTGCATTATAATACATTTTCTGAAGTATATGAAGTCTGACACTAAAAGCACCTGTTATTACTTTGTTTACTGACTTAATGCAGTCCTCAGTCTGCCAAGAAATGTACATTTCACAAGACAAAGCACCTTAGGACTATTTAACTATATACCCCTAGGACAGCAAGCTCTATGCTGGGTAAAAGTGCACAATGCATACAGAAACTGACATTACACCATATCGTAACACAGGTGCAATATTTTATTATTAGCAACCACAACATACACATACTATGGGTAAAAACAGTTACTATCAGCTTATTAACAATTTCAATTACAAAGCTCACTGGATGGTTAAAATCTTTTACTTTACACTTGCATAAAAAATTTCTTTTGATGACTTAATATAATTCAATATTATTTTGTAGGGTCGGGTGCCTGCCTCAATAAGAAACATTATGTGTTCTTAGCTCTATGTGATAATACAGTTTCAAAAGTCATCTTGAAAGCCAACATTGCATTGCAGTTTTTTATTTATAGGCTTATAGGTGTGTACTAGGCTAATGGCCCTGGAGCCTTTACAAGCCTAGCCCATAGGATTACCGTGGCATTGTGCCACCTGACCTTAGTTTCTACTGCCTCTGTCGAGTAGAGCCAATGGAGTGATCCTCGGGGTGAATTTTCTATTTCCGATCCACTCATCAAGATTTCTCTTGAAGAGAGCCAGTGAGGTGCTCTGCTTGACATGTATGGGAAATCTATTCCATAGCATGGGCAGTCTCTGGGTTATGAACCTGTCCTTCCAGCATGTTCTGTTGATTGTGGTAATGAGGTTGAGGTCTCTGGAGCATGTGGTGTGGAGGGATTGGGATTTCTTTAGCTGTAGCATTTCTAACAGAGCTGGGTCAGACATGGCTTTGTAAGTCAAGCAGAGATCACCTCTAAGTAGGTGATATGAGACAGAGAATAGTTGGAGTTTTTTGAGTCTGTCCCTACAGGACAAGTGTTTAAGGCCTAGAATCCTCCTTTTGAGCTACATTTGTGGCCTCTCCAGTTGTTACAGGTGTCTAGTGAGGTACATGCCAAATGGGGCATTGTACTCGATGATTGTCCTAATGAGGGAAGAGTAGAGGGGAGACAATGACCTCTTTCTTCCTGGATGCAAAACTCTTAGTAATGAGATGTGCCACACAGAAGGACTTTCTGACCACTGTGGCAATGTGGTGGTCAAAAGAGAGGTTGCTGCCAAGCTATGTTCCTAGATCTCTTATAACACCTTCTGTGTTCAGTGGACTACCATCGATGTGGTAATTCAAGGGAACCAGGTTTTTACCAAGGGGGATGATGACACATTTTTTGGCATTGAGCTTAAGGCCATGCTTCTGACACCAGTCGTTGGTCTCATTGAGGTCTTTCTGTAGGATGTCAACATCACTTGGGGAGTTAATAATAGCTCACAACTTGCAATCATCTCTGAACTTTGTCAGCCAGAGTCCCTTCGTGTTGGCCTGGACTTCAGAGAAGTAGATACCAAACAGGAGAGGACCCAGGACCGAACCCTGTGGGACTCCACTCATGACTGGTTGACAGTCTGACTTGGAGTCAGCTACTTTCACACTGTGGGTTCTATCTGTGAGCCAGTTTCCAACCTACCTAGTGAGATAGGGTTTGATGCCTAGCTTAGTGAGTTTTTCTATGATTCATGAGTGGGGAATGGTATCAAAGGCCTTGGCCAGATTAAGGTAAGCTGTATGAGCCACCTTGCCTTCATCCAAAGCTCTGGTGACTGACTCAAAAAAGTCAACCAAGTTGGGCAGGCATGAGCTACCCTTCACAAAACCAAATTGTGTAGGATCCAGAGTTTGGAGATTCCCTGTATCCTTGTTTATTAGGTCCATGATGATGCATTCCATAGCTTTGCATTTCAGACTCATCAGGCTAATGATAGTTCCCGGGGTCTGTAGTCGCTCCTCTCTTGTGGATAGGGATGACTGTAGCAGTGCACCATTTGTTAGTGATAAAGCCTGAGGTGAGGCTGTGATTGAACAAGGCACACAGGTGAGGTGCCAGTTCACTCTGTAGTTCATGTAGAACACAGCCGGGGGTATTATCAGGTCCCATAGAAGCTGTATTCTTGGCCTTGGACAGTGCTGTTTTAACCTGTGCAGCAGTAATACTGGGTGCCTGGCAATCCATTGGTATTGTGATTGATCCTTTGGGGGGAGAAAGGGGTAAAATTGGCACTGAATCTGTCGGCCAGTATATTGACAATATTTGTTGGCTCGGTATAGGAGGTACCATTGTGCAGTATTTCTGAGCAAATGTGGGTATTGCCATGGAGATTCTTTACATAACTATAGAAGGCCTTGTGGTTGTCTTTATCGGCTGCAATTTTGTTTTCATAGCTAGCTTTAGAGGATTTGATGAGGGAGCTCAACTTTTTGTTGAGGCTGATAAGGGAGTTTTCCAGTCTTGGGACATCACCTTATTCTGCATCAGTTTCCTCCTTCTGTTGTAGAGTTTGTTTATGGCAGGGGACCACCAGATTGGCTTCCATTTTTTGAGGAGAGCGTCTTGGTTCTATTGGATATGGCGAGATCCATGCATTTGTGTACGTGTTCATACAGTGCATTGCTGTATGATTCGGTGGTCATGGAACTATTCACCATTTGCATGGGTGCCATGAAGTTAGCCACCTCTGTTTTTAGAAGCCCAAAGTTAGCTTTGGAGAAGTTTTTCATGGTGGTTACATTTGTGGGGGGGTGAGATGGATGTGGATTTCCAAGGTGATTAGTTTGTGGTCGGATCTAACCAGGGAGGAGTTGACAATTGGTATAGAGCGACAGTCGCCCATGCTAGTAATGACCAGGTTAAGGATGTTGCTACCTCTAGTGGGGGTAAGAACGAGCTGGTCCAGGGCATTAGAAGTAATGAATTCCAGAAAGCGTTGGACAAGTGTATTAGTACATGAGTAGTTTTCCCAGTTAATGGAGGGGTAGCCAACATCGCCCAGTATGAGAGTGTTAGGTTGGACCCTAATATTCTCCAGGGTGCTTAGGAACATGGAGTGTGAGTTTTGGGACATGGTCGGAGACCTATAGCAGGGTATGATCTGAATTGCTGTCTTACTCAATGTTAGCTACACCTGAAGTATTTCAGATGCGTTATATTGGGCTACCAGTCTGGAGGTGTACACATCCTTTATGAATATGGAAACATCACCGCCTTTGGAGCTTCGGTCCAAGTTCATTATGCTATACTATTAATCACCCCCCACCAGACCCCATGATAGTCTGTGAGATATGAGATACAAAATTATGCATTGCATCAAAAGTCACTATGTGTAAACTGAAATTAAAAATCAGCAGAAGGCACAGATACAGCTCCATAGAATTCATTATTTAGTTATGTGACTGCAGATGTTATGGAGAAACATGGAGTAAAGAAAATGTGTAATCTTTTTTCCTGGCAATAAGTAGTTTTTGTTTTCTAACAAAAACTACTTATTGCCAAGAAAAAAGAAAAGGTTATCTGAACACCATATCTTTGACATTCTCCCTTTAAATGGAATCCAATCCATAGCTGAGACGAGGAAAGGGAGAGAGAAAAACTGAGGCAGAAAGAGATGGTAGTGACCTGTGAGACTTCTGCTATCCATCAGCACAGGTGGAAAAGGACTGTGTGACTCACATACAAACACACACACACAGTCACACATTCACATATGCAAGTATACACACATACAGTAAACAGAAGCAACAAGCCAAACCAGTCCAAAGCAGGAGGCTTTATTGTACACATGATAAGCACACAGGCAGGAAAACACATAAATGTTCCCAAATCTTTGCGTTTTCATAAAAAACTTCATGAGATGCTAACCCATTCATGTGGTTAATGACTACATTTATAGGCACATCAATTTAAGATATCCAATAGCCAAACAACTCTAATCAAATATTAAAATTCAACTATACATTTATTTCACGTTCTAATCATCCCACTAAGTAAACCACCTTATTTAATAGTTGAATAGCCATAAAACCATAAAATTAACATTACTTCAGTATTGTTAAAAACAGGTTAAACAATCTAAAATCAGATTTAGTAAAAATCACAAAAAAATAATAAAATAAATAAAAGGAACACAGTTAATTACATCTTCAGTATGGTTCAATAACAATAGCACCATCTTGTGCGTAAAGTCAGTAATTGCATACATCAGCTTAGAAACAGAAAAAACATGGGAAGGAAATAATGCTAGATATAGAGACATGCATGAATGAGCGTACCTTTGTTGAAGGTTGTGCGATAGGGCTGGCAACTCAGCACGTAAAAATCAACTGCCAATCATTAGCGGACCGGAGTTCCGCTGTGGCGACCCCTAAGCGGGAAAAGCCAAAAGACACAACATAAATATAAAAGTTATATGTAAAATAGCAATCATAAAATAGTAATCATAAAATAATTTTGCAAAATACTGTGATATTTTGAAATAATATCATTCAACATTAATAGGCCTAGAGTTACAAAACTCTACAATCTTGCTGACCTCATAAGGAGCAACCTTTGTCAGCAAATCCCATAATGTTGAATGGTCAAAATTTTGCAAATACACTGAAATCGACATTTCTGATCACTCTACACCCCAAAACAAGTGCCAACATGGGTCAAAAAGGGAGTGGGATTTTGCGATTCGCAACATTTGCATTCACAATTTTGGGATGGTGCCGCACTCCTTTTGTACATACTCGCTTGACTATCTACTGGTCAACATTATGATGGTAAACCAGTTCCAAGCCCTGGCTGCTACTCCAGAATAGGCACACTCACCCTCCCTGTCACCTCTGTCAGATGCTTGAGCTATTAAGCATACTTAAATCACCTGGGCTATAGCCAGGCCTTTGTAATTGTAGCTTTTGTTGTTCTTTGCTATTACATTTGTAGCTGATTAAAACCTCAGGATGAAAATAAAGATGAACAAGTATGTGATGGAAAAGTCATTATATAATGTTCTCCACAAGTTAGAATTTCCCAATTGCAGATAACAATCGCAGGCAAACAGAAAGAACAGGACAGCTGCAACCCTGATTCATTATACTCTGTGGAGGTCAAAGAGGATTTCCACATCCAAATAGCAGTCTCAGACAAAAAAAATGAAGAAAAGAAAAGTAGCAGCTGTTTTTACCATACTTTGGGATGTTCTCTTTGCTTCACACACAAATATACTGTCTTCCCTTTTAAGACAAGCTGCTAGAATGCACAGACAGTTCCATTCCATTGTGAAGTAATGCTCTGTATGAAGGAAACAATGAAGATGGCAACACTAAACAATACCATTTTTTTAAAACAAACCAGTTATACATTCTAAATTTCAAATAAAATACACAGCTGTTTACATTTTAAATTCATTAAACATCTGACAAAATAGGTATTTTGGGGAAGCTAGTGTTTATTTATCCTGCAGGCAGTGTGTGTAATTTAATGTTTTCTTCTATTTAACTAGGGCAGAGAGAAAGATTAGTGCTTTTGATTGCTCGATGATTTGATGAAGCACACAGGATGGTACTAAATGTGGTGGTAGTACATATAGGATACAAGTAAATAAAACTATTTACTTCCTGAAATGAAATATCAGATATATGGATTTATTACCCCTTGAAATTTCTGTATGTCATTGTGATTATATGAGGTAGTGCCATCTGTGCCAGACAGAGTAGGGGATTGCATGTGTAACAGATGCCAGCATAGCTAGTTAGGGTTTTGTAAAGAATTTTATGTCATTTGACTATCACAATGAGTTGTACAGATGTTTGTATTAAAAATGTATTTCTAAATTTGCTTGTGCTAAAAATGCATCAAGAGTGGTTCCTGCTGGACAGAAAAGAGATATACATGTATGTCAAACAGTATCATTATAACTCATTAAATATATATGTTTTAACAGATAATTTTGAAAAGAAAGAGATTAATCTCAGTTAAGCTAATTTTGAAAAATAGGTTGAAAATTAAATTGGTTGGTTTAGGCAGCAAAGATTTTATCTTACAGGTCTGATTGTAGCCAGAGACAAAAATGTCTGGAAAAAACAGGACTAAGAATCTTACTGTCCTTAGGGTAATTGCTACACCAGAAGGGTGGACGTTTTTGAAATTGTTTTACAGCTTTCAGATGCTGCAACAGATCTTAGCAAAGCTCTGGGTATGGATTGTACCAGAGTCAGCTGACCAGATATGTCATTCAATAACCAGCACTGAAATGATTCTTTAAATATTAGTGAGAGATATGATAGAACTCTCACAGCAACACTTTGTTTTTTGGAACCTGACAAGAAAGATCTCTCACAGATATCTCACACAACCACACTCATCATCTTGTCTTGCTGTAGTAAGTGACTTAACTAGGGAACAGTAATTTTTTGTCAGTCAGGAAATTATAATGTTAGTTAAGTATTGTTTTTACACATCTGTGTGACTCTATCCAATGTTTTTTTTTGTATCTCCTGTGATTGAAACTCGGGTGTTTATTATAACTAAATATTCAGTATTGTAATGCTTTCTATTTTATTATTTATTATTAAATATTTTTATACCTTTCACTTTTAGAAAATATGCTTAACATCTTAAGAGTACTCATGCTTATTTTACTGTCACTGTGGCCGCTCCTGAAAGCATTGCTGAATTGTTCAAACTCTACCATTTGTATTAGTATTCATTTTACTCTGTATAATTAGGTACCCTTGTAAAAGCCTTAGAGTAGCTAACTGGTGGCAATGTAATTTACCTTATTGTCTGGGCAGAAGAGGCACAGCTGATAAATTTGTGCCACCCTTTCCCAGGTGTGTGTGTGTATGTGTGTGTGTGTGTGTGTGTGTGTGTGTGTGTGTGTGTGTGTGTGTGAAAATCAAATATCCAAGTGTGTGTGTCAGCTACTTGGAACAGGGACATAGTGCTCCAAAGTGGTCAGTGTGGAGTCTTGTTTGGAGCCTGGAGAGAGAAAGAATCCAGCTCCAGGTCTGGAGTGTGCTCCCTGTGTGCTCTTAATTGAAACTGTGCTTGATGCAGAGATCTGCATCTGGAAATACTGTGTGTATCCATTTTTGCTCCTAGTGGCCATCCCTCACCAGTGTCAGTGGTGAGGATTGAGGCTCCTTGATTACTGGCTTGGAGTAGGGAACATCACACATTGGTGGTAGCTGGGTGGTACATTAATTGAACTTCAGTAGCCTGTGGGCTGCTGTCACTAAAGGTGTCTGTACTTTCTGCAGCCGCAAAATAAACATACATAATTTCATTTTCACAACAGTTTATTTTTGTTAGTTTAGTTTAGTCAGGGAAAGCAGACAAAGATGTCAGTAGAGGATTATGGCAAGCTGACAAAGAACCAGTTGGCCAAGGTGTGAGAAGCCAAAGGACTGCTGCATGCCAACCCGACTAAAGAGGAAATTATTTCATCCTTAGTTGCAACTGCAGCACAGACCAGCAACCAGTTAGACCACCAGTCTGGTGATGGGGATTTGCAGCCCTCAGAAATAGTATAGTTCACCTAAAAAAACATCTGGAGTTAAACATACTTGAATTGGAGGCCAGACATTTTGAATTACAATCAGCTGAGAGACTGTAGCATTTGGAGACCAAAGAAAAGGATAAACAGTGCCAACATAGAAGGGAGATGTTGAATCTTCATCAGGGTCATGGAGGAAGGGAATAACTAAACCCCAGAAGCAATAAAGGTCAGTATATTTCTTCTACAGTTTACAGAGGGTGATAATTTTGACAGTTTTACTCATACATTTGAAAGAGTATGTAAACAGTATAATGTTGACCAAGGGCTCTGGTTATAGCTCCTGACCCCTTACTCCATGGTAAAACTGTAACTGCTGTTTCTAAATTGTCTGATACTGATTGTGTAAATTATGATAAAGTTAAGCAATGTTTATTGGAATATTTTTAGTTAACAGCTGAAGCTTACAGAAAAAAGTTTTGTGAGCATAGATGCAGGACAGATGAAAATGTATGTGATTATATTGCTGAGTTAAGCACTTGTTTTCATAGGTGGGTGAGTGGGTGTCAGCTCACCACTTTTGAAGGGCTGGCAGACCTTTTGGTGAGGGAACAAGCCCTTAGCATTTTGCTTGAAGACACGAGAATCTGGTTGGCAGACTGGGAATGAAACTCTGCAGATGAGCTGGGAAGAAAAGGGGATCTCTACTTAGCAAGCAGGGCACCACTGAACAAAAAGGGGATACCCAGTGCTGCAAATGGATATAATGGAACCACCATCCCAACAGAGTCCATCAGTAACTGGGGAAACCACTAGTTCAGGAATACGGCCAGGATCAGAGGTTAGATGCTTTAAATGTAACCAGAGGGGCCATGTAGCATACAAATGTCCACTAAAGCAAAGTGGAGAATAAAAGGTGAGGGAGCCAGCAAGTGGGAATAACAGCATGCCAGTGGTAAGTTGTCTTGGGACAACAGGGGTACCAAAGTATTATCAGAGTTTGTATCCTATTTTAGTGGATGGAAGACAGGTCAATGCTAAGAGAAACACAGTTTCTCACACAACCATACTTGCTTGGGCAGTCCACTACAGTCAGAGCTTTAGGAGGGACCCCATCCCAAATACCTTTGGCCAGGGTTCCCCTTGACTAGGACTGTGGAAAAGGAAGCAAGCAGGTAGGTATATCTGAGGACATCCCTGCAGATGTCTTGTTAGGGAATGATTGTGATGATGCAGCACCTTGTGTACATGCAGTGACACTCAGTCAGGCTTGGAGACAGGCATGTGGGGCTGGTAGCCTGGGGGAGACCCAGACAGACCCCACACATGAAGATGGGGCTGGTGAGGTGGCTATTTCAGGGAGGGATCTACTCTGTATCAGTTAGTCTGAAAGTGAGACAAGCTGCCGCTAGGTACTGATGTTCCCAATGGACAGGGTGACTGCAAGAACAGAGGTGAGTAGTAGTATCCAGGCTGACAGTGAGGCATCACTGTCAGAAGATACCAGGGTTCTTGTGAAGAAAGAGCTGGGAAGGGTAACAAAGGTAGAGTTGAGACAGACTCAGCTTTCCAACCCTACATTATGAGGGTTGAGGGAGGTACTTAAGGAGGCACCTGGTTCTCAAGGAAAAGGGGAGCCTGTATACTGGAACAAAGGGTACTGTATACAGAGTGGACCCTTGAGGGAGGCCTAAAGGGTGAGGTAATAAAGCAGTTGGCAGTATCCAGAGCCTATCATATGGCACTTCTAGCCATAGCCCATAACATTCCTTTTGTAGGCCATATAGGCATAAAGCATACCAAGAGACGTATTATGCTGAACTTTTATTGGCCTGGGATTGCAAGGGGTGTAACAGGGTACTGCAGGAACTGTGAGCAGTGCCAAAAGGTAGGCAAAGCAGGATACAAGGTCAAAGCTCCTTTGATGCCTTTGTCTGTGATTGAAGAGCCATTACAATGGGTAGCTATGGATATTGTGGCACCGCTGACTATCCCAAATTCCATAGGAAAGAAGTATATCCTGGTGGTAATAGATTATGCTGCTAGATACACTGAGCTGGTAGCTCTGTCCTCCATCGATGCAGAGAATGTGGCAAATACTCTGTTAGAGATCTTCAGCAGATTAGGTTTTCCTAAAGAAATACTGAATGACAGAGGTGCCAATTTCATGTCAGACCTGCTGGCTTGTCTGTGGAAGCACTGTGGAGTGAAGCACCTAAAGAAAATCAAATATCCAAGTGTGTGTGTCAACTGCTTGGAATAGGGACACAGTGCTCCAAAGTGGTCAATGGGGAGTCTTGTTTGGGGACTGGAGAGAGAGAAAGAAAGTCCAGGGTCTGGAGTGTACTCCCTTTGTGCTCTTAAGCGAAATTGTGCTTGGTGCAGAGAGCTGCATCTAAAAATAATGTGTGTATCCATTTTTGCTCCAAGTGGCCGTCTCTCACCAGTGTCAGTGGTGAGGTTTGAGACTCCTTGATTAGTGGCCTAGAGTGGGACCATCACAGCCATTATAATACATGTATACATTCTTGGCAGCACAGTGGCACAATGGTTAGTGCTGCTACGGCCTCATGGCACTTTGTTTTTCAGCTCATTACTTGGCTGGGTTGTTTTTGTATTAAGTCTGCATGTCTTTCTTCTGTCTATGCTGTTTTTATAAGGTTGTTCTGCTCCTTCATCATCCCAAAGACATGCCATAGGTAAACTAACAACCCTCCACATTTCTCATATATGGGCATGCTGTGTCATAACAAAAATATGCATGCATCCTGTGACAGACTGCTATCCTGTCCAGTACTACTTTCTCAGCCTTGTATCCACCAAGTGCAGGGATAGGCTCCAGCCCCAACACTGAACTATTTAAAGGAAATAACTGAAATATGAAAATAAATGTGTGTTTATTGTACATCGCAGGCACAACCACACGCACGCACACAAACACACACACACACACACACACACACACACACACACACACACACACACACACACACACACTGACATACTTGTTAATGATAACAATATTATTTTAAGTGAATTTTCAGTTCTGTTATTCCCTTATTTAGCATGTGAGTTCGTATAAAGCAACTTTACTTTCTTGGAAGCTGATACCAGTCAATTAAATAGTTGAAAAAGTTATTTTCTGATTAGTTGCTGAGCTGAGTTTAAGCATCAGTACAAATTCTATGACCAATAATAATGATTTACTTCAAATGTTCATGTTGAAATAATGAAGATATTTTTTTCTGACATATGGCAAATTTTAACATGAGTTGCAATGATAAAAACAGATATTGTTTTATGACTTTTGCATGCGGACTTCCATTTCCTTCCTATTTTGTTCACCATAAATATTACTGTAAGAAGAAAGCAGTGTGCAGTCCTTTTTGGTCTCTGCTTTATTAGTAACTGCCATTAAGAAGAAAGTGGAGTGTTAAGATACTCTTTGTTCACCATTCACCACAATAATCTGCTCATCTGTCAGCAGATGCTGACCAACTCTTGTCTGTGGTTATGGATCATTGCTTCTTTAAAAACATTATAGAGTATGACAGTGACATATCTGTGGTTTAGCAAATGACAGTGTCTTCATTAGTGTGACTCAAAATCCTGCTTAACACATGTTTTAATACATTTTAGTAGTTCCTATTCTTAGTACCATTTTGATCACAATATACATTTATATTTGTGTTATTCTGTTGGTTTGTTTAATTGAACCAAAGGCTCTTTAAAAAAAGAGGCTCATGAGGAGGCGTTCCTTAATGGGGACCTAAAAACAATTCATTATTACAATTGTAGCTGCTTTACCTGTGTAGACAAAAACCACACGGTACCCAGGGAAATCCTGTCCACAAAAAGGCAGTACATGCAGCATCGACCCAAACAGTACTCAGGGCCAGGACTGAAGTCCTGATCGTGCAGCAGGGAATACTAACCACTATTTTGTTGTGCCATGTATCATGTATTAAATCTCACCTTCGTATATCCTGTATTTTACAAGTGACTACTCTTATGTATTGTACTTTATAGATGATAGGTATGTTTTCTTATCTATTGATCTGCTTATTTATTCAATTTATTAACCAGGCAGGTAAGTGGACTGGATGACAGACCCTTTTCAGTCATGACCTAGGCACATTGACAGCAGTGACACATAACATTACATATTATATATAGAAAGTTATTTACGTCACAGCAGAAGTTGTGGTATACAGTACCATTGTACCTATAATATCACATATTTATGTATGTACAATATGTATTCTTAAGCTCATTGGGTTGATAGATAAATGCTAGGCTAACTGATCTCTGGCTGAGCATTTTAAAAAGATCAGAGGTAGTTTCTAGGCTTTTAACCAAGGGAATCATTAAGGAGCCTAGCCCAAATTCCTACTTGCTTTTAGCAGTACCTTGTTAAGTGACTTGCACAAGGCCACACAGTATGCAAATGAGGGATTAGGGAATCAAATCCTGTATCACAGCAACTACAGTTCACAGCCTTAACCCTCCGTGCCAACTGCAAGGTTAATTAAAAGCGGTATCAGTATCAGATATATTTAAACATTGTGGAAATTTAAGTGGCTGAAATATACAGTACAAATTCTAGCTAGCCACTGTATTTTAAAGCAGGCACATGCAGATTCCTTTAACAGATGTTCTTTTAGCTGCAGTTTAAACAGCTCCAGTTAAAACAGATCCAACATGTTTTCTCTCCTTACATTTATGGAAAAGTGATTACAAATAGCTAGTCCAAGCTCAGAAAGACCTTTCCACTGATTTATGTTTTGAATTTTGGATCTAATGAGGGTTAGGTTTTCCTCCACAAATTTTCAATGGGAGTAATTTTTTTTTAATTTAATTGATATGTTGCTCCTAACAAGTAATACACATGTACATACTGTATCTTGAAATTGGCTGCATGAGTACATTGTGTTTGAAAAGTGATCATACTTGTATGCTACACCTTAAAAACTGACTTTAGATGAATAAAACATAGCACTCTGATGAAGACAGACCTAAATCTGACAGTGTTTTGCACCCTGAGCTCATCATAGTTGAATGTTTAACACCATGTACCATGACCAAAAGACAGTGTTCAATTCTGTAATGAGAAATATTAGACCTGGCACACATCGATACCACACTCTTCTGTCTTCCCATAGACAAACTACTTAATAGCTTCTTAGCTGTGCATGACACACAGTGGGAACTGCATGAAACAAATGAAGACATTGCAGTAGCACTGAATTATATCATCACCTGCAGCCTGACTGTTGCTTCATCTGACATTCCAACATTTATGTGTACTGTGGCAAGTCCTGAAAGGTCAGCTCCAGTACTGCCTAGGTTTATAGATGATACCTATTAACATTGAAGGCATAAGCTGTGCTGTACATCATAAAATAGCAATGTACCTTACTAAAGGTCTTGTGACAGCAACAGGCATATCTTGACGGAAGAAAATTGGCAAAATAGTTACATTCATTTGCTCATCTACTGACCACTCAAGGAAATTGACAAATGGATTATGGTCAGCAATGGTCAAGATCCCAGCTGCCCACAAAAGGGACAAAAGGTTACAGATCATGCTTGACTTTAATATGGATATAATCTTAGATGATAAATTCCCATACATTTGAAAGAGTTCTCACTGCAACTTAACAAGAAAATCAGAAACAATCCAACATTAGAATCCCTAATTAGTATATTGAAGAAACACAACTGTTGCAAGTGTGTGTGTGTGTGTGTATGAGTGTGTGTGTGTGTGTGTGTGTGTGTGTGTGTGTGTGTGTGTGTGTGTGTGTGTGTGTGTGTGTGTGTGTGTGCATGTGTGTGTGTGTGTGTGTGTGTGTGTGTGTGTATAGGTGTGTGTGTGTGTGTGTGTGTGTGTGTGTGTGTGTGTGTGTGTGTGTGTGTGTGTGTGTGTGTGTGTGCGCGTGTGTGTGTGTGTGTGTGTGTGTGTGTGTGTGTGTGTATGTGTGTGTGTGTGTGTGTGTGTGTGTGTGTGTGTGTGTGTGTGTGTGTGTGTGTGTGTGTGTGTGTGTGTGTGTGTGTGTGTGTGTGTGTGCGTGTGTGTGCGTACGTGCGTGCTATGCATGTGTGTGCACATGTGGGGGTGGGTGAGTGAGGATGTGTGCACAGTCTTCAAGTCCACAAGTTTCACAGCTTATTCCAGTTAATTCCTGAGTCACATGAGCTTGCTATGTGTAACAGTGACTTCATGTGATAACCTTCTGCAGTTACCCATATAATTCACTGGCCTTTTTTTTTGTGCAGTAAAACCATATGTAATAAGTAGTTAATAAGCTTATTGTTTTCACTGGTTCCCCACTCCTTTCTTTTGCTTCTCCATCTGTGGGAGTGGGGATCTGACAGACAAACCTTGGCATCTATGTATTTTACACTTACCATAAGAATTAGTCATGTTGGATGGACTTGCTGGTGTGCTTTTAAAAGCTATTGTCTCAAGGGATCCATTAAAACCATCACTGATATGAGGAAGTGAGATAGCATTTTTGATGATTGGAGAGATGGGGGGTGGTGGAGTTGAGGTCTCCTTGAGGCTGTTGCGTCCTCGTGCTGGTGACTTCCTAACATAACGGAAGGTCCTTAGTAAGAAATTTGACTTGCTGGCATCTTGGTCTCCACCATGATTACTAAGAAAGGAAGTGTCTCCAAAAACATCTCCCCCTCGTCCCACATGCATTGTATGTCTGAAATCTCCAAGAGGTGGACTTATCATATCTGGAGTCAGATCATTTTTGAATCGTCTCTTCCCACTGGAATTCGACACAAGACTCTTTATCACAGGCAACTTCCCCAAACTCATTTTGAATTACCCGCTGTTCCTTTTGACCTACTCTTTCCCAAGCTTGATGTTGTTGGTCTTCCTGTTTTTATGATGCAGATGTCCTCCAATTAGTTTTTGCCTTCACTCTGTATTCAGCCAGAAAGGTATTTGCGCAAGTAAATACCATGCATTTTACTGTCCGTTTCAAACGGCCACGTATGTTTGCTTTCTTAGGTTTTCTCAAAGGAAACGAGTAAGAAACCTGATATCGTTTCTGTAGTTTGTCTTTATTTTTCAAAAAACAAAACAAAACAATGCAGCTTGTTTTAGTTTTCTTCTTCTATGGATATCCAGATTGCTTTCTATTTATATTTGGAATTTTCCCTGAAGACATTTTTTTCCAAAACAAATTCAGAAATTCCCAGTCTGTACTGAAGTATTCATTTCTTCTCCTTTGGAATTCTACCATCACTTCTAGAGAAACACAGAGATGCTATTCATGAGGATGCATGTCAAACTCATAGCTGGCAACCCATTTTACAAATGATGTTTGTCCTTTAAATTATGGGTTGTATAATATTTAGATAAAACTGATTTGTCTGTACTTTCGGGAGATTCATAAAAATGTCATGAAATTCAAAAGTGACATTCCTGGGTTAATGCAAGTCCTTCATTTAGTGCTGTAACATTACAGTAGAATGTATTCAGGACTTAATTATATTTGAAAGTGGATGGATATCCAAACCATGACTTCCAACTCTGACGTTTGTTGCACTGTGAATTCAGAGTTCATTTTCCTGAAAAAGTAAACATTAATAAAATTAGATTTGATTTCTATTTCTGTTACTAAGCTTCATCTTCACCATCATGTGATTTACACCACAATTCACTTACATTTTTAGTAATGACTTACCTCACAGCATTACAGACTTGTCACTACTGAAGATAAGAAATATATTAGACACCTTAAATACATGCACATAGGTACAAGTGGGTGCATGCGTGTGTGTGTGTGTGGGGGGGGGGGGGGGTCCTATGTGTTACCCACAGATGTAATTCAGTTTATAAAGTACACTGAACCAAAACATAAAAAACAAAGAAGAGCACACATATAAACCTCTTAAAAAGAGCAGTACACACATAAACCTCTTACATATTACAAACACTGCAGTGTTTATTCTGTTATCAATAAATTCTGAAATTAAGACAGTCAAAAATATGTCAGCTTACAGGTAATAAAAAGTGGACAGACGAATTACTATAATATGACAAGCAAAATATCAGAATTTTACTTATTAAAACTGAGCTGTGGGACCAGGTCTGGCCTGTGTCTGCAGGCTGCTAATATTGAATGGTAGTTTAGATGTTTCAGTGTTAAACTGAGGCAAACAGGTTTTAGGCAGGGGGCTACAGACCTTTTGTATGTATACTGGTGTGGGCATTTGACTAAATAATAGGTCTGAAATGTATGTTTTCCCTCTGGTTTCAATTTTCAAGTCTTAACTATATAGTCACAGTATAGTCAGGCATATTCTCATACACTATCTTGTGATATGATGGCGTGTAACTGAGTGACTGAAGGAGTCCTGCTTCTGAAGCAGAAACACTGAATAAAAAGTTTAATGTGAAACAGAAAACAACAGAGATAAGTAGCTTTCTGATGGTAGAAAGTTCTTCAGATGGACGTTTTCTTAAAGCTATAACTGCAGTGTCCAGCTAAAACAAATTTAAGAGATGTATTTGAGATGATGGTGAAAAGCAGAAATATTTAATAATGGGGATTTTTTTCACATTGCTCTCTTGTCCGCAGGTAGTATATCTCAAATGCCTTCTTTTCAGCTTGTATTTCATTCCCTGTTTTGCATCCCACTTGACAGCATCCCATACTTTGGCATGTGCCAGCAGCAGATATAGGCGACATTTGCCATTAATGAGTTTGCAGTTCTGGGAAAAGCAATATGACTTCAAACCTCATGAGAAAGAAACATGGATGTTCGTATTTCATTGTTGCAGTTCTGACTTGTGGGATTTCCTGCTGTGAAATCCCTTGGCTGGTCCGACTACCAGAGAAAATCTTTTCTCCTCCTAAGGCTGGCAGATGCCCAAACTGACATCAGTATACTTGGCTTGGCTTGGCTTAGGGAGCCAGCCTCCATCATGAAATCAGTCTTTTCTTGCTGTCAGAGCCAGAAGCAGTGCTTCAGTGCAACAGTCGGTCCACACCAGAGAGAAGTCATCGAAAAGGTAAGTACCCCATTGAGGGACTCATTTTTTTTTTGCTTTAAACTCATGTCAGGTAAAGTAAATAATTCTCTCTGCTGTGATAAGCAAATTCCACACAGAGATTTCCATTTGCTTTGTGTCACCTGCTTAGGCCTGGATCATGACGTCCCTAGTTGGTGCTTTTATGCCCACTTTGACTCTAGGATGATCAGATGTACGGCTGAGATTTTAGCTAGATTCCTTAGTCTTGAATCTTCTCATCAGCATCCGATGGCATCTGTCAGTTGTCTGGAGATTGAGCAACTTAGGCATAAGAGAGAAAAGAAAATAGACTCAAGCTTAGGCCCTCAGATGACAACCAGTCGCCATCTATTTCTCCCTCTAGGCTTGAGATTGTTGAAGTAGGTGATGAGCTTTTGCAGCTCCCTTCACTGTCCAAGGTAGTGCCAAGACCCATTCAGAGTCTGGCAAGCTGTCAGATCCCTCTACTTTTGCACAGGCCCTTGCTTTCAGCTCATCAGTCAAGTACAGGGCCGCTCAGCAGGCCTCAGCTTCCAAAGAGTGCTCTCTTCCCAGTGATGCTGCTTTGCGGCTTCAGCCTAAACTGGTTCATCTTTCTTCCAGAGAGACACATGTCAGGATGCCGGACATTTCTAGGCCCAAGGCCAAAGCAACTCCTAAGAGGAGTACTGCTGCAGGGCCTGCACCTAGGTCTACTAGCTCCCTTTCTCGGGGATACCAACAGAACTTAATTAGACTAGCAGAAGACCTGATCTCCATAGTTAGGTCTAGCAAGACTTGGGGATGCCTACTCAGATAAAAGAAAAAAGGACCCTACTTCTGAAACCTTCCCTGACCCTTTTGAATTTAATGAGGATACAGACATAGAAGGGTCTGGTTCTGAGGAAGGACCCTCCCTCACATCTTTTGAGGATTCAGATTCAGAGGAGAATCTTCCCTTGCCCCCCGCCCCCTCCTCCACAGAGGATATCACCTTTGGAGAAACTCTACATGCTATGAAGGAACATTTTCAGTGGGAGGCACAGAAATACCCTCAGTCAAAAAAGAGAGTTAGGGAGTTCTTGGAAATGCCAGAACACAAACTTATTATTCCATCCATTTAAGAGGTGGTTGTGGGTGTCTTCCAGGATTTCACCTTGAATCCTGACTCTCTTCCCTCCAGCCCCTTGTAAACCAGACAGGTTGTACAGGGTGGTACTGGATTCTCATAAGTACCTTTTCAAAAATCTATCTGCTGATCCAGAGGTAGTCACCGCAGGACTCAAAGAGGCTTCAGCCAGTTCCTCGAGAAACCCTTTAGCTATGGATAATGAGAGTAGAGACCTTGATAGATCTGGGAAAAAAGTTTATACATCAGCCACCCTTACTATGAGGGCTCTCAACTGTCAATTTCACATGATTACATATCAGCTGACCATTCTGGATCAGCTAAAACAAAATGTTTCTTCTCCAGAGGAAAAAAAACTTTCTAAACAACTTTTGGATCTCTGCCACTTCAGTTCTCAGGTAGCTACTCATTTCTTACACTGCGGCTATGATGCTATGGGGGCATCTTATGATGCTATGGGGGCGTCTAGCTGGGCAGCTGACACTGGCTCAGTTATTAGAAAGCATGAGTGGCTTAGGGAACAATCTGTTCCTGACCATGTTAATTCTAACCTTCTGGATGCTCTCCTTGACAAAGAATTCCTCTTTGCACCTGAAGCTGAGGCTGTTCTTAAAAAAAATGGAAGACAAAGTTAAGTCTATGCAGACTATGAAAGACTTCCTCCAAGTTCAGCCTCCTAGGTTTAGCAGGAACTTCCACACTAAACACTGGTCCTTTTCCTCCCAACCTAGAGGCCGACAGAGGAAAACCCAGTGGGGAAAGGACTCATAAGCAGCAACAGCATGCAAGGGAGTTCTAGGCCCCAGACTTCTTCCAGACAGCAGCAGTGACTTACAACCCCCCCCCCCCCCACAAGACTAGGAGGAAGGCTGTCTGTTTTTAAACAAAACTGGAGTCACATCATTTCAGACAAGTGGGTTTTAGAAATGATTTCAAATGGTCACAAACTCACTTTCAAAGATCCTTTAAAACACTCAGGTTGTCCAGATATTCCTTAGAATGAAAAATCAGAGGGTTTTTCTCATATCCAGAATTTGTGCATTCAGGGATCAGTGGAACCAGTTCCAGAACACCAAAAAGGCAAAGGGTTCTACTCCAGGTTATTCCTGATTCCCAGAAAAGAAGGCTCTTTGTGGCCTATCTTAGACCTGCCCAACCTCAATCAGTTTCTCCAGGTAACAAAATTTAAAATGTTGACACTTCAAAAACCCTTACCCATGATAGCCTCACGGGCCTTTATGGCTTCTCTGGATTTAAAGGATGCCTACCTGCACATCCCAGTTCAAGAATCATACAGAAGCTTTCTTTGCTTCAGAGCAGGTTCCAGTCACTATCAATTTTCAGCACTACCCTTTGCCTTGTCTTCTGCTCCTGGGGGTTTCCCCAAGTGCTTAGCCCCTGCAATTGCCTTCTGCAGGACCAGATGGGTCCAAATATACCCCTACTTGGACAATTTGCTCACACAGGCCACTAATCTATCAAAACTTGTCAAGGATCTGAAGTTTACCAAAGACCTTCTGTCCTCCCTGGGCTAGATAATAAATCTGCAAAATTCCAACACTGCTCCTACCAACAGGATAGTCTTCCTGGGGGCACTAATGAACTCTTCACTTTAAAAAAACATTCCTTTCCCTAAAAAAGGTCTCTCTTCTGATCCACTACTTTCATAGAATTCAGCAGAAACAATCCATCTCAGCCAGAGAGTTTTTCTGAGCACTGGGATACATGGCATCTTGGATCCTCATGGCTCCCCTGTCCAGGCTGCACATGAGGAAACTACAGTGGTACCTCAAAAATGTATGGTGCCAGCACTCTCAGTCCCTACAAATGAAGATACAGTTGATTCCTTGTCTCAAAGAAGAGTTTGTATGTTGGGTACAGGCTTGTGGCCAAAATCACGGCCTTCCATTCAGATACACTCTACAGGGTCAAACTCTCACCACAGACACCTCCAATCACAATGGAAGTGGGAGGCTCAGTTCAAGTACAGGCATATAAGCTGGAAAGAGCTTATGGCAGTGCAAAAAGGAGTGATAGGCTTCAAAGAAAATGGGAACCAGGGGTCCTGTTGGTCAAAACAGACAACAGCACAGTTATGGTACATAAACAGGCAGGAGGGCACCCACTCTTACTCTCTGTGTTACCTAGTGATGCAAGTTTGGAAAACTGCTCAGTCTCTGTGGTTGCACCTCCTGGCAGAATACATTTCAGGGACTCAAAATTTTCTAGCAGATCACCTCAGCAGAAAGTTGATGGACCCCCAAGAATGGCATCTGCATTGGGAAATTTTTCTCAGCATTGACCAGAGATGGGGAATCCCCCAGATAGACCTCTTTGCCACCAAGGAAAATGCTCAACTGCAAAAATTCTGTTCCAGGATCAAACAGAAATCAGTCCGGAGAACAGACACCTTCTCCTTCCTTTGGACTCATCTCTTCATTTATGCATTTCCTTCCTGACCCCTACTACCTTGAGTGCTTCTAGAAATAAGGAAGGAGGGCCCAAGGGCAACAAAGCTAGCTCCAGACTGGCCAAGGCAGCACTGGTATCCTCTGTGACTTGAACTAAACAACCAGAGTCCATGGCTGCTGCCACAGAGAGTTAACGTTTTTTTCTTAGGACAAAGGAAGGATTGTGCACCCCAGCCTGCAGATACTCATTCTTTCAGCTTGGATAACTTACAGCATCCAGGAACAGGCTTACCCTAAGCAAACAGCTTCAGGACATTCTCATGGAATCCAGAAGGCCTAGCACTAAGAAATCATACTTGGCTAAGTGGAAAAGATTTTCCATCTGGTGCCAGCAGCAGCACCACAATCCTGATTCAGTCCAGATTACTACCGTTCTATATTACTTGGCTAATCTAGTTGATAAAGGCCTTTCCTACTCCTCCATTAAAATTCATGCATCTGCCATTTCAGCCCATAATCCTGCTCTTCCTCCTTTCTTTTCACATCCCCAGTTAAGACAATTTCTTACGGGAGTAATTCACATCAGACCTCCCAGGTGGCAACCTACCCCTCCATGGGACCTTAACTTTGTTCTGGAAAAATTGACATTGCCCCCTTTTGGACCTGCAGCCTCTGCCCAACTTAAGTTTCTAACTTGGAAAACTGCCCTGCTACTGGCTGTCACCTCAGCCAAAATGGTCTTTGAACTGCAGGCTGTCATGGCAGTGGAACCATTCCTCATGTTCCACCCAGACAGGGTTTCCCTCAGAATTGACCCTTCCTTCATGCCCAAGGTGGCCACTGACACTTCTCTAAATCAAGCCATTCACCTGCCTACATTCTTTCCCAACCCCCCCCCAGAACAAAGGGGAAAGAATACTTCATTCATTGGATGTGCATAGGCAGCTCCACTGCTATCATGACAGAACAAGATCCTTGAGAAAATCTGACCAGCTGTTTGTGACTTTTGCCCCTGGCATTGAGGGAAAAAACAGCTTCTAAACAGACTATCTCAAAATGGATCTTCAGGGTATCTCCTTTTGTTACAGTCATCCTGGCAAAAAAATCACCCGAGGCTGTCAGGTCACACCCCACTAGGGCTATTGCAACTTCTTCTGCCTTCTTGAAAGGATTCTCTACTAAGGACATCCTGGAAGCTGGCATCTGGTCATCTGTGCATACCTTCGCCAAACACTACCACTTGGCAGCCTTTTCTAGGTCCAGAGCAGGATTCACTATTGCTATTCTAGAGGGGATCCTTTCCTCTTCCTGATCTCCTTCCACCCTCTTTTCAGCTTTGCGAATCTTCCCACAAGTCAGTACAGCAACACTGAAACAGGAAGAGCATGGTGCAGTTGTATACACTTAACAATAAATGCAGATGTTTGAGTGTTTTCACTGTTCTAGTCTTCTTTCTCTCCTTCCTTCCCCTTTAGCTTACTAGGTAGACTATTTATAATTTATTTTTTAGCCAAGGGAACCCTTCTTAGCTTTTCTCCTTGTAGGAGTTCTCTTCCTCAGTTCCCTACTGCTCACTTGGGCCTCCTTCCTGGTAGATGACAAGAAAAAAATGATTTCATGATGTAGACTGGCTCCCCATATACCCAAGCATACTGACGTCGGCTAGATCATATACCAGCCTTAGGAGGAGGAAAGAATTTCTCTGGTAGTCGGGCCAGCCAAGGGCTTTCACGGCAGGAAATCCTACAAGTCAGGACTGCAACAATGAATACACTCGAACATCTACATTTATGGTAAGTGTACACAACTGTACTTTCTGCCATAGGAAAATTAAGACACTTATCGCGGCCCCTGGTAAATACTGACCAAGATCCACATGTGGAGTCCTTTGATAAATGGCTTGCATCTGTTATTTTTATAAGAGAGGTCAATGTGGAGTTTTGAAACTAAAACCAGGGTCCTGAATGTGTTCTCCTGAGACACATTGCAGCCAGACAAGTTGATGACAATAGCACATGTGTACCACTGTCAAGATGGGTTCTGCATGCTGTCAAAGGCATCTGCAAAGTAATGGAAAAAAAAGACTTTGCTCTGTTTGTTGTCTGTTATTTTAACACTCTTATATCATGCACTGCATACATTTTTATCTTTGTGTTTGTATTTATGTTCAAGACTCTGTAGATTTAATCAATGTGAACTGACACTGTCAGTGTTCACAAATGGGCTGACTGTGGCTTAGTCATACTCATAAGCCTAAATTCATTCCTAATCCTTCATCCTAGCCTTAACTGTAACCTTAAATCTAAGTCTAAGATAAATTTAACCACATGCTATACCTGAACCGACCCTAAATAATGTGTATATATATATATATATATATATATATATATATATATATATATATATATATATATATATATATATATATGGGTCTACTTCAGTAGACTGAACTTTTATATATGTATACTATATGTATATGTATATGTATATATATATATATATATATGTATATGTATATGTATATGTATATGTATATGCATATGTAGAGAGAGAAATAGAGAGAAGAAAAGCTCAATATTTGGTTTGGGGGCAAGAGAGCATATTAATGGCTGGACTTTACTTCCCTAGCAGAGACTGTGCATCTCAGGTATTTAGCTAGGCCAACATGTGCCCAGAGAAGGCTGTTGCATCTCTGACATTCACGTGGAAGCATGGCACTGTGGGTATTCTTGTGGGTCAGCATCTACACTGTACTCCACAAGGATGTAATTGCCAAGGATTTTATGAATGGTAATGGCAGGGGTTGTATTGGTGGCACATAAGTGGTAACGTGCAGCATTTCTGTTCAGACAAAGTTAGCAATCATGCTACGTTCTTGTCACGTAACTGCTGGAGGATACATTTTGCAGTTTTTAGTTTCTGTTCAGGGTCTTTCTTGGGTTACAGCTTCCATTTCAGATATGCAGGGTTTCATACTGGAGAGTGGGTGCTGTCTGACTGAATGTTGTACTTAAAACACTAGGAGAAGCTGCATTGGTAAGCAGCAGTTTTTGGTGATGGTGGTGGCTATAATTGCCACACATGGAGAACCTAAATTGTTAAGCAGCTGGTCTGGCCTGGTTGAGTTGAACTACTCTGGGATGGGACATCACAATACTGGCTTGGGAGGTATAGTAAAACAGGTGGTTGGTCCTCATTAGTCAGAGGTGTGGGGTCAGTGCAGCACAGATTTGGTGCATGATGGAGTTGACATTATGTTCTGTTGGGAAGATGAGCAATGTTTTCCTTTCCTTTTGTTGTTTTTTTTTTATGTAATGTTGTCATCGTGTCCTTGACTGATGTCTTTGTTCTGGATGCTACTGTTCATGGAAGGCAATGAGCTAGACCATGCAAGGTATAACCCATCATAACGTCATTTTTGTGGTGAAGGAAGGTACATCTTTTACTGCTGCATAATTACGTCATTTTAATTGTTGTTGGGCTTGTTGCCTTACAGCACCCTGTTTTTCTCCACAGTTTTCTTCCTATTAGAAGATTACTTCTATACATACTATTAGCCACTCTGCATGAGTACCACTAAAGCAGAGACTGTACAGTTGGATGACTGGGGGCACACTGTTCATTTTCACATGTTGTTGACAACAGTTAAAGATTGGGCATCCTCTCTGACTGAAAGAGGAGTCACAATGTACCTTAATGCTGACACGGAGAAGCTGAATATTAAGTAATTGTTTAATGATTTCAAGGGGTGATAGTTGCAAGTTACATAATGTGGGTGCCTCAGGCTAGCTTGGTGTTGTACAGGATGTAAAGAAGGTTGGCATCTTAAGAGAGGAAATAATATATATGTGTGTGTGCATTGGCTTGCTGCCACAAGGCCATAGGGCAATTTAATAATAATAAAAACATGTACAGAAGAGGCAGACATTGGTAGTTGCACTTTGTTGTATTCTCCTGTCTCAGGGGTCAGTCATGCCCCAGAGCTTCATTATGGTTTGCACGGGTACAATAGGAAGCAAATATTAATTACTAACACTGATGTTTAGTGAAAATCTGGACTTACTGAACAAGGAACCAGGCTGTGAAAAGTCTTGAAATGTATGCATTCCCAGCTAGGCAAGCTGATTAGCAGATGTATGTATGTTGAATATAAGCACTTGCTGGGATTTAGTGTGGGTTTCACCAGGACAGTGAGTTGTGATACAAGTTAAAAAATAAATAAAAAGAGAGAGAAAGGACAAAGCATTAGCAGTCAGTTAAGGTGAACAGAAGCACCAAACCAAACCGATCCAAAGCAGGAGGCTTTATTATACACACGATAAGCACACAGGCAGGAAAAACACATAAACGCTCCCAAATCTTTGCGTTTTCATAATAAAACTTCAGCAGATGCAAATCCATTCATGTGATTAATGACTACATTTATAATCATATCAGTTTAAGATATCCAATAGCCAAACAGCACTAAACAAATATTAAAATTCAGTTAAACAGTTATTTCACACTATAATCATCCCACTAAGTAAACTACCTTATTTAATAGCTGAATAGCCATAAAACCATAAAAATGAATATTATTTCAGTATTATTAAAAACAGATTAAACAATCTAAAATTAAATTTCTTCTTCTTCTTCTTTCAGGTTTTCCCGGTTAGGGGTCGCCACAGCGGATCACCTGAAAATCACAAAAAAAAAAAAAAATAAAAGGAATACAGTTCATTACATCTACCATATGGTTCAATAACAATACCACCATCTTGTGGCTAAAGTCAGCAATTGCATACATCAGCTTAGAAACAGAAAATACATGGGAAGGAAATAATGCTAAATATAAATATAAAAATTATATGTAAAGTAGTAATCATAAAATGCTGTTGTAAAATACTGTGATATTTTGAAATAATATCATATGACATTAATAAGCCTGGAGTTACAAAACTCTACAATCTTGCTGACCTAATTTTAAGTACTGGGGCTAAAGCAACATTTCTGTTCAAGCCAGGGGGGTTGTTTGACTCTAGGACGAGCTGCCAGTACAACTCCCTATACTCAGTACAAGCCTCCCATAAACCCCCCGACATCCACAGGGACCTCTTCCAAGATAAAAATAAAATTTTGCCCTTGGACATTCTAAACTGTGTGGGTATAAGGCATTCCTATATCATTAACATGTTCATATATTCTCTGTGTTAATTTCCTTTCGGTCTTTCTGACTTAGAAGGCTGTACAGCGGACGCAATTTGCCAAATATACCAACCCTCTGGAGTCACATGTATTGTATGATTTACTGTGAATCAATCTGTTCCTAGCTTCCAAATCTACTTTACCATCAATCTTAATATAAGGACATTGGGAACATCTACCACATTTAAATGTTCCCACTTTGCCCCGGTTTGAAACAATGTGAGTTCCATGAATTCCTTTAAATTATGTCCCTTCCTAAAAATACATTTAAATGGGACATTAATCAATCCAGTAAGATCTGCTAGACTAGAGAACCTGCTCCATTCCTTTTCCAGAATATTTTTAATAACATAGGTATCCTTGTTGAATTCAGTTACAAAGGCTCATTCAAAATTGCTGGGCAAACTAGTGATATCTAAATTCTCACCTCCTGTGGTAAACTCCTTACTTATAATTGGGGTAAACTTGTTAGTACATCCCTGTTTCACCTCATTATATATCTCATCTATCAGGTGGATTGGATAACCCCTATCCTTAAACATGCTGATTAATAAATGACATTGCACTTCAAAATCAACTTCATCAAAGGTCATCCTACTGATCCTGACAAACTGACCCTTTATAATACTCTTTTTCTGTGTTAATGGGTGGGTACTGTGAAAATGAAGGAAGGAATGTGAGTATGTGTCCTTCCTAAACACCTCAGATAACAACCATTGCTCTTGCTAATAGCCACATCCAAATATTCCAATTTCACATGACTAACCTTACTGGTAAATTGCAAAAAATGGTGGTATTGGCAATATAATCTATAAATGCATAAAATCTGGGTTCAGTGTCCACCCAAAAATAACTATGTCATCAAGGAAATGTTTATAAAGCATCTATGAGTCCTTAAATGTTGAATTCAGAATAAATTTACATTCCCAAACCATCAGCACAATATTGACATACATGAGAGCACACCTAGCTCCCATAGCTACACCACTAGTTTGTTGGAAAAATTCTCCTTCAAAGAATACATTTAACATTGGATGATTTGTTATTAGAAGATTCAATAGATCTAAGTACACACACTTTTTTATACAATGACAGGCCACGGGTACCATCCATATTTGGAATACCAAAGGTGCAAAATAATACACTGGCTCCACCTTTGAGGCCCATTGTTTCAGCCGAAGGCTCTATTACAGCACCTTTGGCTAGGTATTTGGACACAAAGTTGGAATCAATCTCAAGGGACGATAGTAATGTTTTGAAAGATTGCTGAGATTTCTTGAGATGTGTAAAAAATTATTTGTATTATGACCGTGTGTTATTTACAACAATTGACATTGTGGATCCTTTGGCTGCATACCCCACGATGTGGGGGTGAGATGGTTAAAAAAAAAACAATTAGTGAGTTTTCTGGCCTGAGTTTTAATGAATTTCATGTGTGCTTAACTTTGATGGAAATTGTGTTAAGGAACAATTTTGAAAGAAACTTTTTCCAACAAAATAGTGGTGTAGCTATGGGAGCTAGGTGTGCTCTCATATATGCCAATATTGTGCTGATGGTTTGGGAATGTAAATGTATTCTGAATTCACCATTGAAGGACTCATGGGTGCTTTCTAAACATTTCCTTGATGACATAGTTATTTTTTGGGTGGACACTGAACATAGATTTTATGAATTTATGGATTATATTGCCAATACCACCATTTTTTGCAATTTACCAGTAAGATTAGTCATGTGAAATTTGAATATTTGGATGTGGGTATTAGCAAGAGCAATGGTTGTTATCTGAGGTGTTTAGGAAGGACACATACTCACATTCCTTCCTTCATTTTCACAGTCAGTAGGATGACCTTTGATGAAGTTGATTTTGAAGTGCAATGTCATTTATTAATCAGCATGTTTAAGGATAGGGGCTATCCAGTCCACCTGATAGATGAGATATATAATGAGGTATAACAGGGATGTACTAACAAGTTTATCCCAATTATAGGTAAGGAGTTTACCACATGAGCTGAGAATTTAGACAACACTAGTTTGCCCAGCAATTTTGAACTAGCCTTTGTAACTAAATCCAATGGGGATGTCTATGTTGTTAAAAATATTCTGGAAAAGGAATGGAGCAGGTTCTCTAGCCTAACAGATCTTAGTGGATTGATTGGTGTCCCATTTAAATGTATTTTTAGGAAGAGACATAATTTGAAGGAATTGATGGAACATAAAACTCACATTGTTTCAAACCGGGGCAAAGTGGGAACATTTAAATGTGGTAGATGTTCTCAATGTCCTTATATTAAGAATGATGGTAAAGTAGATCTGGAAGCTAGGAACGGATTGATTCACGGTAAATCATACACTACATGCGACTCCAAAGAGTTGGTATATTTGGCAAACTGTGTCCGTTGTACAGCATTCTATGTCGAAAAGACCGAAAGGAAGTTAAAACAGAGAATATATTAACATGTTAGTGATATGAAGCACAGTTTAGAATGTCCAAGGGCAAAATGTTTATTTTTTGTCTTGGTAGAGGTCCTTGTGTATGTCAGGGGGGGTTATGGGAGACTCGTATTGATTATAGGGAGTTGTACTGGCAGCTCGTCATAGAGTCAAACCCCCAGGCTTGAATGAAAATGTTTCTTTAGCCCCAGTACTTAAACTGAGGTCAGCAAAATTACAGAGTTTTGCAACTCCAGGCTTATTAATGCTGTATGATATTATTTCAAAATATCACAGTATTTTACAACATTATTTTATGATTACTATTTGACATTTATATTTAGCAATTCCTTCCCATGTATTTTCTGTTTCTAAGCTGATGTATGCAGTTACTAACTTTAGCCACAAGATGGTGCTATTGTTATTAAACCATATGGTGGATGTAATAAACTGTATTCCTTTTATTTTTTTTTAGCGATTTTTAATAAATTTGATTTTAGATTGTTTAATCTGTTTTTAATAATACTGAAATAATATTAATTTTATGTTTTTATGGTCATTTAGCTATTAAATAAGGTGGTTTACTTAGTGGGATGATTAGAGTGTGAAATAACTGTATAGTTGAATTTTAATATTTCATTAGTGCTGTTTGGCTATTGGATATCTTAAACTGATGTGACTATAAATGTAGTCATTAATTGCATGAATGGGTTTGCATCTGATGTCGTTTTTTATAAAAAATGCAAAGATTTGGAAACATTTATGTGTTTCTCCTGCCTGTGTGCTTATCATGTGTATAATAAAGCCCCTTGCTTTGGATTGGTTTAGCTTGGTGCTTCTGTTTACTGCTGACATTTTACCAAGTTTTTCTCCTTTTTGGATTGATTATTAGTCAGTTAAGGTGACTTTTACTTGGCTGTAAAGAAACTGATGATGTAAGACAGAGCTAGATTGGCTTTGTGGAAGTAAAGAATTTCTCTCTGTTAAAGTAAAGAAAAAATAGTGGTGCTATTATTATAACCACGTAGATGTTAAGTGGCTTATCTGAGTTGTTTTCTTATTAATGTTAATGATTAAAGCACTGGCTTGTTATTGAACCACTTCCTGCATCAAAGAAAAAGGGTTATTTTTATTGGGGATGGACTGTTGGGTGGCGGGGTATCAAGTCTGCTTTAGATGCAGAAGGGCCAAGGTTCACACTCGAGTAAACAATTTGCAACACATGGTTGTATAAGTAGCCCAAACACATTAAAGCTTTGCCTTTTGGAGAGTATATTTGGATGGTTGTAGGATCACTTTCCCTGTCAGTTGTGTAATGTGTCATCATTGTTACTTCATTACCTGAAGAGCACAGCACATGGAACATTATCGGGTGAAATACATAGATATGTGAGCTAGATACTTAAAGGCTGAACATTCAAATCCACCAGAGATTAAGCTGGTATAATTTGGTAATATTGCCACAGCTTAACAACAATAATAATAATAATAATAATTATAATAATAATAATAATAATAATGTTTTGATCCTAGATTAGAGGACAGCTTTTCAATAATAATGTTGGGTTTTCCATATTGATAAGCATCTATAACAATGTTAAAACTAGGTAAGTAGTCTTAGTAAGTTTATTTGTAAACTAGCCAGGTCAGTGGCATTATATCATCACTCTTTGGATAGCAGGGACGATGTCTGTGGTCCCTCCCCCATTTATCTGTATGGTTGCATTGGTAGTGTCAGTCATTGAAAGGGGAGGGTGCACAGATACTAAACACTATATGAGGCTCTAAGTAATAATATGTGGTAGGGACGAATATGACATTGATGGAGAAGCTATGAAATGTGGCAATGAGAAAGGAATGAGGAATGATGCTGGCAGAGGGCACATTTTGAGGCTTCCCACCTGTTTTGATTTTCTTGCAGACTGCAAATAGAGAGGAGGGATGACCTTTGCAATAGTGCAATGAGTACCCAGAAAAAGGGAAGGGCAAAACACTGGAGGAGGATCATTGGACTACTTGTGAGAAGCAGGTAAAAAGGCAGTTTATATATAAAAAGGTGGAATGGAAGAGTCAGGCACAGAGCTGTTTAATAGTGGATAGTAAGGGATCTTGTCATTTTGCTATGCAGAATGTCAGAGTGGGAGAGTAACATGAGAGATGAAACATCCTGATGGGGCAAGTGAATTCTACTTTGGATGAGATGACCACGGAAGAGGATGACTCTGTTGAAGGGCCAAAAGAAGCTGTAAAGAACCAGCAATTATGGAGCGACATAGTAACAGTGGATCTCGGAGAAAGAAATGAGGTCGCTGCAGTGGTAACACAAATGTTTGGGTATTGTGGATGACTTGCCACACCCACAGCTGCATGTCACAGGGGAGAGGGAGGGGACGCAGGGCCGGCAATCAGACTGGAGTGATTATTTTAGTGATTATTTAGTCCACACTCCTCTGTTGAAAGCTGAAATGCCCAAAGAGGGGCACAGATCCTCAGGTCAGGGAAATTAGGAACACACACACACATACTCTGTATTCCCATTTTGAGCTCCTACTGGGTCCTGTCATATGGATGGAGTAAGAGACTCAAAGTATAACAAAAGAATATGAGCACTTGACAGCACATATCCCACTACCAGTTAAAGAAAAAAATCTGGAGAGGTGAGCATTTGATTTGATTGATGCCACAGATGTACAAAGGATTTTACATGCTGATGCTCAAGGCAATAAGGATTTTGTGGTTGTGCTTACAGCACTAGGTAGGAACTGGCTGCCTAAATGGAGTGTGATGAACTGGGATAATTGGGTGACAGGAGTTATGCACCTCATGGCAGTGAATTTAAAGAAGGACTATGGGTGATAGTATATTTTGTGAGTCAGAGCATCCATGAAGTTTACAGCAGGAATGTCCTGGCTCTGCTATGAGCAGAAATTGTGCATAAGACACTTTGGTGGGAGCTAAAGCAGGTCGACACATGAATAGGTACCATGGATTAATCACAGTCCCTACAACAGGAATGAAGGCAAGTAACCAGGAACTATTGGGCCTCCAGGCAAGTGTCAATGGGTGGCATGCCATTTTTTTTTTTTACCAATGCACAAGTCACAGCAGAGCCCATCCTGGACTCTGTTGTGAGACCTGACAAAAAGCTGTTATTCCCCCTCACCCTTGGGGAAATTCAGATCTCACTGCATGTGTTATCAGTAAAAGGCAGGGAGGACCTGCTAAAGGATATAATAATCAAAGAGATCCATTTGAGCCAAGTAGATGGCCCATATGTTATATCATCATTTGACAAGGACAAGGTCTCCCCACTTGGGCAGGTGCCAAAAAGAAACCAAGGGAATTCTGTTTGATGCATCACCTACCTTACCTTGATAGGGTTTTGGTCAGTCAATCAACAGATGAGGAAGAGACCAAGGAGCAGTTTACATCTCTCAATGATGTGGTAGCCATAACGAGGGTTAGAAGAGTAACGTGGATAGAAAATCTGGGCACTGAGTCACTGTTTCTCTTGTTACCAGTGCAGTTGAAGGACTAGAAATTGCTGGGGATAAGGGTGGGGGATAAGTGCTATTTTCTGGCTATGTGGTGGCTTGTCCTACCTTTAAGAAATTTAGCACTGCACTACATTGGATCTGGCAGAACTGAGAAGACCAGTCCATTGCAGTTCATTACCTGAACAATTTTTTTAATCATGGGCCCATCGAGGGTAGGTACTGCTGGTTGGGTAACAAGATTCAAGGATCTAGCAGAGGCACTAGGGGTGCCATTGTCCCTTGACAAGGAAGATGATCCAGTCAAGGACATAACCTGAGTAGGTTTACAGATCAAAACCCACACAGTAAGGTTTCTAAACAACTAGTTATACCAATTGAAGAACAAGACTAAGACAACAAGGAACAGGCAAAGAGCAAGGGTAGAGGTGATCATGGAACATTTAAGTTTGATCACATTTGCTTGCTGAGTGGTTGTACCTGTCTGCATGTTTAGCAGTACTTTGGCTAGGTTTCTTTAAGAAGCTAAACTAAAGTACCACTAAGTTAGGATCATGCAGAAGCTGAGGGCAGACATTGAGATCTTGCTAACATTTAAGGGGTTTTAGTGGCATTAACTATTTGCAGGAGGATTTGGTCAACAGTATGGAACTCAAACTGTACGCACATGTGGCAGGGTTAATGGGGAAGGGGGATTTCTCACTGGAAGATGGTTATGGTTTACTAGCCAGCAAATATGGAGGCAGAGATGAAGAAGGGCATAACACTTTTGGAGATTATGCCTATTTGGGCATCACTGGTGATATGGAGAAAAAGTGCTGAAAACACAAGATTAGGTTCTGTTCAGACAATGAAGCAGTCATGGGAGCTTTGACCATCAGGTATGCCAACACAGATAGAGTTTAAAGGGTAAGCAGAAAGTTTCATTTGCATTCACTACAACTCAGCATTTATTTTTCTGCTGTTTATGTGCTGGGACAATGGAATGACATTGCTGACTCTCTTTCTTGGCAAAAGCTTCTCAAGTTCAGAGCTCTACCCTCAGGTGTGGCTCTTGCAGGGGAATATATGCCAGAGATGGTATGGAGCTTGGATTGTAACAGCAGGAAAACTGTTGAGGATATTATGGGCACCCAGCATGAGGGCTGTATATGCTAGTGCACTGCAGTTGTTCATAGCTTTCAAGAAAAACCTACCTGAAAGAGAAAGTGTGTGGCCAACAATCTTGTAATGAAAGCTCTTAATGTACAGGTGGGGACACATGAATACAGCTCAGCTGCCTGAGTGTACATTGTGGCTACTAGCTGTGTGTTGGAAGGAGCTAATATTCCCAGTATGACTAAGGACTGGGTAGTAACCAGAATGCTTATGTGCTGGAGGAGGATTGGGGAGAAACCAGGATGCAAGGAAGCCACTGGGAAAATTATTCCTACCTCCACTACTAATGGCTTGAAGGTTACTGTGACCAGTTAGTGAGACTTTGTGGCATGGGTCAACCTGTTCCCTGTGGTGTATTATGGGGGTGCCTTCAGGCTTAGACAGCTAGTTCAATGGGGGCCATTTACATTATGGAGCAAAGGTCTGAGGCAGCAAGACCTTGCAGTGGTTAGGGCTAGTGTGCAGATCTTGCTACATTCTTGGAAATCTAATTAGGAGGCAGTAGGGGAACAGGTGTTACTCTGACTGGTAAAACACAAGGTACTCTGCCCAGAGACATGGCTATCAAACCTGTACTGGGTGTCATCAGAGACGAGGTCAGATGGGCTTGTCTTTAAGACAGGGACTAGAAGGAGAATGACAGGGGTACAGGCAAAGGGCATGCTAAGGGATGGCACTGGCAAAACCGGAAGTGAATGCTTTAGGTTTTTTATGTAATTTCGTCAGGATAGGGTGGACCACTGATTTGGGAGAGGCAAGAACCTCACCTGAAGTAAATAAAAGACTGGAAAGGTGGATTTCAAGGGCCATTTTGACCTAAGTGTAATAAGAAATTAAATAATAAATATATGTTCAAAAAAAAAATAAAGCAAATATGATAAGGAATGTAAGCCTAGCAGTGCTGTCTTCTTTTGCCACAGTTGTTCATCATACTTTCATAATCTGTATTTCAATGTATATTTGGCATCAAAGAGTGTGGCAGTTCCCCTTGTAGGGGCCTAGTTCAGATTAGAAAAAAACAAATAGAAGGCAAACTGGCATAGACAGCAGAGGATTGCTGGGATCAGTTACTGCAGTCTTTCAACTGTGAAACTTTAATACCACGTTTAGGTTCATAGGTTGGTACTAGGCTGTCAGCCCTAGGGTCTATACAAGCCTAGCCATAACAATTTGAGGTTAAAATATCTTCCAAAGCCAAAGACAATCACAAGGCCATTTTAGTTATGCTCATAACACCAGAGGTGGCAACATAGCAGTGCACTGAGCTGATTGAGAATGATGTTACCTGAGGCTGAAGATATAAATAACTTAATGGATGATAAATTCAGCTCTAACTTTAGCTCTCTCTCCCCTCCAACTGTCCCAGAAGACATAGCAGAAACAAGCTTGCCTCCTGCTATCACACAAGACCAAGTTGCAGAAGTGCTATGAAAAGTTAAAAGCACTGCATTGATGAGTCCTGACAATATCCCTAGATGCATCTCAGATAGCATGAAACCAGCTTCACTAACAACACTGTGCAACCTCAGCCTCTATAGAGGTTTTTATCAAGTGAATGGAGAACAGCTACAGTCATTCCCCTAGATAAAAGAGGACCTTCCACAGACCCAGATAATTAGACACATAAGTATGACCAACCTCATATGCAAAGCCATGGAAAGACTTATCTAATCAATAAGGACATAGAGAACCTCCTAACACAGGCCCCATCTCAGTTTGGATTATCAGGGGCAAATATCCCATTTTCAGTGAAAAGCTCCACATTGAAATAATATGGTTGCAGTTAAATAAAGTTATTAAAAAGCATAATACAAAAGTATGACGTATTAATGAAGTAAAAAAATCAGCTTCAGTTCATGCACTGCGAATCTATACATACATAATGCAAACATTTGGACCCTTTAACTAACTGAGAAATAACATTATCAACAGATAAAATATTCACAAGCTGCAGTTCACAGAGATGACATTAAAAACACTGAGTACACTCTTTGGAACAGAGATGACTAGATAATATAGCCCAGGCAAACATATATATTTGTTCTTTGTTTGAGAAATAGATTTTACTCGTTCCTTCTCTCTGAACATAGTCAAATTATGGTGGTGGAGGAAGGAGGGAGGGAGGGACTACTTCGGCCAGGGATAGTGCAGGAGCAGAGCCACATTTTATTTAGGTAGTCTTTTAGTAGTTGTTTGAAGTTGGAGAGGATAGCGCTGGATCTAATTTGCAGTGTGTGCGTTCACTATCGTAAGAAAGTCCTTCTATACTGCACATAACAAAGGGATTGTTTCTAGATCTATTAATGTCACTGTTCTCCTTTATCCAGCCCTCATTAGACCAGTCATGGAGTATGAATCTCCTTTATCCAGCCCTCATTAGACCAATCATGGAGTATGAATCTCCTTTATCCAGCCCTCATTAGACCAGTCATGGAGTATGAATCTCCTTTATCCAGCCCTCATTAGACCAGTCATGGAGTATGAATCTCCTTTATCCAGCCCTCATTAGACCAGTCATGGAGTATGAATCTCCTTTATCCAGCCCTCATTAGACCAGTCATGGAGTATGAATCTCCTTTATCCAGCCATCATTAGACCAGTCATGGAGTATGAATCTCCTTTATCCAGCCCTCATTAGACCAGTCATGGAGTATGAATCTCCTTTATCCAGCCCTCATTAGACCAGTCATGGAGTATGAATCTCCTTTATCCAGCCATCATTAGACCAGTCATGGAGTATGAATCTCCTTTATCCAGCCCTCATTAGACCAGTCATGGAGTATGAATCTCCTTTATCCAGCCATCATTAGACCAGTCATGGAGTATGAATCTCCTTTATCCAGCCATCATTAGACCAGTCATGGAGTATGAATCTCCTTTATCCAGCCATCATTAGACCAGTCATGGAGTATGAATCTCCTTTATCCAGCCATCATTAGACCAGTCATGGAGTATGAATCTCCTTTATCCAGCCCTCATTAGACCAGTCATGGAGTATGATGCTCCCTTTAACATGTATCTGTGCAGATACATGTAATAACTGGAATGCTCACTAAGATATCTTACTAAAAAGGATACAAGGCATAAACAATATGTCCAGCATGGACTGACTCATTGCACTGACACTATATTCAGCATCCTACAGGCTGCTAGAGGTGACCAGTGTCTGGCATACAAGACATCCTCTAACCCAATACTGATGGACCTACTGCACAACAGCAAGTCAAATTGCATTAGAAAGACTTAGCCTAGGAATCTAAACTTCTTCGACAACATTAACAGAATGGTTTGGAGGGACAGGTATATCTCATAGACACCACCCATGTTAAATGAAGCTCATCCCTGACCATATTGGAGCACAACTTGGATCTATGGATGGATAAAGGATCATTTGCACCAGGACTAGGTACTACCTGTGCCACTAATGGAAAGAGAGACCTAGTAAATGTATTATCCCATGCAAGGATTCTCAAAAATTATCTATGGTACGATCCCAGTTACTCTCATTAGGGGTAATCTATAACAATTGACCATGGGATGGATAAGACAGTCTAACATCAAATAGTATAGGTTAATTCAAGCACCAAAAGGGAAATTGGCTACACTTAAAATGGTCCGCAAGGGCAGCTAGCCTAGTAGTTAACTATAAAGTAATGAACTGTGGCAGGAAGTGTGACTACCTAGGGATGAGGGAATGATTTTGGTATAGTCAGTAAAAGAAGGATGACAGCCGTGATACTAAGGGACTTGTTAAAAGTGAAGAAAATCTGTGAGATCCAGCTTGGTTAAGGCCATATGGGATACAATTGTCAGATTTAAGTCTGGTGTGTTGAATATACAAGCCACCCTCCTGTTTCAAGATCTTTGCCCTACAGGAAGGTTGTGCAGCCTTTATACTGTGTGCATACAGAAGGGGAACACAGGCAGCCATGATAAGCAGGTTGCCTTGGGGGTACGGAGGTTCAGGGGAAGGATTCCTCTCACCTTCTCCTTTTGTGATTTAGTCACTCCTTTTATCCTATCAAGGGAGTCCAGATGACCTGGCAATATTACCTTGCTGTAACAAAAGAGAGGTGATTGGTACAAGGGCAAGTAAGCCCATATATGTGGTGCTGTGGCAAACTTTTCAGGCCAGGGTGAATGGGCACCAGTGTTCCAGGCAGGCTCAGAGTGATTTGTAATGCAGGGGTAGAGCAGGTAGACAAAGCAACAGTAACAAGGCAGACAACAAACACTTAGGATAATTTAGGAAGTTGAAGAAATTACCGTTGCTGTGCTTTCTAAGTGTCAAATGAATTGATGAATTGTAAAGCTGCATTGCCTAACTTGTGGTTGAGTTTAAATAGACTGTGTCATGATCCAAAAGAGTTTTGGTCATTGCATGGTCAGGCCAGGGACAATATGGGTATTAATGCAATCAGATGCAACATCCATTTATTGTATAGTGACTGAGATACAAGATATTTATGTAGATGACATTTAGAAAGAAGGATCACATAAGCTCCGAAAAAAAGAAACATTGATATTAGAAGAACAAGTCAGTTAAGAGTATTTCAATGGATAAAGTGAAAGCATTCAACATAATCATACAATATCTGACTTATATGATACAGGCAACATATAGTGAGCTATACAGAAGTTCATGCAAAGCAGCTCATCTACAATTAACCCTTTTCCCTAAATCAAATAAATTCACAAACTCTACAACCGTTAACATATTTAAATTTATGCCTACTGTAGTCAGACTCATTTCTGACATCTGAAGTGAGCAGGTTCAGGGTGTCAAGAAATTCTTTAGCAAAATGAACTTTTCACCTAGGATTAGTCCAGAGTTAAGCCTCTTGAGTGTTTGCTTATCCTCGAGACTTTAGAGGACAGAGTAACAGAGTAATAATGGGACAGTATTCTTGGCAAATAAAATAATTTAAAAAGTAAATTAAGCTAATAACACAGGCAGCCAGTTTGCTCTTTTTAATGACAGACAATGATGGTCTCTGTAACCACATACCAGTTTAAACCAACAAATCTTGTTCTTTGTTATTCGTATTACAAATGTTAAAAAGTGGAGTTGGAAGCAATAGAAAAGGAGTATTTTTTGTTTAGGATATGTGAAGATTTATGCAAAATAATTCATGGCCTAGAAGGGAAGAAGATTTAACAGCAAGTAACAGAGATTAAGTTGTACAGTAAGTTACCTTCTCAGTGTTAATCATGACTTTAAATGTAAGACATGATTCAGGCCAGACACTCAGGAGTTGGGAGGGTGGCCTAATGGTTAAGGTGTTTGCCTTACAAACACAGGGTACAGGGTTTGAATCTCACAGGGGATAATTAGCTAGGCTTAAAATGTCTCAGAAGGACAGTTAGCCTAGTACTAATCTATTTCGGAGCTTATGTGAGGTTTTAGACCATCTACATGCTCAAAGGGTCAAAATCTTAAACTTCAGTGACATTGCAAAATTTCATGGTAATCCTACAAGCTACATATGCCTTTTTGACAATATTGATCTCAGGCTTTCTCTGAATTAAACAGTTACAAAAGACATTCAAATCTTTTTTGTAATACATTGTAATTCTTTCAGTTTGAGAAGCAGCAGGTTATTTGCATACACCTGTATTTGTGTAAGACCCCCAGTAGACCCATGAATAAATGGGGAAAATATAATAGGCACATAACTGATTTTTGAGAATCACCCAAATTACTGTAGGCCATGTCTGAGGGTTCCTGCCCTGACGCTACTTGGAAGGTACCATTTACTATGCAACTTTGAACCCACTTAGTGGGAACTTCAACAGAGTGGCGCACAGATATAAGGGCCCCTCAGAAGTCCATAGGTATGGTACCTGTAACAAAGCCTTTTTTCCATAATGGATATTACATGACTGGGAGCACCACAAACAGCTGCAGTGGTATTGAAACCTTTCCTAAACACATGTTGTCTTTGGCAGACCAGATCACATTTGTTATTGTGTTTGAGAACCTGGTTGTATGCAATCTTCTCAGGTAACTCAGCTACAGGTAAAGGTTTAGCAATAGTCTTCAAAATGTGAGGAGTGGTCAGTTTGGCTACATTGTGTAAAATAAGATTATTTTATGTTTCAGGTTAAGAGGAAGTGTCTCTGCAACCAGTCAAAGGTTTGGTAATCATGGGCTTCACTATCTTCATAAGGGATGGGTGAAGGGGAGAACTTTAGGCAACCAGAATTTTTCAAAATATTTTTCTAAATATTCTAGATGATATTTCACTAATGTGGAATGCATATTGCTTCATTTCTTACATTATCTGGTGCTGAAGATGAAGAAGTAGGGCTAGTTAGTAACACTCTCAATGGCATGTCTCTAATCTGTCCAGAACTGTGCCAATGTCTAGATTATGCTTCATATTTTTGATCCGTTCCTTATAAAATGTTGTGGTTTTCTGGCAAATAATTGAAGACTGAAGTCATTAAAAAAACAGCAAACATTTGGGTTTCCAACTTCCTATCCTGCAGAAAATGAATGATACTGCAAAGTTTGTAATTCTAACAACTTTTTGCTTATAAGGGCAATATTTAAAATATGTCCCTGACTTTGAGCCTTTATCGTCCCATCAGTTTTGATTATGTCCAGAATTCTTGCACTAAGAGATCTATGTTCATTGGTCTGTTTATAGGATATGATCTTTGATTTCATTAACAAAAGAACAGTCATGGTTGCTGGACTAATTTCTTTTGGTCTGGGTAGTCACCAGCTAGTTGCCAGATGGCCCCCTATAAGAGTTTTAGTTGTCTAACAAATTGCCTTTTTTCTAACATAAACTGCCTTAGCTTGAGTTATTATTTCTTGAAAGCAGAATCCTTTGCAGATTTAGTTTGTCTTTGTGATATCATGTTTCTCTATGATACCATTAAATTATGTATGGCAACAAAAGTACACATTACAGATCATGACACTATGTGAACTTGTAAAACTAAATTCTCACAAATAAAGTAATTTATTTGCATCAGTAGGTAGTAAAAGAGCATGCACTCAAGGTAACATTATAAGCAACGCCTGATACAAATGTATCAGCCAAAATAGCTAACGGCAGTCAGTGTCATCGAGAGTCAAACAAAATGAATGGAACTGCAGTTCAGATTTCAGTAAGAGAAGGAGCATTGGCAGACCAAACCAGCTGCACGAACAAGCCGCAGCAACGGGTTGAGCACTGATACTTAAAATGTTCTGCAGCAATGTGTAAAGTGAAGTACTTGCTGGGCAGAACATATGTGCAGTTATAACCTGCAGGGACTAACTCTTAAATGTGTGTGTGTGTGTGTGTGTGTGTGTGTGTGTGTGTGTGTGTGTGTGTGTGTGTGTGTGTGTGTGTGTGCTGAACCTAGCTTTGTTGAACATAGAGGAACATAAGATTTACATGTGGAGTAATGAAAATGAAGTTTATCAAAATAAGAAAAGGGTTTAAAAGGACAGGTTATACAATCTTGATACAGAAGGTGCATTAAAAAAGTAGGAGGAGAAGAACCTAGGCCATAGGACTAGCGGGATTTTGACAAAAATGATGGAAAAGACTGAAATGAAGACAAACGGTGAGAGTTCAACAGTATATGACTGACAACAGGGAGGGTCAGAAATGACACAAGGAAGTGTTTCTTCTGAGATCATCATCTGTCTTTCAGCTTTTCCCGGTTAGAGGTCGCCAAAGCGGAAATCCCATCCGCTAATGATTGGCAGTGGATTTTTAAGGTGCCGAGTTGCCAGCCCGATGCCCAACCTTCAAAGAAGGACTCCTACTATGTAGCTATCTTACACTATTTCCATTGGTTAACTGAGGTACATGACTGACCCACTTGGATTGTTTTCAGGCTCTGCCCAAAGAAAGAGTTTAGAGAACAGAATACATTACAATAAAATAAAATGAATGAAGAAATTGATACCAAACTGAATCATCATCTGACTCAAAACAGTTTGTAGCATCTGTATGCAGCCATTGAAGACTGGATTTAAACAGACCATCTATTGGGTATTGCTCTACAACGTAATCCAATTGTCTGATCGGATATATGTCAACGGGTTGAGCACTGATACTTAAAATGTTCTGCAGCAATGTGTAAAGTGAAGTACTTGCTGGGCAGAACATATGTGCAGTTATAACCTGCAGGGACTAACTCTTAAATGTGTGTGTGTGTGTGTGTGTGTGTGTGTGTGTGTGTGTGTGTGTGTGTGTGTGTGTGTGTGTGTGTGTGTGTGTATGTGCTGAACCTAGCTTTGTTGAACATAGAGGAACATAAGATTTACATGTGGAGTAATGAAAATGAAGTTTATCAAAATAAGAAAAGGGTTTAAAAGGACAGGTTATACAATCTTGATACAGAAGGTGCATTAAAAAAGTAGGAGGAGAAGAACCTAGGCCATAGGACTAGCGGGATTTTGACAAAAATGATGGAAAAGACTGAAATGAAGACAAACGGTGAGAGTTCAACAGTATATGACTGACAACAGGGAGGGTCAGAAATGACACAAGGAAGTGTTTCTTCTGAGATCATCATCTGTCTTTCAGCTTTTCCCGGTTAGAGGTCGCCAAAGCGGAAATCCCATCCGCTAATGATTGGCAGTGGATTTTTAAGGTGCCGAGTTGCCAGCCCGATGCCCAACCTTCAAAGAAGGACTCCTACTATGTAGCTATCTTACACTATTTCCATTGGTTAACTGAGGTACATGACTGACCCACTTGGATTGTTTTCAGGCTCTGCCCAAAGAAAGAGTTTAGAGAACAGAATACATTACAATAAAATAAAATGAATGAAGAAATTGATACCAAACTGAATCATCATCTGACTCAAAACGGTTTGTAGCATCTGTATGCAGCCATTGAAGACTGGATTTAAACAGACCATCTATTGGGTATTGCTCTACAACGTAATCCAATTGTCTGATCGGATATATGTCATTTTTTGTACTATGAAGTACATCCAGCTTGGTATCAAAACCAAAGATTATACTAGAGTTTGCCCATGTACAGAGTACACAGTGCATGCGAACACCTGAATCAGTGCATCAGATTACATCCAATACGTCTAGTAGTTCTATTACTGGTTAATCCAATCAGTTTATCTGGACATCATATATACTCCCAGGCTAATAAGAAATAACTGGTGCAAATTTGGACTGAGAAGGGATTCACTGAGGACTTGCTGAAGTTAGAGAAATGGGTTTCTACGCAGGGGCTGGCCTTCAGAAAACTTCATATATCTAAGATGAATTTGCATTAGCTATAATTATACGTATAATAATTGTAATACAGTCCGGGATTTAGAAAGAACTCCACTGTAAGAAAAAACTGCTGCAGCCAAAAGAAGCATTTTCTGTGATCACTGAAAATATGATTCGGAGACATGATTAGCCATAATGACGATACAGCTCATTATTAACTAATTGCTATGTCTCTGAATTGTGATGTATTAATGCTAGAGTTAATCAGTACTTTTGTGCAGTAATCCACACGTGTGGCCTATACATCACATTGGCATGGACACCACCCCCAATTCAATCATTCTGTCTCACACGCACACACACACACACACACACACACACACACACACACACACACACACACACACACACACACACGCATGCACACACACACACACATGCACACACACACACACACACACACACACACACACACACACACACACATACACGCACGCATGCACACACACGCACACACATACACACACATGCGCACACACACACACACACACACACACACACACACACACACACACACACATGGACATACCACCATATTTCTCAGCTATCCCAGAGTTTACAGAACATCCCTGATGTTGCTTCTTATTTTCTGCCTTCCTTTGTAACTCATGGATGGTTACAATCAGTCAATAATGCCAGACATTAGAGTTTCATTCTTATTTTTCAGAAAAATGAATCAAGATGCAAGATCTGTTAATCTACTAACATTTTAATTGACATAAATTAATATTTAAAATGTCTCCCTGGTGTTAACTAGTGTTCTCCTCAGATTTGTCTAAATGTCTTGAGCACAGCAGTTAAGAGGAAGGGCAGCCCCCTTACACAAAGCAGGATGTACTCAAGAAAGTATAATGTGCAACACCCAGTATGGACAGACCCCTATACCTCTGAACTGTACCTAAGTTTACACAGCATCCTTGATTTTGCCTGTTATAACTGCCCTATCCCTTGTAACTCATGGACCATTACAGTTAGTCAGTAATACCAAACAGAGTTTCATATGCCTTATTATTCAGAATATGCTTCATGATGCAAAACCCTGTTATGTTATTAACTTTTTACATAACTTAGAGTAATGATTAAAGGTCCCCAGTGTTTAGTGCTCCCCACGGTATTACAGGCATTGCTTGTTAGTCTTGGGGGGTTTAGAGGAATGACAGCCACCCCTACACACACCCATACATACACATGCACACTCACTATAGATCAGACAGCCGATCAAACTCACAGACGCACTCAGACACATTCATTCATTCATTCACCCACAACCACAGACACACACACGCACACACACACAAACACACACACCTTACACCACCTAGTCCTTAACACAGTTTACTGGAGCTGCTCAGAGTTTGGCAACCTTAGCCAGAGATCTGGAGTGAATCTGAACTGAAATCCAAGCTTTGAGAACTGTACTTAACTAAATTGCTGTTCATTTCTGCTATTTTTACAGTTGAGAGTGATTTATTCTGCACTTTGATTTTGTTTTAAGTACACCTGCATTTTATAGCATAGGCTATATTCAGACTTGCTGAATCTAGACTGTTTGGTACCACACAAGCACTAAAACCAGCATCTTACATTAAGAGGGTCTCCCTGAACCCCTGTGGCAGAAGTGTGTAGCTTAGGACCCATCCAAGTTGGGGACTGCTGGAAAAAGGCTCAGTTTTGGCCTTTCCTATTGGTTAGTTTGTGTTAAAACTGTTTATCTCCTCTTGTATTTAAGCATCATGTCTGGGCAGGCTTGCACTCAGTTTACCGGAGCTGCTCAGAGTTTGGTGACCTTAGCCAGAGATTGAGAGTGAATCTGAACTGAAGTCCAAGGCATCCACTGAAATCAACTGAAAAATAAGTATATTTTAAGCCTGCATTGCACTTTGAGAACTATATTTAACTAAATTGCTGCTTCATTTCTGCTGTTTTTTGCTGTTCCGACTGTTATTCTGCACTTTGAATTTTTAAGTACACCTGCCATTGATAGCATAGGTTAGATTCAGACTTGCTGAATCTAGACTGTTTGGTATCACTTGATCATTAAAACCAGTCATCTTACATTAACAGGGCTTCCATGCACCCTTGTGGCAGAAGTATGGAGTGCAGGACCCATCTGAGGTGGAAATTGCTGAAAAAAGGGTTCGTTTTGGGCTTTCCTATTAGTTAGTTTGTGTTGAAACTGTTCAACTGCTCTTGTATTTAAGCCTCATGTTTACGCATAGCTGCTCTGCACCATGCAATGGGGTTTAGCACTGTTATGCAGAGATGCAAGCAGCTAGAAAGACAATGTTCCCTAGATATCTGCGAGTGAACCCTCCCACAATTCCCTGCTAAACTGTGAGCAACTCAGTTGCGCACTGAGAAGCATTGCCGCAGTTTTTTAACCCTAACCTTCTACAAAACAGGCCCCTTTGTTAGTCCTAGAGCAAAACCTGGTCCAACAAGCCCACTCCCCACCAGTAATTAAGGTATAAACCTACCATAATGGATGGTCAGTTTCCCATCATTTCATCTGCCAGCCTGATTGACATGGACATCCTGAGGCAATTTGGTAATTGACTCTTATACTGACAACCACTTACTCCTAAAACAAACAAATACAATATATGAGAGATGTATTTACACTATGAATTTGGAATCCGTTCTCTCATGCAACAACAAATAAGGCATCAAACAAGGTGTCAGCATGCACACTTCACCTTTTGAACATATCAAGCTCAGGAAACATAAACCCACATATGCAGAGGTACTCACTAGAAGCCTACCAAAAGTTCATAGACCTCCCAAGTGCAAACCTATTGTACACACTTCAGAGTCAATAGAATCCACTACACATAATAGCACACACATCAGTGTCTCAGCTAATAATCTCCTAAGGTAAAATACCTCAAAACAAAATGTCCTAGTCATAGGTGACTCCATAGTGAGACACACAGACATCCCCAAAATGTAAAAGAAGAACTCCAAAACCAAACACAAAATCAGCAGTGGAAAACAGGAAATCTAAAGTGTAGTAAAAAGCACCCGACTCCACGGCAGTAGATTGACACTTTATTCACAAGAAACAAAACAGATTGAGCGCTTTCGTCTCCACCCTGGAGACCTCTTCAGAATCAATTATATCAAACAACAGAGACGTATATATACAATAAGCAATGCTGTTAAGATAATTGTGCTCAATTAATCAATAAAACAATAATACAATAAAATGAAGATAATGTTAAGAATATGTTAAAAAAATGTCAGTAGTGAGCTGGATGAGTTTCCTACACCTACACTTCTACAAGATTTATGTTGTGTTAAACATTGCACTTAAACAACATATGGTTGAAATTAAAGTATGTGTAAAGATGATATATACATGTAAATGAAAAAAATAAAATATTTAATAAGATGAAATCATAAAATAAAACCTAATGATGTCAACTGACTATATTCTATATAACTGTGATATTGGTTCTTGCATCTTATTACCAAGAATTAAAAATTAAAAATTAAGAATGTATTACGCCTTATGTTTCAAAATATGTGTATTAGTGATTGAGAAAAATTGATAAAATGTTAAAATTGTGTATAGACTAAATTAATTTATAAATAAATATATTATAAATATATAAATAACTCTATAAATATAAATATAAATATAAATATAAATATATACGTAAATATATAAATATATCTTAATAGTAAATATGTAAACATCTATAATTATAAAATGTATGTATAAAATTATGATAAATGAATTGTTTAGGATGTAAACTGCAAAATTTAGACACTATTTACCACTTAAATAGTGTTTTTTAGGGTCCAATGCTAAAACTTTTAATGCTGGTGCAATAGATATACAATCATTTAAACCTTTGCCATTACAGGCGTCTAATCTAAGTTGCCACATCATTTCTCTATATAATAATTTAGTAGTCCAGTCTCCCCCTCTATCTGGACTGTCAACAACTTCCAAAACCCAGAATTTAAAATTAGCATTGAGACATACTATAGAATGTCTATAAAGAGCATTATTGACATTTTTACGGTTAATGTCCCTTATGTGTTCATAAATTCTTCTACGTAGGTGTCTCTCAGTTTTTCCTATGTAGAAGCTCCAACAGAATGTGCAATATGCTAAATAGACCAGACCTTTGGTGTAGCAACTACTATATTTTCTCGCTTTTAGTGTAGTATGTAGACTTGGTAAATAAATAGATTTCTCGCCTGCTATAAATGGGCATTGAGGACATCTGTTGCATCTAAAAGTTCCTCTTTTGTGATTGTGAGTCCCAGAGTTATCATCATTTGGTCATTCTTTTCCATTTTCCAGAATGTTTTTTAAATTATAATTCCTTCTATAACTATACATAAGTCTGCTTTTGAATACATCTACTCTAGTAGGAATACTATTAAACAATTCCCATACACTGTTAATACTTTTTTTCAACCATTCAATATTCTTGCGGTATGTCAAGGTCAGGTATGGGGTATTGTTGATGGGATTTAAAACACTCCGGTCTAAATCAAATGTATTCCCCCCATTCTGTTTAGGTACATTTACATTTGATATTAGACTATTTAACAAAGGAGTGTATCTAGTATTCCTATATGTAATAACTAACACATCTTTTAGCTTCCTCAATCACTTCACTAGGATATCCCCTTTGTGAAAACATGTTTTCTAAAATATTTAATTCGTTTAAGAAGACATCTTCTTTACTTGTCATCCTAGAAGCCCTGATCATCTGACCCTTTATAATGTTCTTTTTCAATACTAGAGGATGGTCACTCTCAAAATGTAAATATGCATTAGAGAAGTTCTCCTTCCGGTATAGGGCTGAAATGTATCTTTTCACTTCTTCATCTTTCATTAATTTAACATCCAAATAATGAATAGTATCTTTATGGACCTCATGTGTGAAGGTCAGGAATGTTGTACTCCTGTTAATATATTCAATAAAATTGTATATGTCTTCTTCCTGGCCTTTCCATAAAATTAGAATATCATCTAAAAATCTGAAATAACTGTGCATGTGTTGATGATATTCCGATGTGAAGACATAATTCTTCTCCCAAAAGAGCATCACCATATTTGCGTACATGGGAGCGCATGCCGCTCCCATTGCCACTCCTTCTGTTTGGTGGTAATATTCCCCTTGAAAGTAGATAAAGTTATTCCTTAATACTAATTCCATGTTTTCCAGTATTATACGGAATTCTTCAGGTTTCAATGCATCCATATTCACAAGAATTTCTTCAAACCAAGCAAGCCCAATATCATGGGGTATTACCGTGAAAAGATCTTTGACGTCAATAGTTATAAAAATAATTTCATCAATGTAATTTAATTCATTCACTTTCCTTAATAAATCCCATGAGTCAATCAATAAGTGTTGGTATTCCAAATGATAGCCCTTTAGTTTCATATCAATATATATGGCTAATGGTTGTGTCTTAGATCCTTGTGCTGACACAATAGGTCTCATAGGGGGATCAGTGACACTCTTGTGGATTTTTGGTATACCGAAGATAGCTGGAACTACTGGTTTACTGACCATAAAAAACTCAAATAAATCCTTGTCGTATAGCCCTTGTAATAAGTTGTCTTCGAGAATGAAGTCAATTTTAGAATAGGCTATATTTATTTCATTACGAGATACAGTAGTGTAACTTTTATTATTCAATATATTCAGCATTCTCCTAGTATAATCCCACTGATCCATGATAACCATACCTCCACCTTTATCAGGTTTCATTATTCTAACTTTTTTTTCATCAACACATGCACAGTTATTTCAGATTTTTAGATGATATTCTAATTTTATGGAAAGGCCAGGAAGAAGAAATATACAATTTTATTGAATATATTAACAGGAGTACAACATTCCTGACCTTCACACATGAGGTCCATAAAGATACTATTCATTATTTGGATGTTAAATTAATGAAAGATGAAGAAGTGAAAAGATACATTTCAGCCCTATACCGGAAGGAGAACTTCTCTAATGCATATTTACATTTTGAGAGTGACCATCCTCTAGTATTGAAAAAGAACATTATAAAGGGTCAGATGATCAGGGCTTCTAGGATGACAAGTAAAGAAGATGTCTTCTTAAACGAATTAAATATTTTAGAAAACATGTTTTCACAAAGGGGATATCCTAGTGAAGTGACTTGAGGAAGCTAAAAGATGTGTTAGTTATTACATATAGGAATACTAGATACACTCCTTTGTTAAATAGTCTAATATCAAATGTAAATGTACCTACACAGAATGGGGGGAATACATTTGATTTAGACCGGAGTGTTTTAAATCCCATCAACAATACCCCATACCTGACCTTGACATACCACAAGAATATTGAATGGTTGAAAAAAAGTATTAACAGTGTATGGGAATTGTTTAATAGTATTCCTACTAGAGTAGATGTATTCAAAAGCAGACTTATGTATAGTTATAGAAGGAATTATAATTTAAAAAACATTTTGGAAAATGGAAAAGAACGACTAAATGATGATAACTCTGTGACTCACAATCACAAAAGAGGAACTTTTAGATGCAATAGATGTCCTCAATGCCCATTTATAGCAGGCGAGAAATCTATTTATTTACCAAGTCTACATACTACACTAAAAGCGAGAAAATATAGTAGTTGCTACACCAAAGGTCTGGTCTATTTAGCATATTGCACATTTTGTTGGAGCTTCTACGTAGGAAAAACTGAGAGACACCTACGTAGAAGAATTTATGAACACATAAGAGACATTAACCGTAAAAATGTCAATAATGCTCTTTATAGACATTCTATAGTATGTCTCAATGCTAATTTTAAATTCTGGGTTTTGGAAGTTGTTGACAGTCCAGATAGAGGGGGAGACTGGACTACTAAATTATTATATAGAGAAATGATGTGGCAACTTAGATTAGACGCCTGTAATGGCAAAGGTTTAAATGATTGTATATCTATTGCACCAGCATTAAAAGTTTTAGCATTGGACCCTAAAAAACACTATTTAAGTGGTAAATAGTGTCTAAATTTTGCAGTTTACATCCTAAACAATTCATTTATCATAATTTTATACATACATTTTATAATTATAGATGTTTACATATTTACTATTAAGATATATTTATATATTTACGTATATATTTATATTTATATTTATATTTATAGAGTTATTTACATATTTATAATATATTTATTTATAAATTCATTTAGTCTATACACAATTTTAACATTTTATCAATTTTTCTCAATCACTAATACACATATTTTGAAACATAAGGCGTAATACATTCTTAATTTTTAATTTTTAATTCTTGGTAATAAGATGCAAGAACCAATATCACAGTTATATAGAATATAGTCAGTTGACATCATTAGGTTTTATTTTATGATTTCATCTTATTAAATATTTTATTTTTTTCATTTACATGTATATATCATCTTTACACATACTTTAATTTCAATCATATGTTGTTTAAGTGCAATGTTTAACACGACATAAATCTTGTAGAAGTGTAGGTGTAGGAAACTCATCCAGCTCACTACTGACATTTTTTTAACATATTCTTAACATTATCTTCATTTTATTGTATTATTGTTTTATTGATTAATTGAGCACAATTATCTTAACAGCATTGCTTATTGTATATATACGTCTCTGTCGTTTGATATAATTGATTCTGAAGAGGTCTCCAGGGTGGAGACGAAAGCGCTCAATCTGTTTTGTTTTTTGTGAATAAAGTGTCAATCTACTGCCGTGGAGTCGGGTGCTTTTTACTACACTTTAGATTTCCTGTTTTCCACACAGACATCCCCCTCACTAGGCTGGATAAGGAGAAAGTCACGGTTAGCTACCTGTCAGGTGCCAGGATGCATCAACTCACATACACAGTCAAGTATCTCAACAAGTACTGTTATGTCTGTCATAGTCCATGTTGGGGTGAATGACTTGAGACATATCTCTCTAGAATATATGAAGAGAGACATTACTGAACTCTTAGATTATGTGTCCCAAGCACTTATGGACCTAGCCCTAAGCAGCATTCTACTTTCACCCAGGATGATGCCTCAATATAAACAAAAAATGATTAACGTCAACAACTGGCTTAACTTCTGGTGTCATTCCAGGCGGATCCAGTATCTGTCAGCCTGGAAGATATTGTCTGCAAACCACGTTGCTTTGCCAGAGATGGTCTTCACCTGTCACCTTTTGATTTTTGGTTACTGGCAAAGGTACTTGTCTCCCCCATGCTTCCTTTTTTAGGCAATGTCAAAACAGCAACATTTCTGAATGCAAAAAAATCCACAGGAGACAGACAAACTCAAGGTTATGCTGCTTAATCCTAGGAGTCAAAACAGGAAACTGCACTCCCTGGAAGCACTCCTCACCTTGGAAGATGCTGATGTCTGTGCAGTCACTGAGAAGTGGTTCAGGGCTGCAGAGAGCACTCTGGTCGTGCAGGGTTATAATGCCTTCCACACATTCAGACCTGAAAAAGAGTGTGAAAGAACCAAAGATGAAGGTGTAGCCATCTTCATTAAAGAAAAATTCACCTGAAGACTGGTTAAACAGTATGACTGTCTTGAGCTACTCATGTCCAACTAACTGTGAATAAAATCCCCTTGCACAGAATTGTTAGCTATAGGTCTCCCACCATGAACCAAGAGAAACACACTGTCTATCTGGACTTACTACATTTACTAGCTATACAGCCAAACACCTTGGTCATGGGTAATTTCAACTATCCTTCCATCGATTGGGAGACATATGTGAGCACAAACATGCCCACCCCAAGGGACTTTGTCAATACAAACCCTCTGTAACAGATATACTGTACCCCCACAAGGGGCTCAAATGTCCTAGACTTAGTACTCACCAACATGGGGGGGGGGTCACTGAACGATCCCTTAAGTGCTGCCCTCCCTGGTAAGGTCTGATCATAATTCAATCTTATTCAAAGTAATGACTGGACCTGACCCCCCCACAGGAGATAAAATAATGAAACATTTCTCCAAAGCAAACTACTGCCTACTAACTGATGGTATAACAGTTTCAAACCCCCTGCTAACACAACCAACAAAGACTCCTATTCAGAGGTGTACAGAAATGCCCTGTATAAATACTTATACAATTGTATAAACTCAGCTGTACCTGAAGGGATCAGAACCAGGTCCTCATGAAACAACAAACCACGCTGGTGGACCTCAAGTATAAATAGGTTATATAACAACAGGAAGAAACTGATGTCTAAGAGCAAGAGGGAACTGACTCAGCAGAGGAAGAACACCCTCCTCGGCTTGAACAAGCAAATCAGATATCTTGTAAAGTTCTCTAAAGCTAATTATGAAGCTAAATTAGTATCCCTAGCTAAGGATAATCATAAGCCATTCTTTAGCTATGTCAGAAATCTAAAAGGAAAGGCCCAGCTTTGTGGTGAACTAGCAGTGTGTGGTACCACTTATACTGAACCTGAGGAAATTGCCAACCTGCTAGATGACAGATTTGGCACAAACTTCACTCCCCTCTCCCCACCAGTCATCATACCCCAAAACATACTTGCCTCCAGTCCTCTATCTAGTATCTCCAAAGAGTGGATTATAACCACACTTTCCAAGGCCGAAGACACAGCCTCTATGGGACCAGATAACATCCTAGGCTGTTTACTAAACAGTCTAAAACAGGCCCTTTACGGAATCATTTGGCACTCTCTTTAACCACAGTCTAAGCACTGGCTTTGTTCCAGCAGAGTGAAAACAGCAACAGCAACCCCCTTACACAAAGGGGGGGGGGTCCATCAACTGACCCTGGGAACTATAGACTCATAAGCCTAATCAGCCTTATCTGCAAAGCCATGGAAAAAATCATGGATCTTATTAGCAAAAACATAGGTGACCTAAAAACTTTTGACTTCACCCAATTTGGCTTTAATAAAGATAGATCATGATTAGTAAACCTGGTGGACATCTTCAAGAATGTCACCAAAGCCCTGGATAAGGGCACAACAGTACATACTGCTGATCTTGATTTGGCTGAGTCCTTCAACACAATCCCCCACTCAGGTATCATTGAGAAACTCTCCTGGCTGGGGATTAACTCATATGTCACTAGACGGGTAGCCAACTGGTTCACCATCAGAATGTATACGGTCAAATTTGGGGATTCCATCTCTACCAGTAGACCAGTTACCAGTGGTATACCACAATGATCTGTGCTGGGTCCCCTACTATTTGGAATGTACTTCTCGGACATCCAGGCAACAGTAGATGGCATGTGGCTTACCTAGTTCGCTGACGATTGCAAACTAGGTGCAATTATTGAGTCACCGAAGGATGTTAACATATTACAAAAGGGGCTACCACAGACCAACGACTGGTGCCAAAGCCATGGACTTAAACTAAATGCAAAAAAGTGCATTATTATCCCCTTTGGCAAAGGGGAAGTCCCTAAAAATTACATTGTAGACAGTGCCCCCCCTAAGCTCTAATCCAGTGGTGCGGGATTTGGGAACACAGGTTGATAGCAACCTAAACTTTCATCACCATGTGTCCACAGTGGCAAGGAAAGCCTTCTATGTTGCACATCTCATAAGTAAGGGCATCACATTCAGGACTAAGGATGTTATAACTCCTCAGTACTTGACCCTCATCAGACCACTAACAGAGACAATGCTCACTTCTGTATGTACCTCACCAGACACCTGCAGCAGCTGGAGAGACCACTGAGGTTTCTTACCAAGAAAATTCAGGGCCTTCAAAACATGACCTATGTAGACAGACAGAAAACCCTGCCACTGTACTCTGTATCATACAGGCTGTTGAGAGGCAACCTTTGCCTGGCCTACAGAGTAATCTCTGACCCAGCCCTAATGTAAATATTGCACATCCACAAGTCAAATGGGACAAGATTCACTCACTCCAAAGATCTTAACCCAGCCTGTGACATTAACAGGACATGCTGGGGAGACAGATATGTCTCCCAGAGATTGTCACTCCTCTGGAATAAATTTCCAGTTCAAGTGAAGCAGAGCTCCTCTATGACCCCATTTAAGCACAGCTTGGACAATTGGATGGGAGATCATAAATTTGTCCTGGGGGTGGCACCTATGTCTCTCATGGGCAGTGGCAGTTGGTGGTGATCATTGACTGATGCTAAAAATATAGATCACCTACCATGACCAGTCAGGGAACATAGGTATAACATTGCTAAGTTTGTAAAGGCTCTAGGACCATTAACCTATTAAGCTCCTCTTCATAGGTTCATAGATGTGTACTAGGCTAATGGCCCTGGAGCCTTTACAAGCCTAGCCCTACCTATGAACCTATGAACTAACCTCCTACTGTGACCACTCAGGTAGACAGGCACTCACACACATAAATACACACTCATGACTATGCTTACCTCTGCAGGCACACACATGTGCACACAAACTCAAAACCTACCTCTCTGTAAATATTTACCTGATGTTACTTTTTACATAGTCTTACCCTGACTATGAGGGAATGCAGCCTTTCACTTATGTTTATTAATAACACATACAGGTAAGTCCATTTGGGGTCTGGATGGAGAGATGATAAAATTAGCATGCAAAGGAAAGTACCATTGCTGGAATTGAACTCATTTTCAAGTCTTGCTGAGTACCTTCATGAGTTAGACCCTGTTTTTACAAAATCTCATGAAGACGACACTGATATATAGACTGTATTTTATATAGCATATGTCATGGACTGAAATAGAAAAAAATAAAAACAGCTGGGTGCACAAGTCCCTGGATAAAAACGTGACCAATCCTGATAGGCGCAGTGATATCAGGATGGGAAAAATGACAGTGTAGAATCCTCAAGACACAAAAACATTCCTACAATGGGGTTAGGCCATGCTTAGGGGGAGGATACCCCCCCCCCCCCGTTGTTGAAGGAAGAAGTAGTAGTCCACAAAAAAACTCAAAAACTGACAAGCCAAAAAAGATCAATAAAGACGACAGAGTAGACTATTGAGGATAAGCAAGAAATTATTTATTTATTTAAGATTTGTTTACTGGCACAGTCAAACTGGGCTATTAGCTCATTTTCAGTGGGTGCCCTGGGAGAAAAGCTCCACAGTTAAAAATAGTACAGTCCAATACATGATAAAAATACATAAAGCTTTAGTGTTAAGTACAAGAACAAAAAAGAGCAGATAGACTAACTTCAATACAATATATACAATGTCCGTTCTAGTATTTTTCAAGTTACATACAAATGTGTTGGTTTGGACACATACAATAGAACATAAATATTTTAGTAATTCAAGAATTGATCCTGATACTTGTGCAGTATGTTAAGTTTTGCAGGTAAAACTTTACAGGGTATGAGGAATTAGCTATGAACAGAGAAAAAGAAGTTGATGGAGATCTCAGTGCCGGGTGGGAGGGGGTAAAGGAGAAAGCAGTATAGTGAAACTACACAGGGATGGAAGAAGAAGGAGGGATGGTACTACAAGAGGTGTTAGGTGGAAATGGATACAATAGAATATGAGGGGGGATGAAAAAGTGTTTGTAGAGAGAGTTGGGTGGTGGAAGTACTTGCTTAAGCTTAGCCAGGGGAAGTACATGAGCAGGGCCAGTTGTTGGTTAGGTGGATCCTTAGAAGTTTTTGACCTTGGCGGAGTTGGTGGTGTTAAGGACGTTCTGGGGGATGGGGTTCCAGGCTTTCTAGATTTGGTTGAAATATAGGGAATCACCATAGCCATTATTTAATTTAGTGACCTTTAATAGAGATTTATTAGTGGATCTTTGGGTTCTGTGGTTTGAGTATGGTTGGTTGAGATTGTGGAGTGCTGGGCATTTTTCAGGTTTAGTAATGATGGTATATGCAGTGGTAGTTTGGCTGAGAGAGAGGAGGTAGGGTAGTTCTAGCCAGTTTAGTTGATGACGTACTGTGCAATGGTGAGTTCTATAAGAGGAATTTGTGGAAAATTTGGCAATTTTATTATAGCGTGCCTCCATTCTGGCTAGGCCAGTATTTTGAGGTGAGTAAAGATTGGAGAGGCATATAGCAAAGTGGAGAGAAGATGGGTTCTGGCAATGGCTTCCTTGGTGAAGCTGGTTAAGAACTTCTTGGCCCTGTAGAGTGAGCCAAGTTTGATATAGGTCTTTTTAATGACTAGTCCAATATGCTTGTCAAATCTCAGGTTACTACTGATGGTGACCCATAGAAGTTTGGTATGAGTAATAGGTTCTATTTTGGTGTTATTGGCTGAGTGGATACAAACAGGAGTTGGTTGGTTGATGGGCTTTTTGCTGGAGAAGAAAATCAAGTTAGTTTTATTAGGATTTGGAATTAGTTGCTGTTTGGAGAGATAAGCTTCAAAGCCTGAGAATGATTTTTGAGTAATTTTTAGAAGTTGTGATAGGGATGGAGCAGAGCATATTAGGGTTGAATCGTCTGCATATTGAATTGTCATTGCCAGGTTGGTTGCTGTATGTAGTTTATCGGTGAAGACTGTAAAGAGAAGTGGGCCTAAGATTGATCCCTGTAGAACACCATTTGAAATGGGTAAGTGTGAGGATAGGCCATTTCACAGCTTGTTGTCAGTCTGTGATACAGTTGTGTAACTAAGAAAGAGCTGAGTGTGATTATTTATTTCTTTATTTATTTATTTATGTATTTATTTATTTATTTATTTAACATTTGTTTACTGGGAAAGTCTGACTTGGAAAGAGCTCATTTTCAGCAGAGGCCCAGGAAGAAACACTCTAGACGCATGTCTTTGTAACATTGGAGGAAACTGAAGCACCTGGAGGAAACCCACATGAATACAGGGGGGGCATGCAGACTCTGTACAAAAGGCACAGCAGCTGCGAACCAAACCGGAGAACCTCTTGCTTTGAGGTGACAATGAAAACTACTGCACCACTGCGCTGTCCATATAGCTAGCATAAAGTTAATAATGCTAGCTCACTGAGGAGCTTTTGATGAGATCCCATGTTGAATGGCTTGGACATATTTAAGAAGATAAAGGCAACTTGTTGCCCATCATTTTTTAGATGGTTAATAGTGTTTGAGAAACATAATAGGGCACTTGTGGTATTTTGTTTAGGCCTAAAGCTGTGCTGGAAGTTAGTAAGCAGATTATTGCAGGTAAGGTAGTCCATAAGCTGAGAGTGGATGCATTTTTCGAGGATTTGACAATGAGGAGAGAACGGCAATTGGTCTAAAGTTGGAAAATTCTGTTGAGACACCTCCTTTATGTAGAGGAATTATGCAGGAAGTTTTCCAAAGTTTAGGGACGTACTGTTCTCTGATTGATCTGTTGTGCAATAGAGAGATAGGACAGATGATGGTGTCAGCAGCTACCTTGAGACATTTATCGGGCAGTTGATCAATTGCAAGGGTTGTGGGTTTTAGTTTATTTAGTAGTCTCCTTATGGTAGAAGTTTGGATTGGTTTAAGGGAGAATGATCTGGCAGTAGTTGAGGCTGGGGTGTGATTGATAGTGGGTTGTTGCTTTTATTATTTAAAAGAGATAGGAAGGAGTCTAAAGAAAGAGTTGAATTGTGTGGCTAAACTATTATTGGTGTTGGAGGTGGTGGGCAATAGAGTTGAGGATTGACTAGGTTGGAGAAGTTTTTTTATGCCACCCTAGAATTTTGGGGATTATTTTGGTATGATTGCTGTACTTGAGTATAGTAGTTCTTTATCTATTTTGATTTGGTATTTGGATTTGTTTCTTAGATGATGGTAAGTTTTGAAAGAACTTTGTTTTTTTGTCACTGTGGTAGTAATACTGTGCTTTGTCTCTGTCCTTGAGTAATTGTTTAGTTTCATTAGACAGCCAAGGAGTATAGTGGGATTTTACACAAACCTTTCTAAAAGGAGCTAATGTGTTTAGAATCTCAAGGAATTTAGTACTGAAGTATTCCAGAGCAGAGTCAAGGTGGAGGTGTGATAATGGAGACCAATATGCAAACAAATGTAAACAGACCTTCTATAAATCCAGGTGACTTCATAAAATAATTATGGCAAAGCATAAGAGCCACTGGAACCACAAAAGTAGATGTGTGCGGTAAAAGTAAGACTTAATTCAAATAACACAAGTAGCCAGATAAAAAACACAAGTTAAAACTTTCACCCAGAGGGCTTCCTCAGGGGTTAACATTAAAATACAGAACTGCTACACAATAAATAGTTAGTATGTTGCTGTTTTTTAGGGCTGGGGGCTCAGTTTGGATTCTTTGTAAATTTAGTGTGTCTTTATATTGCATTGCTACACCTCCACCATGTTTCTTTGTTCTACCTAGTCTGTGGGTGTTGTAGCCAGGAAAGAAAGAATTTCAATGTCTTTAATGCGGGGCTTTAGCCAGGTTTCAGTTAAGATAGTTATGCTGGGTGAGTATAGGGAGATGGATGCATGGAGTTCATGAATTTTGTTTACTAAGCTTCTTACGTTCATATTGATGATAAGAATACTACAGGTATTAGGTTTTATGCTAGTGGTATGGGGTGGGTGGATGGTGTTTGGTATTTGTGATGTTTGCTATGTTGGATCTGGGCCGCGGTTTGGGTGGATGTCACCACTTGGTTTCAGTTGAGATTTTTTGTGAGGGAATAGGTGTGGTGGTTTACGTGTTCGATTAGTAATTTAATGGACCAGATGTGGGAGAGGTAGCATTGAAAGATATCTATATGAAAAAATAGAACACTAGAAATGTAGTAAGTGGAGGCATGGAGTGATTTGGCAAAAGGATATGTGGGGAATTTATTGTTAGGTATTATCTGTTTGTGATATGAGGTAAGGTGGAGAAGGGTTGTGAGTAAGTAGAGGATGGAAGTTTGGACAGATGACATATTTTATGTTGGGTGTTTGTTTTGGTGGAGAGGTTGATTCAGTAACTGTGTGTTATTTTGGTAGAGTATGGCTTTAAGTGGGTGGTGTAGCAAGCTGGGAAGGTGTAATGGAAAGTAGTGAGTTGGATTATCAGTATTATTACTGAGTTGGAAGATCAGTAGAAGGCAGTGGGTTCTATTCCCACTCCAGGAGATTAGATTGCTGATATCGTAGTGCAGCACGGGGGGGGGGGGGGGGTTGCACTCAACTGCATCATCCTTTATATGAACTGTTAAAGAGAGGTCCCATCTGTATAAGTGGATGTAAAGGATCCCACAACACCTACTCAAAAGAATAGAGGAAGTTCTCTGATGCCCTGGCCAAATTTCCCTTAGTAGTAGAAATACTAGCTCGGGTCATCCCTGAAAATATGCCAGAAGCCCAGTTGGGACTAACCTTTTTAACAAAGGACAAAATAAATACATAACATTTGAAGAAATGCTACCAACAAGGGATACATTTAATAAATAAATAAAATTTGAACAAATACTGCCATCCATGGAGTTTACTAGACAAAGAGGGAAGAGAAGCAGGCAGATTGACAAACATTTCTTCTGCATCACACACAGACACACATGCACACGCACACACGCACACACACACACACACACACACACACACACACACACACACACACACACACACACACACACACACACACACACAAGCACACCCCATAGGGACACCTATGGAAAATTTAAAGTCACCAATCAGCCTATCATTTGTCCTTTGGAAGTGGGAGGAAACTGGAATACCCAGAGAAAATACATGTAAACACAGGGCAGAAATATATACTCTGCACAAAAGGCACCCCAGTTGGAATTTGAACCAGACAACCTCACACTATGAGGTGACAGCCCAAGCAATGTTTTATTGCACCTAATTCCCAATACTCATATGCTGACTTTTCAAGCCTCACATTACATATCTGACTATACTACTGCTATTGAAAGATTTTGGTCCATATTCAAATCTTCTATTATTTATTCCTTTTCTATTTATTTTCTAAACATCTAAATCCCCTGTTGTTTAACTCATTACAACAGAGTGCTCCTCCAGGAGTTTCTGCAGTTAACTTCTACGCCTGTAGGCATCAAATATAATTACTTGCATTAATCTTTCCAAAACCATGCTACATGCAAGGTATCAGAATATTTTATCTTGAAGCAGACATGATGGCAAACATAATTGTATTACTATTTGCCTTCTGTCTAATGCAGCTAAAGAGATATTGAATATTAGTTGTATGCTGTGTATTTGTATTGTAATAATTTTCGGTACTTACGTATTATCACAACCAGATTTCAGTAGTCGCATAAATCATTATGTTTGTGCAAAATGAGGTTTGCTAACCTAAGCAGGGGTGTGTAAAGTCTTCAGGACTATTCTGTATGATTGTTTTTCACATGGAAAGAGGAATAACATGAAAATTCCTCTTCCCGGTTAACGTCCTTTCCAGACTTATAAGCAGGACTGTTGATTTTCAGTCATCGTTACTGTTCGAGCTCATGAAGCCCGCCACGTTCCCAACAAGATAACTGGGCCATTTGAAATCTGTTTATGTATACACACTGTAATGGTTGATTGTTATCATCATCATCACTGCTGACCCAGTATTTCTCATCCATTACTTTTACTTTCATGGACTAGTCTATATTTGTTCCTTATTCTATCCTAAAAAAAAAAAAAAAAAAAAAACATTTCCTTGAGAATAGAGTTTCTAGCAAATTTATCTAATGTTCTGTAATAATTTGTGTATTCAACGATTGAAATGTTATGTAATAATCTGCAAATAATGTCTGTACATGCATTTATATGTTACTCATTTTATGTTAATCTTTTTATGTTAATCTTTTTTATGTGGAACTTATCTCCCCGGGCCTCTACTGAAAATGGACATACATCCAGTTAGACTAGCCTGGTCAACAAATCTAAAATAAATAAATGGCTACATCTGGGAGATGTGTGTGTGTGTGTGTGTGTGTGTGTGTGTGTGTGTGTGTGTGTGTGTGTGTGTGTGTGTGTGTGTGTGTGTGTGTGTGTGTGTGTGTGTGTGTGTGTGTGTGTGTGTGTGTGTGTGTGTGTGTGTGTGTGTCTGTGTGTGTGTGTGTCTGTGTGTGTGTGTGAATCGTTTAGCATTTATGGCACCTCTTGATAGTACTATAACTGGCTGCTGTGAGTAAACAACTTCAGATGAGCAGGACTTTTTTTCTGAAGTCAGATAACGTTTAACACTCTGGGTCAGGACTCCTGCTGGTGAGAAAGACCACATGCACATGCCCACACAGAAGTAATTTTCCATGTGATGGTTGGGTGCTTTGCATGTGACTCCTGTATGGTTAGATCCAGTTTTCATTGTGAAATAGTTTCCAGACTTCAGAATCGCACACAGCATCCATTATGTGCACAACTTTCCTGCTTATTTGGGTGGCTCGTGCAAACGTTTTAATGGCTTATTTCTATTAGTTTTTGTTAAGAGGCTTCAGGGATGATCTGGGGTCTTATTTGTTACACACCATTAATTCAGGGGAAAATAGGAGGTGCTGCTGTATCGTTTCAGAACCACTTATGCTCAATGATCTACAGAAATTAAAGTTAGGGAAAGCAGGGGTAGCAATGTGACTAGTTTTAATTTCAGTTGTATGACTTTATAACTGGTCAGTACCAAGCATACTTATTAAATTATTAAAATGTCTTCTTTAATGTTAGCAAAGCTGTATCAGCTCTTCTTGTTCAATTGTGTAGGAACAGGATTAAAATTATACACACTCGATGTCTACCTTTCATTTTGACAAAAGTCCTGTATTACCGCACCTGCTTTATAATGTTTCAAAAATATTTGCCTTAATTTGTATTCAGTGAAAGCTGAAGTAAGTTTACTGGGCTTTCTCATGACTAAACATAATTTAGCCAGTAAGTGGCGCTGTTGCTTCAGGCGCAGTAGAGAGAAACCCTAACAAGAACTGGTTGGCATGTATAGCAATGCCAGAAACTGCTGCTAAGCAGGAAATATTTCTCTGTAATTGCTACAAAAATAGCATGTGCATTATGTCATATGTATGCTTAACAGTGAATGCATTATTTGAACACAGATGGATGCTGGCCATGAATTATTAAACTTTAAACAATAATGGATATGAACCCTCTCCCACTGCAACCATCTCTTCTGGGAATTACAAGTATTGTAACAAGACTTTTTAGTTAATATTCAGAATATAAGTTGTGTGGTTGTACTGCTGAACATCATTCTTATGTGAGACAGGCAAAAATAAAAATGTTGAAGGAGGAAAGATATTAGAAACAAAAATAATCGACATAAGAGGTGTGGCAGTAGGCTTTCCTCTGGATGCCAGTGTGAAAATGATTTTAATAACAAGCAATGTTTTGGTACGCACGGGAATGGATAGCAGCATAATGTTGTAACTTTTACCTCTGGAACACTGAGAAGCTATCATACTACATACTTATGCTATATCTGTATCAAGCAGCTAGTTTAGAACTACCACACATGCTTTAACGCAAGCAAAAAATCAAATATTCTATCATTTTAAACTGTAGCAAGTAGCTACTACTGTTTATACTTGCTACACATAGAGTGCTAAAGTACTTCAATGCAAATGCAATTCTGGTTTTCAAATGCCAATACTGTACTGAAGACATACTGTCATTACTGTCCCTTAACACTTTGTGCTTAGGGAAGCTGCAACTACACCTCACCCCAGCTATGCTTTTGTATTCATGCATGGTTCTAAGAATAATAATGCACACATCTACATAAAAAAAGTAATAAAACTGAGGACATAGTTTGAAGTGATGACCTGACAATGCTATCAGATGAATGTCATTCCACCCACAGGTCACAAAATAATAGAATCATAGACTCATAGAATGTACAGGGTAAGTAGGACATGTGACCATTTGTGTATTGCCAGTGCCCACCCTTAGAATTTACTTCCTTTTGCAAGGAGGATGACTTTGTGAATACCATCCATCATCTACTTCCTTCTTAAAAGGAAGATAGTGAGTCACATTGCTTGACCTGTACTGGAAGTTTGTTCTTGAGAAGGGGTAGCCATTGCATGACTAATCTGTTTCTCCACTACAGTTTCTTTATTTGCTGAAGCAGAATCAGATCTCTGGTTCTAGTGTTTGCTGGATTGTTTGATTTAGACAAAGAATAGGTCATGGACTTCCTGGTCCCTAATGGCCTATAAGGCATAGATTGCCCCTAAGAGGTCTACAGGACACTGAATATAGGACCAAGGCCTCCAGCATCTCTCAGTAGCTCAGGTCCTTTAGGCCCATAATCTTTTTTTGATCAGGAGCCTTTGGGATCTCTTGATATGTTTAGCAAGATACATCCCAAAGGGGGCACTGTATTCAAAGATGGGCCTGATCACTGCAAAATACAGATGGGTAAGGATGTGTGATCTACAGGAAATGCTCTTAGAGATCAGCTGTGCCAGGCAACAGGATTTCCTGACTGCTGTCGCAACATGACTATCAAAGGAAAGGGAGTTAGTTACCCAACGATGTTCCAATGTCTCTCTCAACATCTTTGCTTTGAAATGGGGTACTTTCTATACCATAAGCAGGGTGGAGGGTTTGCTCACCAAATGCAATAGCTCTGCATTTCTTTATAATTTAGTTTTAGCCCATTTTCAGAGCACTACCTACTGACATTTGTAAGTTCATTATATAGCTTCTACATATCAGAAGGCAATCTGAGTATAACACCCGGTTTACAATTGTCTGCAAATTTGGGTAACCAGAGCACCTTTTTGGATTAGGAGATCAGAGAAGTGTATTCCAAATAACAGAGTTCCTAGCACAGATCCCTCTGATATCCCACTGGTTTCCTTCATGCTTTCTGAGAACATGCCTGAGACACTTATTGTGGATTCTGTCCCTCAGCCAATTAACTATCCATCTAATTATGTAGAGATCAAGTTGGAGCCCATTTAGCTTGCCGATGATGTTGGCATGTGGTATTGTATCAAATGCCTTCTTAAGGTCATGATATGTTGTATGAACAACATAAACACTGCCCACAGCTTTCATTACCTTCTCAAACAATTTACCATATCCATTAGACAGGATCTACACTTAATAAAGGCAAATTGTCGTGGGTCAAGTCTCATAAGATTTTTTGATGTCATAGTTTATCAGACCTGTTATGACCCATTCCATTTAGGATCATAGGAGGTTACTAGACTAACAGCCCTAGAGCCTTTTTAAGCCTAGTCATTCATGCTCCAATTTTCCAAATTATCAATGTCCACATCTCAGAATGACTTTGGTATAAGCCTGTGCTTAGGGTATCTACAAACTGCCCCTGTCTATCAGGGCCACAGGCAACAAGCCAGGGGGTGAATTTGCAATTATGAATCCATTGGTCTAAATTGCATTTGAATAGGCATAAGGAGGGGCTCTGTTTCACATGACTGGGGAGTTTGTTCCAGAGAAGGGCTAATCTCTGAGACACCTACCTGTCCCTCCAACATGCTTTGTTTATGTCAAGACGAGGTTTAAATCCTTAGATTGTGTAATTCTAGTGCTGTTTGTTTTGTGAACATGTTGCAGATCCATCAGGGCTGGATGAGAGAATGCCTTGTAGGTTAGGCATAGATCACCCTTCAGCAATCTGCAGAATACTGAGTACAACAACACAGCTTTGAGGTGGTCCTCATAGAACCTGTTATTTACACCCTGTATTCTTTTATCGAGGAACTTCTGTTGTTGCTCAACTGTTGCAAATACCTGGTTAGGTACTGTACATGCCAAAGGGTGCATTGTATTTGATAATTGGTCTAATGAGGGCTGAGTATAATGCGACTATGATCTCCTTACATCTGGATGCCATTCCCTTACTTATACGTTGTGCCACAAACAAGAATTTTCTCACTACCATGGACACATAGTGATCACAGTTCAGGTTACTGTCAACCTGTTTCCCAAGTCCCTTACCACTGGGTCTACTGTTAGGGGGATGCTATCAATGTTGTAATTTGCAAGGATGGTTGTTTTCCCAAAGGATGGAATTATGCATTTTTGTATTGAGTTTTTGGCCAGGGTTCTGGCACCAGTTATTTGTCTGTGTTAGAACCCCCCTGGAGGATATCTACATCTTCGGGGGATTCAGTGATTGCACCCAGTTTGCAGTCATCAGCATATATGGTCAGCCAAAGGCCTTCTACATTTGCCTTGACTTCAGAGAAGTATATTACAATCAAGAGAGGTGCTCTGTGAGACACAGCTAGCAACAGGCCTCTTGGTGGAGGTAGATTCCCCCACCCTATCATTTCTGATGATGCACGTCAGGCTGATACCTACACAGTTCCCAAGGTCCATGGTGGGTCACTCTTGTGAACTGGCATTATAACTGCTGTGTATTAAACCTCAGTGACAAAGTTAGTGGATGAGCTCAGGTTGAATTTTTGTCCTAGTGGGTCCACCAATACATGTTTAGTGCTGTTCAATAGGCTACCTGGTATGGTATTAGGTCCCATAGAGGCTGCTTTTTTTGTTTTGTTTTGTTTTTTGTTTTTTATTTTGGGGAGTATGTTTATAAGTGTTTTGTTGTGATGCTAGGGGTCTTGACATCCTTAGATAAATGAGGGTCCTGCATAGATGTCTCTGAGTTGAATAATATATCTGTGATATCCCTGGATCAGAATAAGTAGTGCCATCATGAATAAGTTCAGAGTACTTTTGGGTATTATTTTGTAAACTCCTGGCATATTCCATTTGTTTTCCTTATGGTATTTTTCAGTACCTTAGAGAACATTTTAATATTGACGACAATTGTGGGTCTGAGTAGAAAACTGGTATACTAAGCTGGACTTCAGCACTGAAGGCCTAAATCACAAAAGTTGAATCTGAATTAAGTTGTTCACATTCTAGAAAGATTATAGCTGCAATTTAGTTACATAACCCAAAAGCTTTGACTATGTTGATACCTCACAATAATCTGTGACCATCTATTTACATGTTAACTAATAAGTACATGACAATAGAAATGGAAGGAGGCCATACAGGCTGACCTGCCCATTCAAGTGTGTATTTTATGATTTGTAAAGCTGCTCTGTCCTTCACTACTACCCTTTCAGCTGCCATCCTAGAATTACACTGCCGCCCCCTTGAATTTCATGCCTCTCCCCCTTTAAGGCAATGTCTTATCAAAGTTCTCAGGTCTGGTCCTGTCATCATACCGCCAATGCTGAGAGGCTGTGCTTGTGTGCTCATCAACAACAAAAGTGACTTTACACCATCCAGCACCATGCAGCATGCAAAATCCTAAAAAGACAAGCAAGTATGATCAGTGGGTCACAGGAAGGACCTCATCATATCCCAGTTCTGATTGCTTTTCTTGATTAAGCTGTCACAATTACTGAGTTAGTCCTCCTAAGTCTTAAAAATGACATCATGCATTAATCCAGCTCCTTGGGGTCTCTCATGGATGTAAGTGAGGTTTGGATCAAGTATGACACAAGCTGTTCTGCTATCCACTTTTATCAAAAGTGCAGTTCTGATGCATCTTTTATAAAACAGTGCTGGAAAACTGGCAGGAAATTTATGTTCTCAAGAACCATTCTTTCCAGCACTGTACAGTCAAGTCTCCCACTATAGTTGGAGTGCATTCTTGTTACAGATATTGCCAAAGCATAACCTGGTTCATTATTGTTCTGTTTTAACTCTTTCATGAATAACTTACACAACATCAGACTCTCAAGCAGTGAGAGGATGGCAGCAGTCAAAGCATCCGTCACAGAAAAAACATTTCTTGAAAGTCAAATCCATAACTGTGGTGTCTGCCGGATGCTTATCTCACATTATCTTACTAGTTAGAAAGGACAGAATAGTAAGACATATCTCATTTGCAAATGTCACCCAGGTGGCATTCTTTACAAAGCTTCTTTTGACATATCTACTGGACTCTGGCTAAAATCATAATCCAGGGGTTTAAAGAAGTGACTACACATAATATCTTCCTGAGACAAGATTCAGACCTAGAGCACTGCTTCGAGACTGCAGTGAAGTTCCTGATCCATGAAGAATGATGATAGGACCAGTATCTGAAGTGCTTCAGTCCCATATCATCAGCTCCTTGGAATCATGGCTGCAGTGCCTGCTGGATGGATTTGATTTCTATTTGTGGGCTGAGACGGTATAGTGTTTCCATCTGGCAGCTATAAATAAGATTGCTGTCTCACTGCATTGCAAAAATAGCTTGGCTATAACAATTCTCAGGTATAACAAATATTTAAAGATTACAGAGAGACAGAAGGAATTTTACAAATTATAACTCATGGATTATTCAAGCAAAGCTTAACAGCAGAAGTAAAAACACAGCAATCTATAACACAGCAGCCTGTGAGTCAACAGAGAAGTTTATTTTCCTTAGACTCCACACCAAATAGTCTAGGTGCATGTAGTCACCTCTGAAACCCCTGGACTATGATTTTAGCCAGATTCCAGGAAATACTATTAAAACAAGGTTTGTAAAAAGTGATTTCTGGATTACATTTGCAAATGAGACAGTGGTCTTACAATTCCGTCCACATCAAATAGTCTGTATCCCAGCTCCTGTCCAGCATCTTTCCTGATGGATTACTTCCAAGAAGGTGATAGGGAAAGTACCCCAAATCAAGGGACCTAGTTTGAACACCAGTGCTGGAGGTAGCTACAGGATAATCAGCATTAAGGTGGTGCTTTTCAGACTCCTGTCTTGCAGCTATTCCTTCTTCAGCAGTGAGATGAGTATCCCATCTCAAAAGTCGTTTTCCTTTGTCAGGGTTTAGTCCATCATAATCCATCCCACTATCTCCCACATGACTGATGCATACCTGATCCAACCCCTTTACCTGGAAGGTTCTGAGCCATCTCAGCCTAGCTCTACACAACTTCTCCAAGCTTAGCTTATGTGCGCTATGTGGGTATTTTTCTTGGACATAACCTCAAGGCCTAGCTATGTGGTTGCTCCTGATATCCCATTTCTGGAAAAGGTAAATTTAATCTTTGAAAAAAAATGTCATGATGGCCATGTTTTATGTATTCTTTTTGTTAGTTGTATCCTCTTCTAAAGGTTAATATCCAACACAAAATCCCACTGCCTTTTTGATCTGTACAGTCATAGTTAACACTACTTCCTGATACACATAAGTTCACTGCATATAACTTGTCCCAGTATCTGAGTATTTATAACATCCCCTGATAGATTAAGTGCATAATAATTACTTTAAAAATGTTTTCACACAGTCATTAAACACATTCTATACATTTCATTAAAAGCAGTCACATGCACTCCAAAATCCCACTGTCTTAGTTGTTTAAAAAAAGTAACTTTTAGTAATCTTTATTATATAGAATAATTCACACCCACCCCAAAGTCATATTGCCTTAGCTATTTAACAAAATAAGTGCTTCTATGAGTCTTTCTTCTTTTGCACTATCATCATCTCCACTTTTATTCTCAATATTTTACTTATGAAATTAATCGTTCGTGCAGACGATTAAAGCAGTAATCTGCTCCCTATGGTTCAGAGATGGATTAACCTGCCTCCACTTGCTACGGTGTGATGCCAAACAGGTCACTCAACCAGATGGTGGTGATCCTGGGCTGGAAAATGTCCATGTGGATCAGTGCACTGTCCTACATAAAAAATGCAACCACCTAATTTGCTGTCTTGGTCATTAAGTTTTCTTGCATGCTACAATGCAATCCTGAAGATTCATTAATGGCATGTACACATCACACTGAAACTAATACGCTCGGTCATGTTAGCTTGATGATCAGTATTGCTAATTAAATATGCAAGAAGGCAAGCACACAACACAATGAGCATCTTCACCTTGAGCCCATAGCACAGGCTCACTGCCACATTGAGGTGAGGAAGTGCACAACCTATGTGTGCACAATATAAACAAAAGAGTGTGCACAATACATTAAATATTCATAGCTTCATAGGTTCATAGGTGTGTACTAGGCTAATGGCCCTGGAGCCTTTACAAGCCTAGCCCATAGGATTACCCTGGCATCATGCCACCCAACCTTAGTTCCCATTGCCTCTGTCAAGTAGAGCCACTGGAGTGATCCCCGGGGGTGAATTTTCTATTTCCCATCCACCCATCAAGATTTCTCTTGAAGAGGGCCAGTGAGGTGCTCCACTTGACATGTATGGGAAGTCTATTCCAGAGCATGGGCAGTCTGTAGGTTATGAACCTGTCCCTCCAGCTTGTTCTGTTGTTTGTGCTAATGAGGTTGAGGTCTCTGGAGCGTGTAGTGCAGAGGGATTGGGATTTCTTTAGAAGTAACATTTCTAACAGAGCTGGGTCAGACATGGCTTTGTAAGTCAAGCAGAGATCACCTCTAAGTAGGCAATATGAGACAGAGAATAGTTGGAGGTTTCTGAGTCTGTCCATATAGGACAAGTGTTAAGGCCTAAGATTCTCTTTGTGAGGTATTTTTGTGGCCTCTCCAGTTGTTGTAGGTGTCTAGTGAGGTATATGCCAAATGGGGCATTGTACTCGATGATTGGCCCAATGAGGGAAGAGTACAGGGAGACAATGACCTCTTTCTTCCTGGATGCAAAACCCTTTGTAATGAGATGTGCCACACAGAAGGACTTTCTGACCACAGTGGCAATGTGGTGGTCAAAAGAGAGGTTGCTGTCCACGTGTGCTCCCAGATCTCTTATGACGCCTTCTGTGTTCAGTGGACTACCTTTGAAGTGGTAATTCATGGGAACCGGGTTTTTCCCAAAGGGGATGACAACACATTTTTTGGTATTGAGCTTAAGGCCATGGTTCTGACACCAGTCATTGGTCTCAGTGAGGTCTTTCTGTAGGATGTCAACATCACTTGGGGAGTTAATTATGGCTCCAAACTTGCAATCATATGTGAATTTTTGTCAGCCAGAGTCCCTTCATGTTGGCCTGGACTTCAGAGAAGTAGATACCAAACAGGAGAGGACCCAGGACCGAACCCTGTGGAACTCCACTTGTGACTAGTCAACAGCCTGACTGTGGATTCTATCTGTGAGACAGTTTGCAACCCACCTAGTGATATAGGGGTTGATGCCTAGCTTAGTGTGTTTTCCTATGATTCCTGAGTGAGGAATGGTATCAAAGGCCTTGGCCAGATCGAGGTAGGCTGTATGAACCACCTTGCCTTCATCCACAGCTTTGGTGCTCTGGTGACTTACTCAAAGAAGTCGGCCAAGTTGAGCAGGCATTCACAAAACCAAACTGTGTGGGATCCAGAGTTTGGAGGTTCCCTATATCTTTGTTTATTAGGTCCATGATGATGCGTTCCATAGCTTTGCATATCAGACTTGTCAGGCTAATGGGGTGATAGTTTGCAGGGTCTGTAGTCGCTCCTCCTTTGTGGAGATGGATGACTGTAGCAGTGTACCATTCGGTAGGGACAAAGCCTGAGATGAGGCTGTGATTGAACAGGGCACACAGGTGAGGTGCCAGTTCACTCTGTAGTTCATATAGAACACAACCAGGGATATTGTCAGGTCCCAGAGAAGGTGTATTCTTGGCCTTGGACAGTGCTGTTTTAACCTGTGCAGCAGTAATACTGGGTGCCTGGCAATCTACTGATATTGTGATTGGTCCTTTGGTAGGGGAGAGAGGGGTAAATTTGGCACTGAATCTGTTGGCCAGTATATTGGCGATATCTGTTGGCTCGGTATAGGAGCTGCCATTGTGCAACAGCTCTGAGCAAATCTGGGTATTGCCGTGGAGATTCTTTCCATAACTATAAAAGACCTTGTGACCGTCTTTACTATCTGCTGCAATTCTGTTTTCATAACTAATTTTAGAGGATTTGATGAGGAATCTCAACTTTTTGTTGAGGCTGATAAGGGACTTTTTCCAGTCTTGGGACTTCACCTTATTTCTCATTAGTTTTTTCCTTCTGTTGCAGAGTTTGTTTATGGCAGAGGACCACCAGATTGGCTTCTTTTTTTTGGAGAAGAGCATCTTGGTTCTATTGGGTATGGTGAGATCCATGCATTTGTGTACGTGTTCATACAGGGCATTAGTGTATGATTCGGCAGTCATGCAGCTGTTCTCCAATTGCATGGGTGCCGTGAAGTTAGCCACCTCTGTTTTTAGGAGTCCAAAATTATTTTTGGAGAAGTTTTTCATGGTGGTTACCTTTGGGGGGGGGGGGTGGATTTCCAAGGTGATTAGTTTGTGGTCGGATCTAATCAGGGACGAGTTGACTATTGGTACAGAGCAATGGTCACCCATGTTAGTAATGACCAGGTCAAGGATGTTGCTACCTCTAGTGGGGGTAAGAATGGGCTGGTCCAGGGCATTGTAATTAATGAATTCCAGGAAACGTTGGGCAAGTGTATTGGCACATGAGGAGTTTTCCCAGTTAATGGAGGGGTAGTTGAAGTTGCCCAGTATGAGAGTGTTAGGTTGGACCCTAACATTCTCCAGGGTGCTTAGAAAGTGGAGTGTGAGTCTTGGTTCATTGTTTGGGACCTATAGCAGGCTAAGACCTGAATCGCTGTCTTACTCAGTGTTAGCTGCACCTGAAGTATCTCTGATGCATCATGTTGGGCTACCAGTCTGGAGGTGTGCACATCCTTTATGAATATAGAAACACCACCACCTTTGGAGCTTTGGTCCAGGTTCTGGGGCCGAAAGATATGGGATGAGTTATAGCCTGGTAGTGCAGGGGTGCTGTCTGCTGCCTTGAACCAGGTCTCTGTTATAGCACAAATGTCGATGTTCTCTATTTTAAGGAGTGCTTTGAGCGAGTGCATTTTGAGATTTAGACTATTTGCATTGAGCAGCATGACCCTCAGATTGCATTTGTTTGTAGCTGTTATGGTGGTAATTTGGTGTTTGGAACACCACCTAAAAAAGGCACTATGGGGTGGCAAAAGCCTTGGCCAGTAACGGGAAGCCCAGGGGGTGACAGATGCAGGCCATCTCTGGCAAAGCATCTAGGTCTGTCAATCGTATCATCCCAGGCAGACAGATACTGGATCCCCTTAGAATGACACCAGAAACTTAGCCAATTGTTGAAATCAATCATTTTCTGCTTGTATTGTGGCATAATTCTGGGTGATGGTAGGAGGCTGCTGAGGGCTAGGGTCATACCCGTCTGGGCTACATAATCCAAGAGCTCCTCCATGTCTCTTTTCATGTAGTCCAGGGAGGTACGTTTCAGGTAATTCACGCCCACATGTACAATGACAGAGTCATATTTATACCTGTTGTTGAGGGACCTGAGTGTGTGTGCATTACGTGGTGGATCCTGGCACCTGACAGGCAGCTGGCTGTTACTTTCTCCTTATTCAACCTAGTGAGTGGGACATCAGTGTGCCTCACTATCGAGTCACCTATGACTAGTGTGCTGGGCATGCTGTTTTGCCTTAGGGGCTTTGGTTGAGTGGTGCACTGTTTAGTTGAGTTAAGTGTCTCATGATTAGTGTTGTGTTGTGGTGGTGAAGTGCTCTTCTGCCTTGCAGAAGCAAGTATGCACACACTTCACAACATCAGAGAGGTAAATTGGCGATATACAAGGAAAGGAAAGCCTAACAAGTCCTTAATGAAGGCTGATGCTGTTATACAGTAAATTGAGTGAATTCATGGCCATGTAGAACTGTACTAGCTTTGTCATTCTCATTAACAAACAGTTATTAAATGTTCAGAAGGAAAAATGTGTTGCTGGAAAATACAGGTATATAAGAGTATTTGAACTCCACCTAGACACATTTCTCAAACTCCCATTGACTGAACACTGGATAAACAACATAGATGTGGGGAAAATGCACAAACTTAGGGAAAAGTTATACATGCTCCTCCTGCAAGTTGTGAAAGTGGATATGATAGCACTTGTGGCAGTAGCAGGTACGTTGCAAAGAGTAGAAAGTGCGACACAGTTTCTACAAGTAACATGTTTATAGTATTGATTACTGATATCTACATTCACAGAGACAGCGCCGTCACAAGATTTGAACACAACACTTATGCCATTACAATGAAACACTGATATCAGGAACATGTTGTACAGCATAAACGTTTAAGTAAAAAAGCAGAAAGTCAAACGTATATGCAGTGCATTATATTTCTGTATTGTGCATTTAAGTTTCATTATACCCATGATATCAGACTGCTGCTATTTTTCCTGAAAGACTAGAGTTGTGTGACTGGGATCATTGGAAATATGAGGATGATAAAGAATGTGAGAATAGAAAGAAGTATCTGCAATATAGAGTTACTGGTAACAGTTATTGTGCATTACTTAACTGTAGTGCCTTTGTTCAAGGAATGTCATAATGTTGACAACTATAAACATGCTTTAGGTTTCAGCCATTCTGTTAGCAATCTTCATCCACAGGCCAAAACCTCCTGCATGTACACAAACCCATCCACCCAACTGGTAAACTACTACTATCCCACACTATAGCCAAACTATAGAACAATCTCCCCACACCACTATGTAATACACCTAACCACAACAATTTCAAATCCATGCTTCTCTCCCATCTCTCCTCCAAATGGAAATGTCCTTCACATGCTCCCACCTAAAACTCGCACACTACTAACTCCACACCTAAATCATCATTTCTTTGCCTACTTTAACTTAATTCAGAGATCTTGCTCAGAACACCTTTTCATAAATCTTTTACATGCATGCCTCTGGCCTACCTTACTCATATTCTCAAACTGTCATTGTTTGTTTTTCTTATCCATTGTACCCATAATATTGTTTTCCTCTGTAATATTGTTAATTTGTCTCTATTCGTATGTATTTGTATGTCTGTTTGGGGCTTTTCCCCTCGGGTCTCCACTGAAAAACGGTAATTCTTACCCAGCTGGACCAACCCAGTTAACAAATGCAAATAAATAAATAAATAAATAAATAAAGTGAGTTGTATGCTCAGGCACCTCACATAATTTTTATAAAATGTTGACAAATATGTATATCAGGTTCAGTCCTAAGTCAAAGTCAATATAAGTTAAAACTTATTTGTCTGACATACCCTCACAAAGTGTAATTCCATCAGTAGGGGACTTACCAGTACTGTTAATCAGGAACATTTGTAAGGTATTAGTTAGCCCAGTCTTTAAATCCCCACTGTTGACTGCTCAGGTTTGTGGACATCATCATGTAAAAACCAACACCATGTTTCTCTACACAGCACTTAGTGCAAAGTAAGTGATTCAGAAATTATAATGAATTGAGAGCTAGTTATATTCCACACACTAAAAGGGGTTTATCTACATCTTATAAGCAAGATGTCAGCTATTGAAATTTCATTGTGCTAGGGAAGTGATAACAGTTTTGATTAGGACTACGTAGGATAGTAATGTATTTCGGTTTTTCCCAGTTAGCGGTCACCACAGCGGAACTCCGGTCCGCTAATGACTGGCAGTGGATTTTTACAGTGCTGAGTTGCCAGCCCAATGCCCAACCTTTAAAGAAGGCACACCGATTCATGTACGCACCTACCTGCATGTCTTTAAATGTCACTTGACCACGGGGGCATGCAGACTCCACACAGAAGTTTACATAGAATATTGTTTGAAATCTTTCAAGGGATGTATCCTTCCATACAACTGCTCATTCTTAGTATTCTGATAAATATTTACAATGAGTGCTGTCTACTTGCAGTGTTTCAATTAATTCTGTTCAAGTAATCTGAAATGTACTTCATGGGGGTCGGGCAACACAGGCATTCATGTGAACAGAGTTCTTTACTATTATTTTAACATGTTTAAAAGTTTAGAGACTGCCAATGACTGAGTGAGTTACGTAGGGTTTTGTTACAATAACCACTGTTACTCTGGTTTAAATGTTTTTTCTGCTTAGTAGATGTATATTCCTACATCTGTTATTGTTTCTTGTATTGTATAGCTTGTATTGTGTTTCAGTGGGATGCATATAGGATAGTACAGTGATGATAGTATTAACATCCTTTATACCTCATTTTTTTATCTTGCATTTTTGTTTATACTGTTGTTTCTACTGTGCTACTAATTGACTGCATACTGCTACATGTTACTGCTTAAATATAACAGTTTGTACTAACACTGTGTGTTATGCTTTTTGCGACATTAATTATTCCTTCACAATATGGATATGGCTCCCAAATCCAAAAGCAAGACAGGGTCATATTCACGGAGGCCTACTTTCACAGATGATGAGAATGAGATCATAATACAGGCCCTTCATCTCCATGGTGGCCAACTCCTGGATTTACATACCTCCAACAAGCCCTTTTGTGACCATGTTTGGCAGTAGGTGGTCAACAATGTCACTGCTGTTGGTGGGCAGGGATGAGTATATTACATGGTGTGACAAAGGACCCTGACATGATTAAAAAGACCACTGTCAGAGCAAAGGATGTGGCACAGAGCAAATGGCTGCTGGTGGTTGGCTGTCTAGTGAGCTACAGTCACTGAGATGGAGGTATTCTCGCAACTCTTATGGATCGGGAAGCTCAGAAGAGTTTACAGTACAGTACTGGATGTTGGGGCAGAGTTTGAGCAGATCCAAAGGATTTCCACTGTTGATGCCACAAGTATGCCATTCAAATATTTCTTACATCCACCTTTGCAACTGATAGTCACTTCTATCAACTACTGTGTCTAGGTACATTTGGCAGTGAGGTACAATGACCACCTGCACAGGGTATGGGCATACTTACTGTGTGTTACTCACTAAGATAATAGCATTTGTCTGTGTGGGTGAGTTAATTTCGACTAGGTGTTATATTATGTTTACTTCTCTTGCATTTTTGTTTGCTTGTTTTGGTGTATTCACAGGTGAAGCTTTGTCTGTAACCAGCACTGTGGACCTTCCTCTGTGTGATATTGGAGGAACATTACTCACCGACAAGGACGGCAGTGATGAACAGCTACAGTTTAGGTTTGCAGGGGGGGTGTCAGACACAGTAGTTTGGCTCCCACATTTCCTTCCCAGTATGGACATAGCCAGTATGCCTACACATACCCATGACACAGAACCTTCTGAGAGTATACAGATTTATAGGTTCATAGGTTCATAGGTTTATACTAGGCTATCTGCCCTAAGGCATTTATAAGCCTAGCCCAAAGTTTTGTGGCTTACGCCACCCCTTATATGAAAAAATACTGTGCCCATTAGTTTGTTGTGCCTCTGTCCAGCAGTGACACAGAGATGATTCCCGGGGTAAACCTACGATCTCCCATCCACAGGTCAAGATTTCTCTTGAACAGAGCCAGCGAGGTGCTCTGCCTCACATGGACTGGGATTTTATTCCACAGCATAGGGAGTCTCTGAGTGATAAATCTATCCCTCCAGCACATCCTATTTATATCCGTGCTAAGGTTTAAGTCACTTGCTCTAGTGGTTTTGGTGGATTTGGATTTTTTGAGGTGGAGCATATCCATTAATTCCGGGTTGGACATGGCCTTGTATGTCAGGCACATGTCACCTCTGAGCAGACGGTATGCGACTGAATAGAGCGGGAGTTTCTTCAGTCTGGCAGCATATGACAGATTTTGGAGTCCCTTTATCCTTTTGGTGAGGAACTTTTGGGGTCTCTCCAGTTGCTGCAGATGTCGGGTGAGATACATCCCGAATGGGGCATTGTACTCAATCATTGGTCTGATAAGTGAAGAGTACAGGGGAACAATGACCTCACTAGATCTGGATGTGAATCCCTTCATGATCAGGTGGGCAATGTAGAAGGTCTTTCTAACCACTTTAGCAATGTGAGTGTCAAAAGAAAGGCCACTGTCAACATGGGTCCCCAGGTCCCTGATAACCTCTTCTGTGCTTAGTGGATGGCTTGGGGTTACCTTGTTTTTCCCGAAGGGTATGACTATAAATTTTTTGGCGTTTAACTTCAGGCCATGGCTCTGGCATCAGCTATCTGTTTCCGTGAGTCCCTTCTGAAGGATATCCGTGTCCGATGCACTTTCCATTACGGCGCCCAGTTTGCAGTCGTCTGCAAACTTTGTCAGCCAAAGTCCTCCCATGTTGGCCTGTACTTTTGAGAAGTAGTATGGGGACACAGTTGATCTGAGTAGTGTGTAGTTATGATAGGGTTTGACAGGCAACTTTGGTTAGGTTTATTTTTATAGCAAAGGTTGTGTAGGGGTTTTCATTATTAATAACAATTGATTGTCTAATTGATATTTTATTTAATTGGTTAATTGGAATGCATTGCATATTTAAGTGTGTTCAGAGTTGGTTTAATCATTCTGAAGAAGTCTGAGTTTTGGGATGAAACCTAGGTCAATGGTGAATGGTGAAGTTTATCTGTTGTCAATAAATTCTTGTCGGCTTGGACTTCGTCTTCATTGATTTTTTGGTTTGTGGTTCATTTGTTGATCTGAGTAGTGTGATAGCCACAGTTTCAGACATGGTGGAATCTCCACCTAACCATCATAAAGGGGAGTTACCACACAGGGGTCCTGGTAGAGTTCCTCAGAGAAGGTATGCTTACCGTCTTCCCCCATGAGGTTGGTGTATCAGTATCTGCTGCCCAACACATGTGCATGGCTGTCATAGACTGATTATGCCTGATGCACAGATTGGACAGGAAATGTATAGAGAAGAAATAGTCTGTTTGGCTAGAATGCACTATGATTGGTGTCTGTATTTGCTGTATATATCAGTTAGCACTATGATATTCCTGTATACACAGCACTGATTTTTAGTTCCTGCTTACTTCTGTTTATCTATTGTATTGTTTTTTTCTAACAGGTTGATCACATATGTTTGATACTGCTCCTTTGACTGTCCTAGCCTGGGCTGCCTATGTCTAATGTTCATAGTAGCCTGACAGCCAGACAGCCAGTGCTTAGGTAAGGAAAGATGGGTATGTTTTGTATGCATCAGTGTTACTGTTTGTATCTGCTTAGCTCTTTTGTTAATGAAGTGATGAATGCATGTGCAATTATCTGCCTTTTAGCCAGCACCATGGCATATTGTGCCCACCTCCATCTACCATGATTTTCCCTCTGCTGCTGGTTCCTCAACTGACCGCTCATCTGTGTCAGCAACCAGTGCCTCTGATGTGGGGAACTGCAGTCCCTGCACTGGGACACCACTCTGCAATTGTTTTGTAAGTATAATATTATGTAAGATGGCACACACAGTCAGTATTTTGGCAGAGGTGGCAGGGTCATATTGCAGGGAAGTATATGCATCCAGATAGTGGAACTGTGATTTGAACAGCCCAAACACATGGTCTATGATATTTTGAGACTGGGCATGTGCAGTGTTGTAACCTTGCTCAGTGGAGTTCTGAGGATTTCTCACAGGAGTCATGAACCAGGGTTCTAGGGCATAACTCTCATCTCCCACTACATGTCCATGTGGGAAGTAGCCCATTGCAAACCTTATGTACAAGTCACAGGTGTGCCATATGTGGGATTCACGGACTCTACCTGGATGGCCTGTTCAAACATATAAGTCATACCTCATGTATTACATACCAGCTGACATTTGACTGAATGATACCCTTTTTTGTTCATTTACCTCTTTTGCAGTTCCCCTGGTGGGGCCTTTATTTTAATTTTGGTGCAGACTTTGGCCCCAGTTCGTCAGAGGAATAGACTATAGCATACAAGTTTTGCATGGTGCTAGCTGTCTTATCTGGAGTACATGGAAAACAAACATGCTCCCCCACAAGTAGAAACACTACATTGAGGAACTAGAAGAGTATTCTTGAGGCACCTGTGAAACCCCCACTGTGTCCCCAGTAGGTCACTGAAAAGTCCCTGCAGTTAAAATATATAAAGCCATACATATCTTAATATCCACTGGGATGAGTACTCCATGATTCTCAATGGGCATCAGATGGGGACAGCAGATGTCTACTACCTCCTGTATGGTGTCTTTCTGCCATGTAGTAGTGGATTATTTCTATTTAACATAATGTATTGTAGGCCAAACATGGGGCAAAAATCCATATCCTTTGAGAGTGACATCTGGCAGCAGCAGAACCTCCTAAGAGAGTGTTCTTCAGGTTTACAATGAGTGTTGCAAACCCTAACATTCTTTAAAGTTTTCCTGTGGTTGTTTTCTAGCATGTGTTGGAATTCACTCCACCATGTTTTTTTAGTTTATACTGCATGGCTCATTATATGAGCATTAGCATATTCTACTGCCAACTCTTGTTTGGTAACAGGCTACAATGTGTACTGCTATTTCCTTAATCACAAATGCCCTGCTCACTGCTGCTTGTTGCACACACAAGCTTTACATTAATAAACATACTGGGTCAGAGCTGTACTTCAATATGGCTTTACTTACTGCATACATGTGCAACATCTACTCAATCACTTTTATTTGCATTGCCCTCTATACATGAGTAGCTACAGAGAAAGAGTGAACTATAACTACTGGCTTTCATTTTTTGAACTGAGATTGATTATGACTACAGCTGCTATAACTAACATGATCCTAGTGTCTAATTTTAACAATATTCTGTAACTGTAGCCTTGGACTGCCAGACTGGTCAGGCCGAAGGCAGTGGGGTACCATAGAAGCCTGAAGTGATGGTGGCAGCAGAAAGTTGCTATTAGTCATTCCTGGAAATCAGTGTGTATGTAAGAGCGTGAAATGGTTTAAGCCAATGTGCACTTCTTTTTGCTAAGATAATACTAGAAAACACTGAGCTGAAGATGAAAGGAGGAGAAACCTAGAAGGATAGTGATCATAATCGTGCTGTCCTGCTATACGGTGCAAAGCATATATGCGTGTGGCTAGTACTGGTCATTGCCCAAGGCAGCAGTTCACTTTTGCCATATGCTTCTAGGACCAGCTCTGGCATCTTCCTCCCCACAACTCATACTACTGGCCATGGGGGTACCTGAAGTGAGCTTGTTGAATACATTTGTATATTATACATCTTTTAAAAGACGTAAAATGTGTTTGATGTAAAGTATGCCAAAGAAGTGTCACACACTGAAAAAGCTATTTTATAGCCAAAGCATAATGATCCTTGAGGCTCAGCCATAAACGTCTGGAATCAGATTACAACATGTTTGTTATTTATGATATGTTCACATTAACAGAAATCTCATTGGAGATTGCTGGACTAAGTAGCAGGTAATTGTGTAAACAGATGGTTATAAACTCGGGCAGTGACCAAGTTTAAAACATATCATCTCCCTCACCATTGGCTAGAAAGCAGAGAACTACCATTATAATCAATTCCTTGCAAACCAAAAAGGCAACTGAATGCACTTCTTAGCCCACAAACATATTGCCTGAACCTAAGAAAGTCATCCGATATCCTTGTTCTTTCAAAAATGTTGATGGAAAAACAATTCATCTTAGTGCTACTTTCCAACTGAAATGATTACTCATTTTATATGCTTTCTCTGCATTTTATTTTAAAATTCATTTTTAAGTTCACTAAAAGGTAGATATATATGGTAGTTAATAAACACTGCAGATTGTATGAACTGCTCTTTTTTCTGGTCTCTGTGGTGTACTGCTTACTAAATCTCCAAGGCTGTTACAAGTATTCACGTGTAAAGCATACTACTTAGTTGCTATGGGTAGATTTACTGATGACTATAAGTTGTCTGCATCCTTATAACATTTATTGTACCTTCTCCTGCTGACAGATTGCCTGGATGTGTGTTACAGCCGTGGCAGAAATGTTATTTCAACAGTAACTTTGGATGGAAGATATGCTGCATCCATTGTAGCTGCACTTATTATTTGATTACAGTTCTTGATGGAAAAATCATGGAACTGTTCGCCTCATAATATAGTTTTCTTTTAAATGGTAGTAACTCACTTTAAGAAGTTGTTAAGTTGAATGCTTCATAATATAAATTGTTGTACACTTATGGTATGTTGATTATGTCACAGTAAGTCCAAATACTGGATGAAATTCCATTTGATCAAGTTTATTTCAGTGAAGCCAAATGCCCAAATCACTGTTTTCTATGGGAAATCACTACCAGGGTGGATACTACATGTATCTTAACAGAGGTTCTTTCCTGTTTTCCCTTATTCATATTTGTACAGCCATGGAGTTGGCATATGTAAGTTTGGGGATGTGAGGGATTTTTAGTCTACAAAAGGTTACACCCAGTTATTTTCATCAAGAGGTAACTTTATCTAGATATTACTTATTGAGTCACAATGGAAGTGATCAAAGCACTTGCCCAAATCTAGCGGCATCTGGATTGCTGGCATTAATAAAGACTTGTATGTCTTTGTACTGTCACTGTGCTGCAACCATCAAGTTTTTAGGAGAAATTGACATAGCTCCCGTTATAGCTTGCTAAAATTAATATCTTGCACACACACTCTGTGCTTTGTCTGGTTATTTTTGAATAGGTGCTCTGTGTATGTGACTGGTGCTTATGTTTTCTTGCCTGAGAAAAGTTTCTGCCGTCATGTTCTGGAGAATGTCATATTATTCACTGTGTTATGATTGAGGAAAAGGTTAATCGCCTGCATTCAGCCTTACTTCAGCATATCATGAAATTATATAGCTAGCATCTGAAAATAATAATAAAATATTACCAAATCAAGTCAGAGATAGTGCTAGACAAATTTCCCTGTATCTGAGCTTATTAACATGGGTTATATATTGATAATTTGGGTTCAGATGATGCCTGGAACATTATGAGGAATAGCCCAAAGTAAGTCTTCAACCAAAAAAGGCAAATGTCTCTAAAATAATTGTCTTCAGTGTAGTTACAGGGGAGGGGGAGAACTAAGGCCAACAATTTTGCAAATACAAAGGAAAGAGTTTGGCATTCATTTGCATTGTATGGCATATTGTAAATTATATAGATTTTGCATGAAAATTATTAGTTATTGCTGACCTCAGTAGTTTAAGCAATATGTGCATTTAAATTTAGTTCTAAGGCACAAGTCAAAAAGCACAGGTGCCACTCAAATTCATTAGAAAACCTAAGCATTAAACACTTCAAAGTAACATTTTCATGGGGGAGAAGCTTCCCTTTTGTTATGATGTACAGTTTTGTTCTTTACTCACCAAACACATATTCTAACTTTGAGGTCACAAAACGATAATGTTAAAGATAACATGAAACTGAAAGTCATATTTAAGGTTTAAGTATTGTGAAATGTCCAAACAAGATTTGTATTGCAAGAATATTAAATAAACCATCACGTTAGGAAGTTGTTACTGGTCTTCTACATCAGAACTACAGTCCTTACCTGAGAACCTGAGGCATATATGATTTGTCAAAGCTTGACTTATTGGATCATACTTATTGTATCATATGTATTCTTAGTGCAGTGCCTCTTATTTAATTAAAGTACAGCCATTGACATTAACAAGATGGCAGAACTTTGGGGATAAGGAGGAGACCCTTCCTTATCACAGTGGCATGATCTCAGAGTTAGTGTATTTACAGATACAGTGTTGTGAGTGTGGTTTTTGGAGGGGAGTAAGAATGCATTTTTGTAATATTGTTAAATTTGATTATGTGCATTATCAGTTCTGATGATCTCATCTATTATTATTTGTAGAGCAGTGCTTAACCATAGAGCCATTAAAATAAATAAAAATAGTTACTACAGAAATTATACTGAAGTTACAACAGGAAGACATTAATCTTAAACTTATAAGCACACAGGAAATTGAGATAGAAAAGATAAGCATTATGGAACATGGGCTTGATATTGACATAGACAGTAAGCATCTATCTTTGGCTACTTAAAAGAAATGCAATGTAAAGAAAATGAATTTATTTGGATATAGATGCTGAATTGTGCCTATATTAGCTGGAAAGTGCTGCAGAAAATTCAAAAGTTTTCTCTTGCAGCACTCTAGGATGCTGTAAAAAATGTTGTGTCCCCTTTCCCATTTCAAATTCTCTGCTGGTATTTTTATCTTTAAAGGAAAACTCCACCTTCTCCTACAGTTTGCTTTTCTCCCTATAATATAATTCCAGTAGTGTATAGGCACCTAAACCTGCTTGCACTTTTTAAAACTTTCATTTCCTCTATTTCCTCACTTTGGTATCAAAGGAAGGGAAAGACCATCCACTTTTTTTAAGCTTAACTTCTCATATAAGTTGCAGATGAATTTGTCTATGTTTGCACGACATACCACAGACAGAGAAATTTGTAGTCAGGAACTCAGGCTGCTGCAAACAAGACAGAGAATTATGTTTTCCATTGTCTTTATTGCAGACAGGAAGACAACTTAGACTGATTCACAGCTGCTTCCAATGTAGCCATGCCTTTCATAGCAAAACAGATCAATTAGATCAGACATTGGTTCAAAGGCAGTTGTCACCTCTTTTGACAAATTTAGATAAGCAGTATCGCAGTTTTGAAATGCTAAGCTTTAATCTTTAAATGTTGATTGTTTATACTACTTTACATTTTAAGATGAGTAGTATCAAAGATGTCTATGACATTTAGAGAAAAGTCAGAAAATATTTTTCTTGTATTTTTTGTATAGTATAAGCACATTTACCAAAGTGTAGATGGAGGGGCTGTCAATTCATCTTGGACTACAAAAAGATACTTTGAACAAAGGCCTGCAAATTAGCAAATGTTTTGGTTGCAGCCATATCATTCCTTAGTATACTATAAAATAAGCCCTGAAACACACATAACTGAGGGCCATTCAAGAAATAAAAGAAGCAGTCCTGTTACTGACAGATTATAAGATGACAGTGACTGACACTAATCCCATTATATGTCAATGGAATGGGAATACACCACTACTTCCTTATGTCTAGCATGACTCATATAAAGCAGACCTGAAATGGATTATGGGAAAGAGAAAGGCTTGAAGAAACATAAGATCATGTATGCCAAGCCCCATTGGCAGCCATTTTGCAGAGAACATTAAAAGTCTATACAAAGTAGTCAGAGTGATTTTGAGTTGGTAAAACAACTCAGAACACAGAGATAGAGTGAAAGAACATATTTTATTTAGTTCTAAGGTGGAGTTTTCCTTTAAATGCTTAGCTGTTTTTAATACAGGCCCTAAATTCATGTAATAACAACCATAACTTTGTGTTGGGATGTACACAATTTCTTTCTTTTTTTTACATAAATAAAAATTTGCCAAAATTCTACTTTATTTTATCTTCACAGCACATAAAGGAATATGCCTTTCTGTTAGTTTTGATAGCATTCTTTTTTATTTTCTTGCCAAAATGTATGTCATATTAAATTATCATCTTAAGTGATTAGCATCAACTTGATGTCTTGATGCAGAAAAAGGGCTCTTATATGAATTTTCCTTCCAGTTCTTTATCAAATCCCACCTCCTGTGATGTTTTTGTTTGGACACTAATTAATGCTAACAGACTGCTGAAGGCAAAAGCTCTTTGGCCATCAGCAAAGAGTACCTACTGTAAACCAGCTTTTTTTCCAAATGGGGCTACTTAAAGGCCGATCCTACACCTTAGGCCCACAATCTTTATACTTCCCCAGTAAAACAGGCTACTGTTTAATATAATATTTATTCATTTAGCATCTCTCTCTCTATCTCACTTTATTTCTCTTTCTTTTCTGTTTCTGATTTTACTCCGATTTCCATGTTACTCTTGCCATATAATCTTGCACTGAAACAGTTCCTTTAAGACCTGCTTATGTTTTTATCATGCATAGGGTTTGCACAGACAGATATATGAAATTCTGCTGAAAGCCTCTATACTTGTATACATATTTCAGGAGCACAGTTAAAAACAATATCTTTCTATGTTGTTGAAGGACTGATTCACCCATAGCTCAAAGATGTATGCTGTGCATAATTTGTTGGTTTGTGGTATGGTTGTATAATGGCTTCCATTTCTTTTTTAGTCTATTTCAAAAATTAACCTGTCATTACTCCAGAGCTTTCACACCCTTGGCATCTCCATCCCAGCAAGATATATGGAGAGTTGTGTTCCTCTGTAGTTCCACTAGTCAGAGATATCATCAGATATACATATAGAAAAGGCCACAGTACTGAATTTGGTCAGTTTTATGGTAGTTTACTCCTAGAATTAAAAATTCTGTCATCTCCCAAACATGTGGTAAAAGGTTAATGCTCACTGGATTAGGAAACTTACACTGCTGCTCCTGCACAAGTGTTTTAACAGTACTGTTTGGTAACTCCATGACACATGTTCTACCACTGTCACATGGGATAGGAGGAAGCCATGCAAAACAATTGTAGCTCTCAGCACACTGAAACAGACTTGGAGTCAATCAAATACCACATCAATTAGCAATTACAGGGGTTATTAAAACCATTGTAGGAAATAACAGTATTACAAATGTTCACACATAAGATTACGACATATCTGTTTCAAAAATAGGCTGAAAGCAGCCATGAACATAGCCAGCCTGTAATTGTACACCAGCTTCCAGAATGTATCCCCTCCCCCCACAAATACAGCATCTGCCTTCTTCCCAACTTTAGAAAGCACATGTTTAAGCAAGAAAAAAAAAGGCTTTTGTCTTACAGGCATTTTGAAAAATATGTTATTTATCAAACTATATGATTACAAAAGTTGATAAATAAACAACATTAAAAATGTTAGGCACATCTGACTGCAGAACATAAATACATTATTTTTAAAAAACATATGGCATATGCGTAGCTATGCAAATAAAAACATTGCTTGGTATCAAAAGATTGTTAGAGGACAGCATCCTCTTACTATGTCTGAGCGTACGCTCAGTGTCAAAAACATGCTTAATTAACATGCCATAGGAAAAAAGAAGTTATGTACTCACCATAATGTTCCATGTTTGTTGTCCATCTCGCCTTCATTCTTACAATGATGGGACAGCGTCCCTATCACCTTTATCCTGGGTGGCTCATGGGAGTATACCTTTCTGCACCGTGGAACCAAAGGATGCCCTGTCCCTGGAGGCCAAATCCATTTTGTAATGAGTAATAAAAGTATGTGGAGTAGACCACGTAGTTGCTGGAAAGCAGATGACGTAGCCAATGCTCTAGTGGAATGAGGCTTTACTTTGAAAGGTAGATCCTTGTTATTATATTTGTAGATAAAGGTAATACAATTTGAAAGCCAGTTAGAAAGAGTAGTTTTTGAAACTGATGATCCTTTTTTTGCATCAGAAAAGGATACAAATAATTGATCAGATTTTCTGAAGTCTTTGGTTGTATGTAAATAGAATCTGAGTTGTCTGTGCTCGTCCAGTTGGTGTAATTTGTACTCTGCCTTGTTGCTATGTTGAGGAAAAAATACTGGGTGTTCTATGGATTGGTTTATATTGTTTGGAGAAGTAACTTTTGGTAAAAAGGAAGGGTTAGTGCGTAAGGATACCCTGTCCTTGTGAAAAATCAAATATGGTGGTTTAACCGAAAGAGCTTGGAGTTCTGACACCCTTCTAGCGGAAGTTATAGCCACTAGAAATAAGGTCTTCCATGAAAGGAACTTAAGGTCTGAAGACGAAGAAGGCTCAAAGGGAGGTAAAGTGAGATGTGACAAAACAAATTTAGATCCCAGGGAGAAAGGGGTTCCTTAAAGGGAGGTCTTAGTAAGGAAGCACCTTTTAAGAAGGCTCTACACAACCTGTGTGGCATTAAGTTTGAAGAAGTATCGCCCATATGAAAATTTGAAATTGCAGCAAGTTGAACTTTGATGGTAGCTGCAGCTGAGCCTTGTTGGAACAGTTCCACCAGAAATTCCAAAATGGAGTGAATAGGTGCAGAGAAAGGATCAATGTTCTTATCTTGAGCCCACAGGGAAAACCTCTTCATTTGCTAGAATAAAGCTTTCTAGTAGAAGCTTTATGCGAGGACATTAACATATGTTTTACATTAGGAGTGAAATTGTGAAGCCTGACTAAATTGGGAAGTAGAGCAGCCAAGCTGTCAATTTTAGGGTGTGGAGAGAAGGATGAAGCTTCCCCGACAAATGAGTCAGCAGATCTGGAACTGGGTCCAGGAACCAAGGCTTCTCCTGAAGGTGGGGCTACAGGAAGGAGAACCAAACTTGACGAGGCCAGTAAGAGGCAATGAGAATTATCCTGCTACCCAAGCTTTGAGCTTTTTGAATTACTCTGGGTATGAGAGGAAAAGAAGGAAAAGCATATAGAAGTCCCAAGGGCCAATCATGAGCCAGATCATCTCTCGGTGTCTCCCCCGGAGGAGGAACTAGGGTAAAGTAGTTGCTGCACTTGGCATTCATGGGAGTGGCAAAGAGATCGCAGCAAGGCTGTTCCCATGTTTGGAAAATCATTTCTGCTACATTGTGATTGAGAGACCACTCATGAGGCATTAGAATTGCACTGCTCAGCGTGTCCACTATCACGTTGGACTTCCTCGCAATGTGAGTTGGGATTAGGAAGCACTGGGAAGAAACTGCCCATTGCCGTACTGTTAGGGCTTCTCAACACAGGGGGTAGGATCTGGTTCCCTCTTGCTTGTTTATGTACCAAACCACAGACATGTTGTCTGATTAGATTGCAATAGTCCCTAGATGGAGAGAGTCTTGAAGTGCTTGCAGCGCAAGAAGCACTGCTCTCATGTCTAGAACATTTATATGCATGTGAGCCTCGTGATCTTGCCATGTACCTTGGACTGTTCTTCCCAGATAATGCCCCCCCCCCACACCCTGTCTGGGAAGCATCCGTGGTCACTGTAGCTATTGGTTGAAGTGGAACAAAGGGTCTGCCTATTGTCACATGAGTGAAGTGCATTCACCATCTCAAGTCATTCTTGCAAGATTCCATTATCCTGATCAGATAAGACATTGGAAGCTCTTGAAGTGACCATTGGGAGAATAATAGCCATTGAAGTATCCTCATGTGCATTCTGGCAAGAGGAACTAGTGTAATCATGGAGGCCATTGTTCCTAATAAGCAAAGAATTAGTTTTGCTTTCACTTTGTCCATGGGAAGGATGGGAAGGATTTGATGTCGGAGAGCTACGATTCTTTCTGCTAGAAGACATGCTATCATCAATGAAGTATCTAGATCTGCACCTATGAATGTAATATGTTGAGAGGGCAACAAGCAGATTTTTGCAAATTTACTATAATGCCCAAATGATTGCAGATGTCTAACATTAGATCCCTGGCGTGTAGGAGTAGATGCTTGGTGGTGGCAGACAGGAGCTAGATGTCTAGATAGGGAAATACACGGAATCCTAGACATCACAGGTGAGCTGTGACTACTGCCATACATTTGTTGAACACTCTGGGGGCTGTAGTGAGACCAAAGGGCTCTGAAATTATAATGGCTGGCTCCCAGCCAGAAGCGTAAGTACCTTCTTGATGTCCTGTCCATTTTTATGTGGTACTAAGCATCTTGAAGGTCTATCGAGCACATCCAATTGTCTTTCCATAAAAAGGGAAGTATAGACTGCAGTATCACCATTTGGAACTTTAACTTTTTGACAGATTCATTTAACTTGCTTAGGTCCAATATGGACCTCCAGTCCCCTGTTCTTTTTGGCACTAAAAAGAATCTTCAGTAAGTTCTGAATCCTATTTGGTCTGTGGGGACTTCTTGGATGACTCTTTTTTTAGATCAGCTTTTGAACCTCTATAGTTGCTTGTTCCCTTAGATAGGGTGAAACATCCGGGAGTGTTTTGGTCTTCGGGACAGGTAAGCAAAAGGGGATGGCGTATCCTCTGGATATTATGTTTAGTACCCATTTGTCATTTGTGATACTTCACCAGACTTCTGAGTACATTGATAAATGTCCCCCAACTGCCTCCAGAGTAGAGCAGTCGGGCCTCCTTTCAGGAGCACTGATAAGAGCGTCCACTAAAGGAATCACAGTCACCCTGGTTTTGCAGACTCCCTCTGCCTCTGGGGCAGTGTCTACCATTATTACCTCACCCTCTGCCCCTGGGAAAGATATCATCCTGTGCATCTTGGACAAATCTCTGGGATCTTTTGAACCACATTTTCCGCTCTTCTGACCTTTGGGATAAGGTCTTGAAGGTACGGAAAAACGTACTCCAATGGCAGAGAGAGTTTTTCCTTCCTGCTTGCATCAGGTTAGAGTGTCTTTTACTTTGGGTCCAAAGAGTATGGAGCCATCAAAAGGGGCATTAGTAAAGGTAGGATTAAAGGGCTCTGCAAAATTACACAAGAGCATCCAGGAGTGTCTCCTTAGGGAAACTCCAGAACCCGCTGCCCTGCTTGCTCCATCTGCTGCGTATGATATGAGCCTCATGGAGGAGTTGACAATGTAATTTAAGGTGCACAGCTGGAAGGAGACCTTCTCCTTCACCTGCGCAGCTACTGAACCTTGTAGAGTATCTCCTAGCTCTTTCAGGAGATCTCTTTGTAGCCTCATAAAATGGGATAAGTAATTCAGTGATTGCAAAGAAAAGGTTGCTGAAGAAAAGATATGCTTCCTGTATCTATCCATCATTCTCGAATCTTTATTTGGAGGATGAACAGATGAGGAAGTCTCTGCAAGTTCCTTTTTGGTGGCTGCTGCCACCACCATAGCATCTGCAGGTACTCCCTTTGTTAAGAATTCTTTGCCCAGAGGTGCTGACAAAAATTTGCTTGGCCTCCGTGGGACCGGTTACAAAGTGTCAGGTGACTCCCACACCTTTCGACTAACTAGATCCATTAGTTCATTGAAAGTCAGGGACACCCAGGAGACTGAAGGTTGAGTCGCCTCTTTGCTTAAGGATCTCCAGAATATCTGTGAATGAGATATCATCAGAGGATGACTTTGGAGACCCTTCCGACTCATCGAGGTCAGTGTCTGAAGTAATGGATTCATCTGGGGAGTCAACATGCTTCCTCTTGCAGGTTCTCTTCCAAGGTGGCTCCTCAGAAGGATATTCTGGGGAGGCCTCATATGAGAGGAGTTCACCCAAAGGGGTATCCTGAGGCTTTGGGTCTCTGCTGCCTTGAGGAATAGGTGGTGCTGAGACAGTAGCCAGTGCCTTGGGGAGAAGAGTACAGGTAACCCTCTGTTGTACTGAATGGGAAGACAACACACTACTCATAAGCTCAAAGGTGGATCTCGCCAGCTCCAAAGACCCTCCCAGCTCTGAGGAAACATAGTGAGGCAACAGAGCCAATGAGATTGGACCCGAAGTCGATGTAGGAGCTGAGCTAACCTGAGCCGATCCTCCAAGGGGTAAGTTCAGCACCGAAGAAGATCGGGGTTGAGAATCCCCCTCAGGGCCGACCAGGGAATCCCGGCTCCCAGACTCACCGGATGGCACAGAGAGAGTCAGAGCAGAAATCGGCTCCATAGAGACCAAAGGGAGTTTTGGAACCGACAAATCCAAAGAAGGTGGCACTGATCACTCCAGCTCTGAAGTACCAGCTTGACTCAGAGGAGGAACAATTGTGGGCACAGTAGGCTCCGAAACCAAATGGGTAGGAGCTGAGAACAATTTAGTTAGCACCGATGACTTAAGGAGTCTACATACCACCTGTTCCATGTCCTCATCAGATAAGCTTCTTGTAGACCTGTAAGATAATGAAGGAGATCAAGACCTATGGATGATAGGCGATCTCAAGGTCAGAGAAACCGGTGAAATTTCAATGGACTGGCTCTGAGTAGAGGTATCTTTATTTATTTATTTATTTATTTTACATTTGTTAACCGGGCTAGTCCAACTGGATACATGTCCATTTTCAGTGGAGGCCCGAGGAGAAAAGCTCCGAGTTTTCAAAACATTTAATGTTACAAGTAATTTAAAAAATAACAATACAAAAATGTATAGCAAAATGTTACAAGAACAAGATTTGTTCATAGTAAAAAAATGATTTCACAATTTTTTCCCACAAAAAAGCAATAAGTAAGTAAATCAAGAAAAGATGGGGATATAAGGTTACTAAGGACATCTACAGGATAAGACAGGAATTGGAAAACAGGATTGGTGGTTAGATGGGATGAGTAGAGCTGGACAGAGTAGAATGGTCAGTGAGAAATTATGATATAAGGATAAAACTTTAACAGAGAAAAATTTGAGGGAGACATGGTAGAGCAGAGGAGAAGGAAATGAAAAAGCAGATTAATCAGGGTTATTGCAAGAGCATAACCAGTGGTTGGAGAGGAAATGTTTAAGGTTAGTTTTGAATAATGGGAGAGATGTAAGAGCTGTTAGGTCATTTGGTAGGAGGTTCCATATTTTACCAACAAAGTTAGAGAAAAGAGAGTCTCCTGCAGAATTTTTAGATAAAGAAGTTTGCATCTGCATTTTTTTAGTTGAGCATAACTTTTTCAGGTTATGGTATGGCGTTATGAGGGTAGAGAGAGTTGGGGTATTGTTAGGTTGATAAAGGACTTTATGGGCAATAATAAGTTGGTTAAATTGTTGTAGGTGTGGTAATTCAAGCCAGCCTAGTTGTTTTAGGTTTTGACAGTGATGAGTCCTATAAGGTGAGTTAGTGGCAAATCTGGCAATGTTATTATAAGATTTAGCTAGTTTGTTATGATTATATTGGGACAGGTTAGTATAGATGGGGGAGGCATATAATAGGGTAGAGAGTAAGTGAGTTCTTGCTATTGTAGATCTGGCTAGTGGTGATAGAAATTGTTTAATTCTATATAGAGATCCGAGTTTTTTGTTGGTAGATTTTATTATAGTGTTAATGTGAGCGTTAAATTTAAGTTGATTATCTATTGTGATTCCTAGGAGTTTGGTGGTGGTGTCAGGAGAAATTATGGTACCATTGTTGGATTGAAGTGTAAAATGAAGAGGGGGAGATGTGTGTGAGGGTGTAAACAGCAATAATTTGGTTTTTTTTTGGGTTGAGGAGAAGACAATGGTTAGAAAACCATTTTTCTATTGTGGTGAAGGATTTTTGTGTGAGAGAATGTAGGTCAGTTTGGGATTTTGCTGAGCAAATAATTGTGGAGTCGGCGTATTGAATGCAGGTAGAGAAGGGGATAGAGAGATGAAGGTCATTGATGAAAATGGAGAATAACAGTGGGCCTAAGATAGAGCCCTGTGGGACACCTAGGGAAGTAGGTAGAAGTTCAGAAAGATGATTCTGCCAGAGAACTGCTTGTTTACGATTATCCAGGTAGGATGTGAACCAGTTCAAGGTGGGTTTATCAAGTGATAGGGACTTTAGAAGGTGGAGTAGAAGTTTATGGTTGACCATATCAAAGGCTTTAGAAAGATCTACAAAGAGTGCTGATGACAGGAAATTATTGTTTAGATTTGTGTTGATACAGTTGGTAAAAGAAAGTAGGGTTGTGGTAGTACTGTGGTAAGGACGAAAGCCATGTTGACAGTCCGCTAAGAAATTGTGGTGGAGTAGGTGGGTAATTAATTGTTTGTGGATACATTTCTCCATTATTTTTGCAAGAGGAGACAGAAGAGCTATGGGACGGTAGTTTGAGTATTCAGTAGAGTCGCCACCTTTGTGAAGGGGAATAATATGTGAGATTTTCCAGATTGATGGAATAGTGCATTCCTTAATAGTTCTGTTAATCAATATAGAGATTGGGTAGGCAATGGCTGAGGCTCCTAGTTGTAGGAATTCCCCTGGTAATTTGTCAGCTGAGGGGGTAGAAGGTTTAAGTTTTTGAAGTAAGGAGGAGATGAAGGAGGTGGGTATTGGTTCTAGGTGGAAAGGAGGGGGGGTGGGGCTTGTAGCTCTGAAGGCTTTGGAGCCGAAGAACCAGGTCTGTCAACCATAAGAATTTATATAGGCATTTGGAATCTAGTAGTAATTGTGATTCCTTCAGGTTCGCCATTTTAGATTCAGTTTTGACCAGCTTAAGAGGGGGAAACATTAAGGCTAAACTGGGGGAGAAAGAAGTTAGGTGGCAAATTTTATTAAATGCAGCCAACCCCCCTGGATTAAATGAATGTATCCCCATTAAACCCTTATTACAGGCATAAACTATCAAACAGAATTTTCACATTGATGTGTATAGTTTTCATACAATGTGTTCGGAATGTTTACAGAATTAATCATTTATTTATATGTTACACACTATGTATATTTTAGTAATATTTGAATAGAATCAATTTTTAACATATAGTATTTAGTTATGATACTCTTCCACTAGATATATGTAAGTACTGATATATTTAGCCTTATAAATATTATACAATGTAGTAGCATTACATGTATTATTTATTCCTTCAATTAGATATTTATTTAGCCATAGATGTTTGTCTAGGTAGTATATTTATGATGCAAGTTTTTTTAGCGTAATTCATGAGTTAGACATATTTTAGAAGTTAGTTTTTTTAATATGTAACCATGTGGTTTAATTTATTAATGATGTTTTGAATTTGACTGGAAGACAGAAAGTATTTAAATGATTGATTTGATACGGGCATTTGTTCTGATGAAATCTACGATCCGTAGATGAAAGCGCTTAACTTTGAATAAAGTGAACTTGCTGATTAACTACTGTTGGGACGTGACACTTATTCTATCTGTGAACCATTTTTCATACTTGTTTGGTAACCATAAGAACTTCTGGCGGCTCTGAAGACTGTGGAGCCGAGGAAGTAGTGGCCTTAGAAATTTTAGGTAGTTTGACTGGCGGCTCTGAATGAGCCGATGCAAATGGAGATTGTCTTTTGTGAGATCTTCCTTTTTTAGAAGGAGATGTAGAAGAAGAGGAAGAGCTATGAACGGCCTCTTCAAAGGAAGGTTTTAAAAGCCCTTTAAGAATCAACTTGTTTCTTCTCTCCTGAAGAACTCTGGCACTAAACGAAAGACAGAAGGTGTAGTCCACCTGGAGATGGATAACACCAAGACAATAGACACAAACAATATGTCCATCGGTGATGGACATCTTTTGCGAGCATTTCTGACATTTTTTGAAACCTGAAGGCTTATGTTCTCTTTCTTTCTGTTCTTTAGACATTTTGACACCAACAAAGGAAGCCTAGAGGCTTTATCAAACACAATAATATTTAAAGACTAATGCTACCAAAAAATGCAAGTAAGAAAGACTAGGCAAGACAATTAGAACCTCTAACTTAAATGGCTCTGATTTTCAAACACAAACTATTAAACAGGACAAGCCCTCTAACTAAAGTGGGCATACAGCTCTCTAATTTAAATGAGCTATGAAGACACAACAAACTACAACAAACAACAACCACTACAGGGATACCAAGGCCTATAAAGCAACGGCAAAAGCCTGGCCTAAGGAAAAATTATCTCTAATGAGGTAAAAACAGCAAAGAGAAGCCAACAAATACAATCTATTGGTGACAGAACTATATATTAACAAAATTATTTAGATTTGACAAGAAATATAAGAAAAAAGTTTCACAACTTAGCCACGGCCAAGATGAGCACATCCAACCTCATATAGCGACAAATGAGATCTGGGGAATTGAACCACTACTTTGTGGGATACCTTCTTGTCATGAGCCAAGTTTGAGATCTTCAACTAAGTATTCGACCGAGTCGGAGCCAATGATCGGCTCTGAACCTATCAATGTAAGAATGAAGGCAAGATAGAACAACATAACATCAACTGTTTGCTGTGTGAATGAATGGCTTGCTGTTGACTTTTTCTAACAGGGCTTCATCTTAGTGGCTATATGTTTCTAGGAAGTGCATGTAATAAACTGAATTATTTTATTTTATTTAACATTTGACATTTGTTTATTGGAAAAGTCCAACTGGGTGGGTGCCCATTTTCAGGGGACACATAGGGAGAAAAGCTCCATTGACAATTAGCATACTACAGAGCAACAATACATGTTTCACATACAAGAAAGAATATACAATAATGGATAGCACATTATTTTTACATATATTAGATTAAACACATTTGCATATTAATTACAGACATTAGATATTACTAAGGAGACTATATATATGAGACACATGGTGTTTACAATTATATAGGTTCATAGGTGTGTACTAGGCTAATGGCCCTGGAGCCTTTACAAGCCTAACCCACAGGATTACCCTGGCATCGTGCCACCTGACCTTAGTTTGCAGTGCCTCTGTCGAGTAGAACCACTGGAGTGATCCCTAGGGTGAATTTTCTATTTCCCATCCACTCATCAAGATTTCTCTTGAAGAGGGCCAGTGAGGTGCTCTGCTTGACATGTATGGGAAGTCTATTCCATAGCATGGGCAGTTGCTGGGTTATGAACCAGTCCCCCCAGCACATTCTGTTGATTGTGGTAATGAGGTTGAGGTCTCTGGACCATGTGGTATGGAGAGATTGGGATTTCTTTAGATGTAGCATTTCTAACAGAGCTGGGTCAGGCATGGCTTTGTAAGTCAAGCCAAGATCGCCTCTAAGTATGCGATATGAGACAGAGAATAGTTGGAGTTTTTTGAGTCTGTCCATATAGGACAAGTGTTTAAGGCCAAGGATCCTCTTTGTGAGGGACTTTTGCTGCCTCTCCAGTTGTTACAGGTGTCTAGTGAGGTACATGCCAAATGGGGCGGTGTACTCGATGATTGGCCTAATGAGGAAAGAGTAGATGGAGACAATGACTTCTTTCTTCCTGGATGCAAAACCCTTAGTAATGAGATGTGCCACATAGAAGGACTTTCTGACCGCAGTGTCAATGTGGTGGTCAAAAGAGAGGTTGCTGTCAACCTGCGTTCCCAGATCTCTTATAACACCTTCTGTGTTCAGTGGACTACCATTAATGTGGTAATTCATGGGAACTGAGTTTTTCCCAAAGGGGATGGTGGCACATTTTTTGTCTTTGAGCTTAAGGCCATGGTTCTGACACCAGTTGTTGGTCTCAGTGAGGCCTTTCTGTAGGATGTCAACATCACTTGGGGAGTTAATAATAGCTCCCAACTTGCAATTGTCTGTGAACTTTGTCAGTCAGATTCCCTTCATGTTGGCCTGGACTTCAGAAAAGTAGATACCAAACAGGAGAGGACCCAGGACCGAACCCTGTGGGACTCCACTCATGACTGGTCAGCAGTCTGACTTGGAGTCAGCTACTTTCAAACTGTGGGTTCTATCTGTGAGCCAGTTTGCAACCCACCTAGTGATATAGGGGTTGATGCCTTGCTTAGTGAGTTTTTCTATGATTCCTGAGTGGGGAATGGTATCAAAGGCCTTGGCCAGATCAAAATAGGCTTGATGAACTACGGTGCCTTCATCCACAGCTCTGGTGACTGACTCAAAGTAGTAAACCAAGTTGAGCAGGCATGATCTACCCTTCACAAAACCAAACTGTGTGGGATCCAGAGTTTGGAGATTCCCTGTATCCTTGTTTATCAGCTCCATGATGATGCGTTCCATAGCTTTGCATATCAGACTCGTCAGGCTAATGGGGCGATAGTTCCCAGGGTCTCTGGTTGCTCCACCTTTGTGAAGATGGATGACTCTATGATTCAGATCAGTATGATTCTGCTTGACTGTTAAATAATTTTTGTTTATTACAATGTACTTAGTATACATATCTTATAGTACAGGGTTCAGATAGGAGAGGAATTACAGGAGAAAGAAAGTAGGAGATAGAAACATATGTGTTTATTAGTAGTATGGGGTATGGATAGGGAAGAAACAAAATGGAGAAACAAAATAAAAAGGGGACTGTATAGTGATAATAGCAGTGTAAAGTATAGGTGAAAGAGGCAAGAAACTATCAGTTGTGTAAAATATAATAGCAAGATGGAGGGTAATGCTCCTACAGTTACAAAATAAGGAGCTATCTGATTAACCTGGTGTAGAACATGAGCAGAGACATGCATTTTTTAGTCTTTAAGAAAGTGTGTGAAGGATTTGAGGGGTGTATCTGTCCTTATAGATGTGGGCATAGTGTTCCATATTTTGGTTATGGAGTGAAAATACAGAGAATATACTGCTGATTTAGTTGGTTTATAAACAGTGAGTTGAACTTGGTTACTTGATTGGAGGGGCCGCTTAGGGGAGGAAGAGAATAGAACAGCCTTTGACTTTTTAAAACACATATTTTCAGGTTTCCAAGGTTTTAGTTTGATTTTCATTGGACATACACTGGCACTTTCTACATTAAATCAGAAGAGTTTTTGTCTGGTTTGAGTGTATGTGTGCTCAAATATAATGCCAAGATTTGCAGTCTCAGCCAAATACTTTCCAGCATATTCATATAAAATAACTAAATAGTATATTAAACATTTCTAATGACAGGGAAAAGGAAATATGATAAGAAGGTGAGTAATAAAAAAATATATGCAAAAAATGTTGCTCAAAATGTACATCTATGTTGTTCATTATCACTAAATCTCCAACTGGGTGCTTCTGTAGTAATTAGACATTGGACTTCATGGTGTGTTGTGTGCCCATATCTTGCCAAGATGTGCCAACTGGTTTTGGTGAAGGACCCCCCCAAACAGACAATGGGCCTAATCTATAACCACTTGTGAGCAAAGCAAAACACCAGAGAGACCGAAAAGTAAGGAGGGAGTCTGTCCATGTGTCACCCTCCTGTATACCACAAACAGATACTACTGAGCTTTGAGAACACAGCAGGGTGACACCATGTCTGTCCAGGAATCTATTTTAATGATCTGCTGATACGGTGAGTAAAACCACTGCTGAGCAATAAGATTTGCTGAGTGAAACTTTTTGCACTGTATGTTACTATATCATAGCACACAAAAAAAAAAATAGCTGCAAAACTTGTTCCAGTGAAACTGCCTTTCAATTGGTATCATGGGTTTTACAGAAGGCACAAACCCTGCTTTCCATATGCATGTCCCTAAGGACAGGAGTGGCCTTAGGTCAATTGGTGCCCTAGGCAAAATGGCTCCACGGCGCCCCCTACCACACCATCTGGTACCCCCATCCTGATCTACCTACACCAAATAAATACTAGAAAAGCACCCCTCCTACAGCGGCACCCTAGGCGGCCACCTAGTTGGCCTATGCCTAAGTACGGCTATGCCTAAGGAGCCATGATTACTGAGCTGTTTTTTAGCAATATTTTGTGATACACTCTGATCTGTCATGCTACAGTGGGATAAAGAAATGGAAATCATTTGTTATGATATTAAGACTCAGGCTACCTGCGGTAGTGGTGCTGTGGTAGCGTTATCGCCTCACAGCAAGATGTTGTCGCGTTCGATTCTCAGCTAGAGCATCTTCTGTGGGGAGGCATGCGTGAATGGGCATGCCTTTGTTGAAGGTTGTGTGTCAGGGCTGGTAACTCGGCATGTAAAAATCTCCTACCAAACATTAACGGACCTGAGTTCTGCTGTGGCGACCCCTAACTGGGATAAGCCGAAAGACACAACAACATTAAGACTCAGGCTGCAGGTAGTTATATGTGAGGCATACACTCCTAAGCAGTATTTCTAAAGATGAAATGACTCAGTGGAAGACAAGGATGGCAATCTAGAAGTGAAGAAATGGTGCCCTGCAAGAAAATTTTCCACAAATGGGCCCTTATCCTTCAGGATATCACCAAGAAATAATGTTTTGTAAAGGTGTGACTCAAAGTCCAGGTGACCATTCTCTGTCCCAGGGACATTTCTAAAAAAATGTGTGGAGGCATTGTTCATCCTGTGGAATGGACCTTATTCTACATTGGAAGACATCTGATATAGGTTAAAGAAAGCAATACCCTTGACATTTGGAAAGTATGTGCCTCAAGAAAAGACTGTCATCCCACCTTGGCAAAAGAGGTGAAGAGTATGTCTCTCCGCCTAAGGAAATGAGACCAGGCTGCCTAACATGCAACTTACCTGTATAAATTCAAAGAAAGAGGAAACCCCTCACCTTTGCTGGGGAGTTATTAAAGGAGTGATAAACTGGCTGAAGGTAAATTCTTAAATGTCTTTAATAAGGAAGTTAGGAAAGAAAAGTAATTAAAGAAGACTGGATGGAAGGAATTAAAGAAGAAACAAAGGTGCTTAGTTTTGTTATCTGAGCACTTCCCAAGAGAGGTGCATCAGGAAAGACACTAAGTGAAAAAGGTCTTCAATCATGCATAGCAAATTGGTTTGATATAGAGTTTTCTGGCTGCCACTCACAAGCATAGATATTGTCAGAAATTTGAAAGCAGGTCCTGATTAGTGATAGAGATAGAAGACTTTTAGAAAAGAGTAAGAATGGTTAGCTTATTTTGAGATCTGTTCTATAAATGGAATGATTTAACCAGGTTTCCAGGTTCAGAATTTCCAGTGGGGTGTGCATCTTGATATGCTTTTTGAGGGATATTTATAGCTATTGGGATAGATTGGAAATCATCTTCCACCAGCATTCTGAACAAGTGAGTGAATGAATGAATGAATGTGAATGTGAAAGAATTAGGAAGAAACAATTACCCTACTGCAGACTTAGAGAGTCCCAAGCCACACCTAAAGGGTTTCTCCTTACGAAGCAACAAAGAATCAGGCCTTCTTTGCAATGTAAGGCAAATAATGCAACCAAGAGAGAAGTTTACATTTTTATGTCTTCTCTAAGTACTGTTGACTTTATATCCCATTCCAAAGATTCTAGGAGATGTATGACTGGCCAAAGAAGCACCTCTTGTCCTTGTGATCTTAACCATCAGAAACACAGTCACAAAAAGGATAGGGGGTGAAGCATACCTTTGAATAGTCCCATACCCACCCTAAATCTTTATGACTTGATGCTAAAAATGTGACACAGATTTTAGTCTGAAAAATAAAGAGGTACAACAACATGCAACAGTAAACTCGGGAATCCATAATGCTGTAGCACTAATCTTAAGACATTCTAGAATATTCAGTCTTATACTTCTTCCTGTTCCAAAACACATCGGTACAGTAGTTGGAAACTGCTGTATCCCACTCCCATTTGTGCAAAGACATAAACTGACTCTACTTTTCCATGACTAAGAGAGACTCTGAACTGCTTTGCTTGAATCCGAGGTCTAACTACATGGTGAGTTCTCCTTTCTAGCACTCTGCTGTATATTTTCCCACAGAACTGCAGGACTGTAATTTCTCTTTAAATGGAATGCACAGCACGTGACTGGTTACTCAAAATGGGGTCCATCAACCCTGTTTACAAGCTCAGAGGCACTATTCCCACCTTTCATACCACATTGAAAAAGCTACATTAGCCATAATATACCACAATGCCCTGGGTCTTCACAATGTACAGATGGATGAAATTCACATTTCAGTTTGTTGCTATTAATTATCCCAGCATTAAATGGTGTAAAATGCAACATATTTTATGTTCAATGAGAAAACAAAAATTGCACTGATCTACATTTATACCTTAAAGAGCACTGAGTTTGCCTGTCTATGACCAATACAGATGAGATTTAGATCATAATTATGTTCTGCCAAAATATAGTTTATTTAAATATGCTTTACAGTTTTGGATATCCCATCCCAAAGTTATATCAAGTTTACAATATTACATTACAGGGCTGAATAGACATCTAGGGAGTGTGCTTTAATAATGTTTAGGGAAGAAAGTATAAATCTTCAACAAAGTCACCACTGTTGATTCACTGACCCTGCCTGCCTAATGGGTTGTGTGGTATTACTGAGCCAAACCTGGACACAAAATCAGTTAAATAAAACTGATAAGTGTCACTAGTATGTTGTTTTCCATGCCACTACAATGCTACAAAATGTTTGTTGAAAAACTTAATGTTATACCTGTATTCTTTATGTTAAACTTTCTTAACTTAAACTAGAGTTCTGTTTCAGTGTCCACTCAAGTTGATTTCAATGTAATCCAGTGGTACCTGCCTGTGCCTCACTTTTCCAACTTCTTTCTGTCTGCCACTATATAATATCTTCAAATCCGATTGTAATTTGCAGACTTTTTGTAGCTTGCCTTGGAGTGGTGAAAATAGCAGCTTCTAGACAGCTGAATGCAAAGCAAGAAAAGATAGAATAGTGAAGTTTGATCTAACCAGGGCAACTGGATATGACACAATTAAGGTTCCAGAAGGTACACATCCTTTGGAATGGGAAGAATGCTTCCTAATCTCATGGAAGTGTTGGGGGTCACATCCCCTTTGCAGCTTGTAACATCAGCATTTGGTGACCTCATGTGGAGGTACAGAGGCTTCTTCTCCCTCTTCAGAAAACATCACAGAAGATAGATGAATCCTCAGTTTAAAATATATTACGACATTGTATCATACATCACTGGAACTTTTATACGTAGAGTTAAATTTCATAATTTAATAAAGTTTAGTTTTAGGATTAATAGTCAAGTTCTTTATAATTTTTGTTTTGTTAAAGCTATTAATAGCTGTATTGGTTGCACAAGTTGCAAGTTTAATCAAGTTTATTTTATTATGCAATTTTTGCACTGTGAAGCATTTTTTATAAAGTGATACATGAAAAAATGAAATATTAGATAGTATAATGAATTATGCTTATTACTTTATGCATACAACTGAATTAATCTGTGTATATGTATGTGTCTGGTCTGTATGTGTGTGTGTGTGTGTGTGTGTGTGTGTGTGTGTGTGTGTGTGTGTGTGCATGTGTGTGCACGTGTGGATGTGCATGTGAGTGTGTGTGTGTGTGTGTGTGTGTGTGTGTGTGTGTGTGTGTGTGTGTGTGTGTGTGTGCATGTGTGTGCACGTGTGCGGATGTGCGCATGTGTGAGTGTGTGTGTGTGTGTGTGTGTGTGTGTGTGTGTGTGTGTGTGTGTGTGTGTGTGTGTGTGGATGTGCATGTGTGTGTGTGTGTGTGTGTGTGTGTGTGTGTGTGTGTGTGTGTGTGTGTGTGTGTGTGTGTGTGTGTGTGTGTGTGTGTGTGTGTGTGTGTGTGTGTGTTTGTTCTGTACTGCCATTAGCCCATCACATCATGCAGAAGCACATCCTGCTTATATAACAACTTATTTTCCCTCACATTCAGAAGAATCCCTCCCTGTTTTAACACTACTACATTCTCAGGTAGTTTATTGATCCACCATAGCTTTCTTGATATAATAACTTTGTATCTTCTGACAGTGCTCCTAATGTGAAATACCGGAGGAGGCATTGTGCAATGTTACTGTCTGTGAACAAAAATACTTAAAATGCCCGATGTTTTCCTGAAGGGATATTCCACTTTGTATTTGTATGTGCATGGGAGGAATAACCAGTGCACGGAGTTCTCTAATTAAATTGTTTGTCAGCACTCAGAGTCTTACATTACCCAGTTTGATTGATTAGAACATATTAACATTCCTGAACAACACAAGTGCTTGCTCATCACAGACATTGATTGCTGCTTGGCTGTAAGTGCAATTATAGCAATAAGTTATTCTTGGATGATAAGAGCATTTTCAGATTTGAGGCAGTATGAAACCTGAATACAGCTCTTGCATTGTTAAACTGTCAGTGGCAGATTAATCAGAATGGGAACTTTACCCATAAGAATATGGTTAGTCATCTTACAGGGGCTCTACTGCAAGATATTTCTTCTGGTTGACAACCAGCATCAGAGCTGTATGTTTCTTGTTGAATTACTCCATCCAATTCAATCTCAGTATTTTAAACATTTAGCTTTTCTTTCTACAACTGAAAGAAAATAGTACTTATTCACCAACATGAGTTGGTTGCAAAATGGTGGCAGACTGAAGTAGGCATCATTTTATTATTATTGTAATTATTTACTTAATTATTTTTATTTACAGCTTGTTAACTGGGTAGGTGAAGTGGTCCGAGGACCCTTTTCAGCCATGACCCAGAGACATAGGGGCAAGACAATACATTTACAACAGATACTGCAGTGTGTAAAATATGACTGGTACCATGGAATTTACATAACACTAACATTAGCATTACATCAGAAAAAAAATGAATGGCATAAAAAATGTAAATAACAATTAATACAGCTAGCAGAACAGCACAACAAAAACTTTTTTAAGATGGTATTGACAGGAAACACAAAACATCGACTAATATGCAAGCATACATCTACAGTGTGCTCAAAAGAGGGGAAATATTGGTTGCTAAAATGATCCGAGTCACTGCATTTACTAATGTCTGTAAGTGCTTCTCAAATATCTTTGCTACTCAAATATCGTTGTTAAGCCAGTTTAGAAGATTGTTAGACTGTACATATTTAAATGTACTAGAATAAGTGGTATATTTCCATTAATTTAACTAGATTGTAAAATGTGTTATATTTGTATTATGTTATGATTACTCCTGTTCGACATGACATTGTAATGATTGTATATGTATACCTTTGGAGCTTTTCTCCGCGGGTCTCCGCTGAAAATGGACATGTGTCCAGTCAGATTATCCCGGTCAACAAATGTAAAATAAAATAAATAAATAAATAAATAATGCGGCAACGTTAACAATTTTAGAAAGTATAACATCGACTGACTAGCCACGCTTTCCCTCCTAAAAGTACAACATGGAATGCACAGCCACGTTACCCTTCCCAAAAGGGAAAAAAGACATAACAATCAAGGCAACCTGACATCCGCTTATTAATTCACCATCAGCTGTGTCACTGCTAATGTGGAAACGGTTAAACTTTTTGCAGGCATACTTTAACCTTCAAGAAATGATCAGATAATGGTGATTAGGTTTTATAACCATGCATTAGTATTTTTATACAATGCAATTACCATCCTAGCATGTATATGATATATTAAACAACAAGTAAGATTTAAGGATATTACCCAGCCATGTCTTTGAAAATGAAACTAGTTCATGTAGTTGGGGCTATGCCTTTTAACATAGTGTTGTGTGTACCACAGTTACATCTCTGGACATACACAAACATCTTCCTAAAGCTAGCTTTTGTCATACAAATTTGTAAGAGTTGTGTCCAGATGTTCTCCTGATCAAGAACCTACAAAAATGTCACTGCTACTTGACAAAGGGAAGTCTAAAGCAGTTGTTTATAAATGACCTTTTCGTAATAAAGTCCTGTACACATATTTCAGTTCAGCAGATCTGTGTATTAATGTAGCACTTGATACATACGTCAGATATAGGTCTTCATAATAACGCCTTGTATTATTTCTCATAGATCATTTGACATCCTTCCTCACATCAAGTCATGTTTGTGAATGTTACACTTGAAAGATTTAACTTCTAATGCCAGCAGAAAATATCAGCACTGCTCCCACTGGTACTACTACAAATACTACTACTACTATTACTATAATGCCTACTGATACTACTCCCACTTTGATTCCTACTTATTCTGCCTGTACTACAACTACTACTACTGCTACTACTACAAGTGCTACTGCTATTGGTATTACTAACATCTGATGCTTCTACTACCACTATGATTACTACTTCTTCGTCTACTACTACCTCAAGTACTACAATTAATACTACAAGTACTACTATTACTACAACAATTACTGCTAATACTATCAGTATGATTACTACTTCTACTATTGCTACAACTACTACCATTAGTACTACAAGTACTACTACTACAACTACTACTATAATTTCTATTGCTAGTACTACCAGTATTATTACTACTGCTTCTAATACTACCACTCCAACTACTGATCTTCCTACTGCTACTGCTTCTAGTACTGCTGCTACTCTTAGCAGAAGTAGTACTGCTACTACTATTATCACAACTATAACTAATACTGCTACTGCAACTACTACAATTACAACTGCTTCTACTACAACTATTAAAGCTGCTGCTGCTACTATTACTACTACAACTATAACTGCTACTATCATACTCCTGCTGCTATTGCTTCTTCTACAACTGCTACTTCAATTATTACTACTGTTGTTAATGTTACTACTACTGCAACTGCCACTAGCAACAAATGATGAGTCGTACCGGGGCTGGTTTGGAATTCAAGTGAAGGAGAAAGGTTCACAAAATGGCTAGAAATATCTCATGTCTAGCATCCTGACTACTAGATCACATATTGACAGAACTGTGGACATTTTTTGCCAATGAATCCTTTATCATTTCAGACTTATAGTCCAGTGAATAGTATTACAGAAGTCTTGGCTGTCAAGATTTGAGAAAACATGTTTCATGGAGCATTTGATGGTTTGGTACATGCATTTCCATAAGAAGTATGAAGCTAGGACTGGCCTTAATAAAAGTGAGAGGTTAGTAATTAGTTTTTCTGGAAAATGACTCTAATGCATTCTGCTTGCACATTTGTAATTATTTGAAGCATTGTATCTCAGGCTAATTATTTATTCAATTGCTTTCTTGCTTATGTATTTATTTATTTACTTACTTCAATTGAGTACAGGATTAGTATGACTGGGTATAGTCCTTTTACAGCACACATCTAAAAGCTCCACCAATTTAAAATATATTATGCAGCACAAACATTAATAAAAATACAATGTAAATCTAAGTAGTAAATATTAAACAAGTTGGAGATCTGCCTTAGTTTTCTGAAATGCATCATATAACAAAAATCTGATCTGTTTCTATTACAGTGTAAGCTTTAAGCCTGAGCTAAAGAAAGTATCGCTATGACATTAAAAACTCCTATAGGCTCTATAATGTCAGTAACTCACAGTCCAGACTGGCAGGTGCTGATGAAGGAGATTTTTGAGTGCATTACTGCAGTCTCTGTATAACATGCCAAATGCACTGTGCACCTGTGCAAAGGCGAGCTCAAGTGAGAAGTGGAGAGATCAAGAGGATACTATCATTCTGAAGTGCTGCTATAGATTCTACATAAACAAAGTGAAAGATCAAGTTACAAACTGCATGTGACCACACTGCCAAACAGATAAGGTAGCACTTTGGATTATTCATTGCTTAGACTCAATGGCATGGTAAGGTACTGTCTTTTCCTGCATAGAGCACCTAACGTTTGGTGACACCTCTTTAATATGAATAGCTATATGAGCATTGAAAGATGGCTCTTGGTCAAGTACAAGCAAATATTTAACACTGTGAACAGCACAGATAGGTTTTACCATTCTTGGAGGTGTGAGAAAGGAGCAAACATTGCCTTACAGAAGGACCAAGCACAGAGTAGCTTGGTTTTGGATTTTGAATAATTTGGTCAGTAACAGACCACTGTCAGATAACCAGGCTTGCAGAGAGTGTAAGGCCTCCTGTAGATCAAATTGAGCTTTATTTGGCCTTCAGGTAACAACTACCCACACAGAAAAAGTATGGCTTTACAATATAAAAGCCACAACTAATTTACAAATAGGAAAAAAAAACACACACACACACACACACACACACACACACACACACACACACACACACACACACACATATACACAGTGATGGAGAGAGAGAGGGAGGATTCAAGACCATTTCCTTACAAACATCCATATATGAAAAGACAGATCCTGAATTAGCAGAATCATGCTCAACAAACTTTTAGTGTGACTAGTAACACAGCTCTGGAACCATTTCATACTTCTGGGACCATCACCTGCAGTTGTCAGTGTATCTATTGTAAGGGAACGTGACCACTGCTGCCACATACTTGTTTGTTTTGTAACTCTCCCTTCTGACTTCAGTGCAAAAATAAGAGGCGAATAATGATTGTATGTGCATACAATTGTGTGTGTGTTTGTGTGTTTATGTGTGACCGTGTGCCTGCGCGCACGTGTGTGTGTGTGTGTGTGTGTGTGTGTGTGTGTGTGTGTGTGTGTGTGTGTGTGTGTATGGGGGGGGGCTCAATACTGGGTTATCTGCTTTGACCTTTGAGAGACTGGAGCGGCTTCTGATAAGACTAAAATAAGTTTGTAATATATGAGCCTTTGTTGTGGTCTATGGGTGGCATGCTTTCTAATTATCAAGCTCAACAAGGGCATTTCCAATTTAATATCACTTACATCTAGGTAGAAGGTGAGGTCGGTGAAGACCTTTAGATTTTTGCTGAGAGAGATGACCATCCTTGTTGTTAAGCAGCAGGAGCATGGCTCACATCTCAATTATCTACATAACTGAAGATTGTTGATAATAAATAAAATAATAGCCTAAATTAAAAAAAGATAAACAAGTAATAGTCAGCTAGTCACTCCAAATCACCTGCATACTGTGCTTACACACTAATCATTGATGATTCTATATATCTCGGGTCTAACATTAAATTACACAGTGAGTATTGAACCAGTAATGTCTCGGGTTTCTAAGTCATGTCTTTTTTTTTTTTTTTTTTTTGCTTGTTCTGTTTCCTGCCTTTCAATGCCTGTGCAGTTTTAATACCAGGTTACTGCCTCGCATTTTGCATTTCTTGAGGCAGTCCAATGGCATTCCATCTACCAGCATGCACTTTGCTACATCCATCTCTGATGAGGCTCAGATATTAGTAGAACAAATTTATTTCCTGTAAGAAAATCAAAAGTTGTTGTGTTACCAATTTACATGCGAGACACTCTTGGATTATTGTAGGTGCTGGTATGTTGTTTATACCGTTTCGGGTATCTGAAATCACTTGTATATCAGGTCTAGATATAGCAAAAAACTTTCCTGGGGCTGTCACCTTCTTCAGTTGACCTATAGAAGTCAAGCTGGGCTCTTGCTCTGTCTGGTTGCCTGAATTACCAGTGTTCTGGGTAGTCAAGATATCCGCAGTATCAGTCTATAAAGTACTTTGTTGAAAAAACGTAGCACATTTGGGGAAGAGGTTCTTTCCTTTTTGTTACGTGTGTTGTAGAGTGTGAGACATTTTGAATATGGTAAAAATTCCACTATGATGGAAGATTTTCCAGTTTTATCTTCTAGCCAAAGCCTTACTCATGGCTACCACCAAAGAGTCCTGGAGTGGTCTTACTTTTCAATTAGCAAGCATGAATTGCCTACCCATGATCACCCTCACCTCAAATGACCAAGGATCACTTCTTTGTCTCTGTAGTGCAGTAGTTTACAGCTGTCTCTTAAGGTTATTTGTTTTGGGGGTTGTTTTGGATGATGTGGGTGTTTCAATGACTAGTGTATCCTCTGTAACGGGTCTATGTTGGCGCATTGAAAAAAAAATCATAGCGAATGGCTAATAATCGAATCTTAAGCAGCAAAAGTTTAATGTACAGAACATACTTAGGGAAAAATAATTCATTGAATGGCCATAGTTGGCCAACAACCAGGAAGTACTGCAATGTATAAGGTAAGTGAAGAAAACCTTTTTTAAAATTGCCCTATTCCCCACTGTAGTGTGATCTTGGAGATGGTATATTTAGTTACCGGCGTGTGGAGGCACAGCCCCCCATCTTGGTTGGTTACGTTTGCGATGTTGGCCAACTATGGCCATTCGATTCATTTTTTTTTTTTTGTTCAGCTTTGTCAGTACAGTAAACTTTCACTGTTTAACATTCGATTATTAGTCGTTCTCTGTCATTTTTTTTAGATGTGAGAACATAGACCCTGCTCTGTAACATGGTGTTGTGTGGTGTGGTAATTGCAGTGCTTCCTTTAGAGAGCAATTCAGGAAATTTAAAGTGCTTTCTGTTTCAGATACAGCTTTTAGGTCTACCATTCTGAGTTTATTGTGTCACTGATGATTTTCCAGATCATCTACTTTCTGTTGTAGCTAAGCTTATATAACTTGAATTTGAGCTGCATTAAGCAAAAGGTCTGATTTTAGGAACACTTTTCAGCTACTAACTCTTGAGCTTTTTGATTAGTTCTGGAAAATAAGCAATTTCAGTGCTGCTGTATCTGACAAAACTTGGCTGCTAAGGAAGTAATATTGTTCAGTTTCTCTGAATGAAGTAGATTGCTTGGAGGTGAATACAGCTACTAAATCATATTCCTCTTCTGGATGCCCCCTTGTTAAATCTATACTGGTGAGACTATCCAGGTGAAAACTGCAACAGTACTATGTAGCAGTTGGCTATATTAGATGCAGCAGAAATGTGTCTATATTGTGCTTTTAAAATATAAATGTGACTCTGAGGTGTGGAAAGCCCAATAACTGAACAGCTGCTATTGCCCCAGGTCCTCCAGTATTTAATTTCAAGATGTTGCAGATGGTGATTTATTAATATGTATGAGGCTAGTTGCTAAATTTGGTGATTTCACAATGCTGAGAGCTGACTTTTGCCTTTCAAAGAGTTACTGTTCAGATTATTGCTACCATGCCAGTATGTAACAAAGAGCCAGGGATATTTTTAACTTATTAATTTAAACATGAAATGTATGACACGTTAAACATTTCTCCATCTGTGTGGTCTTTTTTCCTTTTAGTAAATACACTTTTTTGCCTTATGTTTAGCCTGCTTCCCTCTCTGACCTTCAAAACCCTTGCCTTGGTTGCCGATGAACCCATTTATTCTCAGAGGTGAGAACCCTATGTCCCATTTGCTCTCTGGGGCAAGAGATGTTACCTGGCAAAAGGAGCCATCACACAAACTGGATTACATTTTTATATTAAACCTAACTGTCCTCATGCCTATAAGCCAACATCATCAGAGAGCTGGACATGTAATAAGTCTCAGGTTTCACATGCAACACACACACATAAAGACCTCACTAACCTTTAGAATGCCGCCTTCACTGTGGTGCTAGGTCCTCACCAGGGATGCTAGGGCTGAATGTATGTCTAGCTACACATGCCCAACTTCTCTCCCCTGAAAAGAGGTGAGGAGGCAAAGTCTCATCATGTTTGTCCTCTTCCATTTCAAACAGCAGCTGTAGACAACACAGGGAACCTAGCATTTTTAATAAAGAGCAGTGTTGGTGTGTTATTTTGCCTTTTTAATCTCATGGCATTCCTTAAAAATAAAACTTGGATACTAAAGTACTTGATTAAGGAATAATTATGTGCTGCTTATCTTGTGCTTGCATTTGACATTATCCCAAATAAGGGAATACTTGATAAATTAAATGTATTAATTGTCAGATCATATTTGGTTCAACGGGTCAAACACAGGTTTAGCAACAGGGTGCAATAAATAAGAGTGGGGGGTCCTGTTTATCCTAATGGAGATCACTAGTGATGTCCCACAGGGGTCTGTATGATGGACACTGTGTATTGGACTATTCCTCTTGGATAGAAAAGTGGAAATACACTTTGAATAATCAAAAATGCTGATGACTGCAAACAGGGTAATATAATTTCATAAATAAAAATTCAGCAAAGTTGTCCAAAACAGTCTACAAGACAATCTACCTAGTGCAAAAACAACCTCACTTTTAGTATCAATAAAATAGTGTGATGAGACTTTGCAAACAGGCTATAAATGATAAATTATGACTACATGTATATAAAATAATACCATTATTAAAGATCCAGAGACAGTGGTAGACATGAATGGTTCAACATTGTGTACCTCTCAGAGTCAGAAAAGCTAGCCCATCTGCTCTAAACAGCAAATCTAGCATCTACGGAAGATCACTGAATCACTGTACATCTGACTTATCCTGCCAATTCCTGAATACAATGTTCTGTTCTGCACCCATTGAACAATCCACCTGAAACAACCAGAAAAGGTAAAATGTCCTCTTACTTAAAGATAAAATCACAGGGTTGTAAAAATGATTGTATTTTTTATGATTTTTTTTTTCCTGAAAATTTGCAATAAAGAGTGTTATAAAAAAAAATGAACTGCTTAGAAAGATTTAAGTTATTCCTATAACATTCTGCTCTTATTGGTTACGTATAGGTAAAATCTACCTGGTTTATGCAATGCCAGAACTATATATTTAAAACTCTGTGCTTGATTGCACCCCTGGAGGAGCTAACATCAGATAAGGGAAGTTAATATCAAAAACATATATTAACAGCAGAAAATGTGATAAAGATATCATGCAACACCTTCCAAGGTTATGAAATAAACTTCCCCTTGAACTCAACACAAGTTGCTCAATAACTTACTTCAAAAATAATATTGCCATGGAGATATAACAGTCCATCTTTTATGCAGCCTTCGCAACTAGTGAAATCAATCAGGCGGGACACCCTCTAAGTTGCTCATTCTTCATGAAGACAATGATAATGCACTGGAAAAGACAGAGACCTTCCCATGATTTTGGTATGTTAGTCAAAGCAATGTAAAATATTTATTGTACAGTGTTTCTTTTTGTTTTTCCCTTCTTTTCTCCTCTTTACTGTGCATTCCTGTCACTAGGCTTGCTGTTTACATTTCCTTTTATCTATGTTTCAGCTTACATCTGCCCACTTCCCAGTAAATATAAAGTACCTATGCTTCAACTCCCACCTTTCTTCTTTTCTTATTTTTTTGTTTTTTTTTCTCTTTGCTAATAACCATTACCTCTACCCAAGTTTTTTTTTATTGTGGTCTTCTGTTTTTATGCAGATATATAACAAAGAGACACACAGCCACAAAGCCAGAAACACACAGTCACAGCCAGCCAGCCTGCCAAACAGACAGGTACAAAACACACAGAAAAGTGAGCGTGTGTGCGTTCACACACACACACACACACACACACACACACACACACACACACACACACACACACACACACACACACATACTTTCCAGCCAGCTAACACACACACACACACACACACACACACACACACACACACACACACACACACACACACACACACACGCACACACACAAACACACACACATTGCTTGTGTGTGTGTGTGTGTGTGTGTGTGTGTGTGTGTGTGTGTGTGTATGTTTTGCATATTCTGCGTGTCTAACACAACTACTTCTCTTTCATTTCTTCTTCAAATTAACCCTTTGATGTCAGAGAATGAATTTGAATCCCATCCCACTAGACCATAGCCAAAGTGTTGGTTGATTTTTCAAAGCAGTCTCTCACTATTAAGGCAGTTTGGAAAATCTGTGAAAAAAAAACTTTCAAAACAAAGCTCATGACAGAACATACAAGTAAACTGGTAATCTCATACTGCTTAGCATGCACAGCTAGCAGATCATAAAGCTTACACTGTTTTACTGGAGTTCTTACCTTTTGAAATCATAACAAGTTAACAAAATCTCCAGGGCATTACTGGGAATGTTACATATTCAGTAAGATTCATCTTGTATTTACTTTCATCCTGTTTAAATCCTTGTAAGAGGGATTATTTCAGTAAAGTGTTTAAGGAATAAGGAAACATATACTATGAAATAAAGACAATGATTCCAAATATAAATTCTAAAAAATATTTACAAGACACCTAGTGCCACAAATATGTCAGAAATTTGTACTTTTAATTATTATCATTTATAATTGCTGATGACAATAAAACTTTTAAATTGTCTGTTTATCATAAAGAAACATTTTCCAGTTTGCATCTATATTATACTAGTGCCCACCCTATCAAACAGAAAAAAGTATAGTCAAAGGCCAGTTTATAAGAACTTCTATAATGATATCTGATGACATGGATTTTGAGGAGGAGTGTTGCCGGGTGAAAGCAATGTTTCTAGAGAGAAAATATCCCAACTAACTAATAGATGATATTACTGGAGAAGCTAAAAAAGGGAAAGGGAATAGATATTCTCCAATTTTCTGTAGGAATGATATTGTTTTTAATTACACTAACAGGTATCCTACTTCGCAGACAATAGTTTGGAAGGAGCAGAAGAAGCAAATTATTCAGCTTATCAAGGAGCTTTTATAATGAATTATAATGCAGAAACAGACTTAATTAAAAACATTATTGTTAGAAATTAGAACATGTTTACAAAATGTTCAGACCTCAGATGTCTATTTACAAACACAATTACATTTATATATAGGAAAAAGTGCAATATAAAAGATTTACTGGAAAATTATAGGAACACTATTGGTCCTTATAATAAAAGAAAACTGGGAACATACAAATGTAGGGCATGTGCTCAATGTTATTTTACAGCTAACATCAAACACATATATATTCCAAGTAGGGATAGACTTATTCTAGAAAGTATTCTAATTGCAACAGCAAGGGAGTAATTTATTTAGCCCTGTGTACGTTATGTAATGCCTTCTATGTGGGAAGACAGAAAGAATGCTTAAACAAAGAATATACACACTTTTTATGATATAAAAAGAAAAGATGAGACTAATGCTCTCTTTAAACATACTTTATTATGCAGAAATGCATTCTTTGCATTTTTTGTTTTAGAAAAGATTCCCCTGGACCTTAGGGCTGGCCCTAGGGAAACCAAGATAGAATACAGGGAGGTTTAGTGGCAGTTGGTACTGGAAGCAAATAGAAGTCCTGGGTTGAACAAGAATATATTTCTCTATGTTCAAGCACTTAAATTAAGAGCAGCCAGGTTATGACTTTCCTGATTCGCACTAAGAAGATATGGGGTTTCGTTTTAATGGGTTTTTGAAGGTTTCCCATGGGGGGGGGGGGGTACTTTCAGGGCTATCTCTTATTGCTCTGTTATTGCTTTTTTATAGCTTTTTCACTAGTTTTAACAGTTTTTACTACATGTTGTGTACTGTTTATTTATGTAAACCATTGTTATAAGTCCTTGCTTAATTATTGTTATATGCATACACCTACATGTTGGAGGACAGATACATATAGTCATTTTTAAGGGAAAATTTTAAGTGAGCTTTTAATAAACACGTAGGGTTTTATTTAAGTAGCCTTTGACTTCTCATAAGGTACAGTTTTTACATCCACAGTGTTGACAATTATAATTTTTTATATCTATGCTATTAGTGTATTGCTATTTTTATTTGTATTCTTCATTTTGTCCTTTACAATATTTATATATTCTAATACAATATTTATATAAGATGTATTTCACAGTATGGGTACTGGATAGGATGTTTTATGGATAAAGATAATTGATATGTATAATTTTTTTATGGGATTTAGTGATGGCATCTTTAAATTTATGGTTGATTATTTAATTGAAGGATATGATGTCACTAGCACCTTAGTATAAAAGCATTAAGGAAAAATTATCTCGGTATCTGAAGTCTTAATGCTGGGATGAAAACGCTTGGGTTTTTTAGTATTTATGTTGTTTTAAGACAATAAAGGATTATGTGTTTAATGTACCTTAACAGCGCACCTTTTTTCAGTTTTAAGTTGAGTGATGCCAGCCTAGGCATCAAGTCCATAAATAGTTAGCTATGCTTATGCTGCACTTACTTCTGCGATTAAACTTCAAGTACCAAACCGACTGGGCAAAATGCAATTCAGTGAAACAAGATGAATGACTCCAACATGTTGACATGCAAGGAATGTTCTTGTCATTTTTATCTAAACCTAAAATATTAATCCCAAATAATACATTTGCTAAGCCTATTAAAGATGCCAGAAAGAATGATTTGCTCAAATTCAGCTTATGAAAATAGGGAATAAACTCTTTAATAAGGCTCAATCTGCCATTGGATTTTAATGCCCAACTCAGAAAAAAATCTGTTTATTAATGGATTTATTTTGCACACGGCTTTAACAGATGTGTTGTATACATAAGGAATGCAAGCACTTAACTGAAACAATTGTTTAAAGCAGGTTTACATTATGTTTTAATCACAAAATATGGACCGCCTTTTACATGCATTTCCTAACATTGTTCTAAGAAGAATGGTTTGTTTTCTGTACGTCTGGAGAAATGATTCTTAGTTATGTGGTGGCAATTCTCTGTGGCAAATCTGCTCTGGCAGATTTTAGTATAAGCCTTGTTCTTTTACCACAAACATTTATATTAAATGATCTGCCTCTGTATCTGTGCATTGATTAACAACAAAGCAATGAATTACTTCTGCAATTAAAGAGTGAGCTGTACATGCAGGGTGATTCTATACATTACCTGAAAATTTACTTAACTGTACACAGTGAGGAAGTAAGAAATGGGTGAAATACAAACAAATGTTTGTAAACTAAAGAAATATATTCTATTTCTGCTGGTAGTTCAGCTTAAGTAAGCACACTGTGTATGGTACTGTTTATGATTTTTTTAATATATTTTTCTTTTGTTTAACATATAAGACTTTATTTCCAATTCTCTGACAGTCCAGGACTGAGTAATGTCATTAGGTGGCCAAACAGCTATATTCCTGCAGACAACCACATTAACTTCCTTCCTATTGGACACAATTCCTACTTAGAAACATGACATTGCCTGTTATTTTTATCTGGTTTGAGGGAGGTACTTCCCCAGTTAAAGAAAGAGTAGTAATTGTATATTTGTCCGTCATACGATACTCATGTTAAAGCAGTAATAAATACATGGGGATCAAGAGATACGACTCGCTGCACGTTCTTATGTACAGTGGCTTTTGCTTTACTTGTACTCCCTGCTGGTATGCACACGTGATACTTAGGATTCCTCACGTTACAAGACCACAAGGAACCGATTTGCAAAGCACAACTGATTAAAAAATCAACCCCCAAGGAAAATAAAGAACAGATGTAAGTGTAATTGCAGGTGAGCAAGCCCCTGAAACCCCATGTTGTGGCAAGCCTCTCACAACTTGTAGACTTATATATATATATATATATATATATATATATATATATATATATATATATATATATATATATATATTGTTTACTATCATAAAGTCGATAGACAAAAAAAGGTCAGAATGTCATAAACACACATCCTGTTGCAAATCTGACACATCTTGACATCTGTAGAATGCAGTCCTATACTGGGCAAGACATGACATGATGATTTTGCAGAGGAGCAAACCCCCCATGCGCCCCCTCACCCCCTATACATTATATATTCCAACTCAGAGATTGCACTACAGTGGCGAAAAGGGTAAATATCCCAATTCCCACTGTACTGCGATCTCTAGTTAAAATTTCGACCTCATTTGTGCGAACATACTGTGCATTCACTGAACAGGGACTCGCACAACTTAAGGATCGGCAACATGGGTCAGCCAATATACATACATACATACATATATATATATATATATATATATATATATATATATATATATATATATATAAATATATATATATATAAACTCTATTTCATTGCTGCAAAAACAGAAAGAAGGGGGAAATCTCTTGAAAGAAAAGGCATGACTGTAGGTATGTTTAAGTGTCTGCTGGTAGTGATTTCCTATAGATAACAGTGTTTGGGGAGCTTTCTTCATGGAGCTGTGCTTGGTGAGTTGGTTTCTCCATGACTTGGTTTGCTGATGAGCTGCAGACTGATGACCTAGAGAGCAGCTGCATATGCCAATAGGTGTTGGTAAATTATGCCATCCAATTATCAGTGTACTTTCTTGCTGGAATCACCTAATGATCTCCTCTAGGTGAAACAAAAGAATAAAACTATAAACATTTTTTTTTCAGAAAGGCTAAATAATTCCAGGCTTCAATATCTATTTGCAACTGTGGTATTCTGGTCATGTCATAATCATATCTCAAGTCCTTTCTGTAATAAAAGTATTCAGATTTCCAAGGGTTTTCTTTACTTCTGGAAAGAAAAGGTTGAAAAAAGAGGAGGGGAGTCAAAAGTCTGGTAACGATGAATAAGATACGTAGCTCACTGCTAGGCCTCATAATAAGGATGACTTAAGTGATGTCAATTATTCATCCCTTCTTTGCAACCCATAAAAGGAAATAGTATGACTGTGTGAAAATGGATCCCAGTATTCTTGAGTCAAAATGGCTCTTCCATACTTTTCAGCTGTCATACACTTTGATCTACATCACTATTTTTAGCGCTAAAATACCTTCACACTGTCAAAAGGGGGTGATTTTTCACAATCTCCAGTTATATTTTAAGGCATAAAATCAGAATAATTTGAGATGGTCTGCACTCCACAAACACCATAGACTATGATACATTTGATTCTACTGTACATTTTAGTTCTCACATTTTATCAGTTGTCACCGTACCTCTCAAATGTTCTCTATATGCAGGAAAATACTGAATTTTGTACTGAATGAATAAGGTGCCATGAAATTCTGAACAGCCTATTTAAATTGTGATTTTTTTCCATTGTGAGTCTTACCCAACCATAACTGCCACATCATTAGCCCACGTCCACACATTGTGCCTCAGTACAACCATGACCTCACAGTATGAGGCAACTCTGTGGTCATAGGTTTAGTACACATCCCTATTCTAAATAAGCACATGGGTTTCCAGTCTGAATTCTTATGTGAATATGCACCCTCCAGGATCAAGTAAGCAAGTAACACAGGCATGGCCTGACAATGGATTGTTCTAAGCGGGTAATCTGTAAGACTGAGACTGGTACATGCCTGTGTGAGCTAGTCTCAGCTCAAAATGGATCAATAGTGAAGGATCAATCTAGCACTAGCATGGTCTTTTAAAAATGGTACCCCACAGTGCTGAAGACAATTGTAGATTCATCTCACAGCTGTCCTCAGTTTTGCCTCATATTTTTGGTCTGATCCTCATAAAATCTGTAATTTCTTAGAAATTGTTGGTATTACAGTCAATAGATGATAACAAACAAGAGTTTTAAACTTCATATCTTCCTGAAAATGCCTGCTAATGCAAATAATGTTATACTAGCAAGTTTCTAAGTAAATAAGAGCAATATTTAAAATCCATCCCAGATTTTTGGTCTCTGTTCTTGGTTCTTAAGGGTGTTGCTGTGGGTAGCACTATATGGTTCCGCAGTGGTGACTGAAATATATTTCTGGGACGTTATTTATATATTTATTCATTCATTTGATCACACGCAGGCATTTAAGGTGTATACAATCATATAACTGGGTGTAATTGATGGTTATGTTTATGTGTATGCGAGTGTATGTGTGTTTGTGTGTGTAAAACTACTGCAAAGCTTTTATAATGTTATCAATAGCAGGAAGGAAAAAGGGTTGTCAAAAACCTATAATGTGTTTTTATGCAAAAAAATGGAAGAAATATTTTGTTCAGGTAGCAAGACAGTTTTGAAATGCTACATTAACTGGATTTATGTATTGTATGAAACTAAAATTAGCAAAATCACAGAATGTCCAGATTTTTGCCTCATATTTTTGGTCTTTTCCTCATAACATTTGTTTTTGTTTTTTTTTTTCTGGCAAATAACTGAGGACTGAAGTTCCTACACAATGACATACATTTGAGTTTCAGACTTTATATCCTTCAGAAAAAGCATGCTAACATACATAACATACATCCTGTTATTCTAGCAACTTTGTAAAATTATAACAGCAACTTTCTAAAATTATAACAGGAATACAGATCTGTTCCTATTTTGGGCCTTTGTTCCCCTGTTTCTTAAGGCCTTGTTCAGATTTCTTGCACTTAAAGGTCCAGAGGTATGTTATGTATGCTAAACAAACATTTTGCTTATGTGTTAGTTTGTGACTGGACATTTGGGATGGCCTAGTGATCTTTTTCAATTACAAACCATGAGACAGAGACAATACATAAAATATGGTAAATGAGTGAATGGGGAAGACATAAAAGAACATATGCTAGCACAGTGTAGCATAAGGTACAAAAATATAACATCACTATGATGTGTGTAAGATTTTATAGTATATGGATTTTAATGAACTATGAAACCTCTTCACAAAGCACAGAGCTAGTCAATAAGAGAATCAGGACTTTCATTCTTCATTGATACAGAACTTCATCAGATTCGATTGAAAATGATAAGAATACAATTACAATCAGAAGTTTGTTCACTTCAGTGGGACAGCCTACAGCAGGGAAATACTAATACTGATGTACACTTTTTCACAGCTTTACAAAGTTCAAACTGCAAAGAAAACTGTAGCAAATGTAACGGTTGGCAGAAAGAAAGTAGAGATGGTCTGAGGAAGAGAAGAGTAATGAGAATATGAGGACAAAGATGTGATAGAGAAGTGAGGGATGGGAGCGACAAGGAAGAAGTATTAAATACGATGGGAGCAGAAGAAAAGAGTCTGGGTCACCTACACTGAGTGCATAGTGATTGATTGAGGTGTTTGTGAAGAATTTGTTTTCTAGATCTTTTCCCTGTCCGCCTGCAGGCCATCAAGACTTGTCTAGTTTTGAACCTATTCATTTTCTAGGTGTAAGACCCACCAGAGCCCTCCAGTGACAGTGACAGTAGATGGATGGTATGCGTCAGAAGCTTTACTCTTTGAAGATAATGTAGAACAAGGACAGACAAAAATGATGTCTAGTTCTGCAAGATAAAGCGCCTCACAAATTGCAGGTTTTTAAAACTTTAGAGCACGTGGGAGGAGCTCAGGTACAAGTCTCTGCTTGGACACTTCAGAGACCAACAGAGAAAATCAATCAAGCAAGGAATGTGCCCCAGAGTATTCATGCCAGAACAGGAAATGATGAGAATTTATGCATTTCCTGTCTATACTAAAACAGTTTGGCGGTTGATACTTTGTATTTGTTCTGAGGAAGCTGCTGGCTTTTTCAACGGCGAAAACGCATTTTTACTGAAAATAAACTAGCGTTAAACATCAGCGTTTATTTTTCATTTGTGGATTCGTGGTGTGGCTTGGATTTGTACCTGCACTTCATTTTGTTTTTCACGTGTTTGGTTTCCAGTACTTTGTTCGTTTATATATATATATATATATATATATATATATATATATATATAGATATATATACATGCTCATGATGATGGCTACCATCACAAATTTGGGTGACCACGCCCATGCTCAAATTGGCCCAATCTCCACTCATAACCTGTCTCTACCCTTTGACCTGACCAAGTCCAAGTCATTTCCTGGGTCAGTGAGTGTATCCAGCTCAAGGCCTACCTATCCTCCTGTCAGAAAGAGCTCTCCTGTCCACCCTTGTCATCACCACTAATCACTCCAATTACAAATTTAAGACTGGCCACCAGAGCCACTGCTTGAAATTAGGTTACCTGGTCCAAAGTCAGGACTACATTCTTCCACAGCAAAGAGATGAGCCCTCACAAGTACGGCAAGTGCTTCAGCCCAAAAAGATACAATCCATATAAGAAAAACAGGCCAGCACAAAGTGTTGTAGAATCTGCTATTTAATTATGGCATATAGGCAAAACAAGTACAAAAACCAAAGAACCAGACCGGTTTTGGCTACATAAAGCCTTCCTCAGTGTAAGCCATACAGTTCACTAATACCATTCACCATTAAATATATACAGTTACCAGTATGAGCCCTACTCATTAGATAATTTGTTTAGTCCAGGGGGAAATAAACCATCCTGCTTCATTATCCACTTTTTTCTTTGTTATTTAGAATGGAGTGCCAACCAATTTTATTGCATTTGTCTCCTATAATCCTATTGATGATGGTAAATCTAAATTTTGTAGTTATGTGTGTAAGGGAATGCTTGTATAGGGTACTAGATTGTCTTTTGTTTCTGATATCACTAAAGTGTTCAGTCATACGTAGTCTTAATGGTCGTGATGTCTGTCCAATGTAAAATGCTGAACAAGAACATGTGGCAAGATAAATGACCCAATCTGTATTGCAGTTGGCCAAAAATTTTATATCAAATAATATGGCTGCGTTTTTGCTGGAAAATTGTTTGCGTTTGTTTACTCTAGAACAGTGTGCACAGTGTCCACAAGGGACACAACCATATAGAGGTTCACCCATGAGTGTTTGTTGTTTATGTCTATCAGCAACCTGCCACCGTTTATAGTGGCTGAAGTATGAGCCTAATGTCTTACCTCAATGAAAGGAAAATGCACATTTGTGATTAAGAATGTTGGATAATTTATGATCAGCTAGCAATATCTTCCAATGTCGATTGATACTATCCATCAATATGTTGGTATTATGTCCATATCTAGTCAGTAGATGAATATCAGAAGCCCCCAATTGCTGTTTGCCCTTATAACTTAATAATTCCTTCCTATCCATGGCAGATGCCCAATTGCTTGCAGTCAAGGTCTTACCAGATTTGTAGCCCATGGTTTTAAACCTGCAAATCAAGTTTAGTCTATAATGTTCATAATTATCTGGATAAGAACTCCGTCTCATATGAAAAAACTATGATTATGGAATATTCCTTATAATGTGAGGAGGATGGAAACTGGTTGCGTGAATTATATTGTGGATATTTTCAATATACTTGACTATCCAAGGTATTGTTAATGTTTCTGGTGAACAGAACATCCAGAAACGTAATGGGTTGTACATGATAGTTCACCGTAAAGTGTATACCCCACTTATTACCATTTAAGTATTCCACAGATGCTGTTAAATAATCACTGTCCGCCCTCCAGACCACCCAACAGTCATCTCAATACCATCTCCATATGTCTATTTCTTCCAAGATATATATTGTGGGTAAAATCATAAATCAATTGTTCCTCAGACACAGTCATCACATGACAATGTTTTGTGACTATTAAGCAGACCATCTGAAAATGGTTATCCTCTTCTTCTTGTTCTGCAAACAAAACATTACTCCTTAGAGAACATCTCCAAGTAAAATGACCTACATGTGCCCACTACCCAGCAAGGCCTTCTCTTTAACTAACTTTGTTTTATTAGCATATGTAAACATTTGTATGCACTTAACCACACACTGTATGCTGGATTGCTAATAATATGATGTGTATAGGAAAGCATCTCTTGAAACTCTAATATAAATAAATTATGCCTTTAAAGTGGCTGGAGTACAGGAAGCCATTGCCCACCAGATACAGTTAGCTACAGATCTGATGCATTACAATAGTAAATGCTTCCATTCCTTCATCAAGAACCAGTAAAGCAATTTCACTGAGCTTTCAAAATGCACATATATTACCATTGTTTATACTACAGAATCATTAAAAGTTGAAAAAAGACAAAATTGGACAAATTGTAAGTGTGGTGTGACTGTCTACCAACCTTATTAAATCAAACATAAAGCCTGTTCCCTTTTAAAGTGATTTTCTCCTTTGCAGACTAAGTTTTACACTACCAACACTCATACATTTAAGTAACATGCTGTAAGTGACTGCTGCCAAAACCCAACCTCAAATATTATGTTATTTAACGTGATGCCTTCTCTTTTTAAAGGAAATACAGGTCTTTTTTAAATACAGACCTTACCCCCCATGACCACAGACATCTAAATGCTTCTTACTATGTATCTGTTTACTTGTTTTCCATCGGCTGGAAGGCCTAACCAGCAAGACTCCAGACAGTTTCACACAGCAACTTTAAGGGTTGGTATTGTTTTTTTTTTTATTATTTTATTATGCAATTACATTGTCCACAATACACATGATATGCAGTGCATTATAGGACAACTCCACTTTTTGAGCCACTTCACTTCATTTCTCTTTTTACGGTTTAATGTCTCCAAATCCTTTGAGTTTCTAATACTAAGATGGGAAGGGACCCAATTTCTAAGTCAAAATATGAGTAAAGTTCATGACATTAGTATTGTTTCAGTCTTTGATGTTAGCTATAAGTGCTCTTCGCAGCACCCACAATGTGCCCACAGCTGACTCCTTCTGCAATTCATATGGCATTACATGTATGGGTAGCATGTCATGTACCTAAGAACTCACAAAGTACTTTGTACCTTTTAACTAATTCATTCCTTGTAGATGAGTATAGGAGGCAGCTAACATAAAACTATTCTTTTCTGTAGCTGAAATCTTGCATTAATTTGTGCAGTATTTTTTAGCATGTCTGACATATTTGAGACATTAGTCCTCCAAACTGGATACTCAAAACTTCATTATAGCTTGTTAGCTGTGCAGAATTCTAAACGACTGAGCAGACCAACCAATGAAATGAGAGTCCAGATCTGCTACATAAAAGTGCTAACTGTAAGCTATGACTGCGACCCATATGACCCAATATTAATTATCAAATTGTGTGTTGGATGTAACAGTTAGAATAAGTGACTGTTATTGTTTTTCCCATCCTGGGGAAGGGAGGCATTTTGGCTCACTGCATTGCTGACCATTACAGAAGTGTTGTAGAATATCAGGAGTAAATGTCAAGTTGGTGTGGCTACGTTCAGCATACAAGACTAGAAGATATACATGAGCACAGAAGAATATACAGGATCTCCTTACAGCAGCAATAATACATGTCCCACTGGCTGTCACAGGGAGCAGTGATACTAGTGAAGGGGTCTGGCATGGTCAGCTAGATGGCCTGCTGTCTCACACCCGATGCACAGCTCTGGGGAAACAACTGACCAGGAAGTGAATGGGCTGTAAGGCATTTGCTCTCCCTGGGTAATGAATGGTTCTCGCTTACTCATCACTGGAATTAATGAGCCAGTAGGGTAGCCATCAGGTACACCATGGGCAGCATGAAATGATCTTTGATAACAAAAGTCACATAAGACATAAATGTGATAATTGCATGACGTAAGGAGAGAGGATAGCAGAGAATTGGGAAGGTATAGGGGAATGAATAGAGTGTATCCCTCTATTGCATACACACACACACACACACACACACACACACACACACACACACACACACACACACACACACACACACACACACACACACACACACACAGACACACGCACACAGACACACGCACACACACACACACACACACACACACACACACACACACAAACACATAGATGGGAAGCCATGATACAAGGAGCAGAAAAACAAGTTGTGATTTGTGTTCTTCAGTCGGGGATTATAGCAGTCATTTTAGCTCTAGAAATAACAAAAAGTGCTGGGGGCAACCTATGGGCCAGGAGGGAGAGCTCCAGTACTGAGAAAGCAGGGATAGGTTAATGTGGCCGTGGTACAAGAATTCAAAGGAAAATCTGATAAAATGGAGAGTATTACAATCATTATGATATGTTATGGCAATTTAAAGAGAGGTTAAAAAAAGACTGTCACTAAGAATAAACTGGAAGAAGGTAGAAAACAAAAAAAACAATTAGTTATGAATGAAAGCAGGAGGTGGTGTTTGGTAATATGTAGGAGAGGGAACAGAAGGGTAATGTTAGATGTAGTATGTGGTCCAAACAGTCCAAATACAGATAACGGAGCAATACTTAAGATGTTTTTCAGGTTATGAAAAAACAACAAAAAAAAAAGTAATGGTGGGAGAAGACTGGTTCTCCTCCTTATGCACATAGTTTACCAGGAAAGACTTTGTCTCTCTCATGATCCCAAAAGGGATAAAGGTAGAAGATAGTTATCAAAAAATGAATGATCAACAAATCCTCTCAACTGGCTGACATCAGCCATCTTAAAGGCATTCTTGACTATTGCTAGATGACTTCCAATTTTCTTTACTTTGCATTATATATTTCACAGTTGATTAACTTGCAATTTACTACTTACAATTCAGGTCTATATTAGAAGACCGAAAGTTTAAAATCACGAACGCTCTAAAGAGTGAAAATGCCAGACTTCATAGTGCTTTATTTGAGATCGCAGTACAGTGAAGATCAGAATATTTGCTTTTTCCTCATTGTAGTGTGATCTCGAAGTAGGAATATATATTTAGTGGGGGGTGTGAGGGGTGCAACCCCCCACAATAATGATTTTGAGGTCTGGCATTTTAGCTCTTTAGAGTGTTCGCAATTTTAAACTTTTGGTCTTCTAATATAGACCCTTATAATTCATATAACAAAATACAAGTCGTAACTTTATAACAGACATTAAAGGGTTCAGAAGTATTCAGTTCTAAAAATACTCTCAGGATCCTCTTTTGAGGATTCAAACATTTTATTTTACTAAACATAACTGACCATGTACTGTAAAAGCTGAGAAGCTGAGGCACTAGAGGAGTTTGCTCTTCAAGTAGTTTTTATGAATGTTTCATGATAAGATTTTATTGGATCCAGATGTTCGTTTGTTTTACCAGTGTTGTGGGACTATATTTTGCATCACTTGCTGGACTGGAATTTTAACAAATTACTAAGATAAACACTGGCTTCCTTCTTTCTTTCTTTCTTTGGTGGTGAACTGCATAGTTTCCATTCGGTGATGAAATAACTGACCATCTAATTTCCTTAAACGTAAACCTAAACCAAAAAATTGGCAAAAAAATTCCTATTTAAAGTATATTGTCTTCAGTCATACATTTTCATTTATGTAATTTTTTAGTAAAATTCTCACTTACTCAAAGGAAAAGGCAGTCTACAGAAGGACTCTGTCAGCCTTTTCCATCACTGTATCTGCACTTTAGCTCTCTTGTTGACTTTATCAATTTGACTTTTTCCTCCATTTTTCTATCCTCGCTGTTCTTAACTGTAACAAAATGTTCACTTATTTTCTCATTTTAGAAGTGTATTTTGTCATTTTTTTAAAATAACTATCTACTAAATCTGTGTTTAATACATTTGTATAAAACAACACTGTTTCATTTTGTGTAATCAGGCTCATAATGATTCTTAAGGTCTTGTTTCACCAAAACCAGATAAGTCATAACTGCATCATCTGAAAGTCACATTATCAAAGTTCCATATAGTCAAAAACCATAAAGTCAAAACAACTCAACTAAGCAAAAAGTTACACAATGATTTTCTAAGGGAACTTTCTCCACCAATGCTGAGACTACACCTCCATATCCCAAAACTCTAAAATCAGTAACTCCGAGTTCATACAAGCTCAGACCAAAGAGAAATGCTATTTTAAAAATCAATTTACTTCTAAAGTTTACTCAAATTCACCAGACAGTGGAATCAGTATACAGAGTACCACAAAGTATGTTAGATGTAACATGGCCGAACCAAATCTCTCAACAGTCCAGCTATTCATAGAAACAGACATGATCAATCAAGGTTTGACAAGGCAGGATAAAACTTAGCAGTCCTGTGGTGCACTGTTTCTGTATTTTTCCAAAATGTCATGTTGCATTTCTAGAGCTCTATAACTTATTTTTCCACCATGCAATCTCTATATTTGGACTACTCTTTCCTTTCCACTCTGTTACTGGAATATTTAACTTGTTTAATGTCATTCCTCCAGAACAAGATACTGTCATTTTCTTCCCAGTTGTTCAAACAAATCTATTTAGCTTCTCTGCCAAAGTTCAGTTCTCTAACATGAGACTGGGTAACCCAAACAATCCTATTCTCTTTACTTTCAGCTCCAAACCTTCACTACTTGTCTGGAAGCTTGTTTCCTAAAATCTGTATTATATATTTATTACAAATGAAGCCCCACACACAATCCTCATTTATATATTTGTAAATGTCTATATACATCCCAGTTTATTGCTGAAACTCAAACAAAAAGACTGTTGACACAAATTAAAAACTACTTTCTGTCAATTGCACAGTCAGTTGAAATAGAAACAAAATAAATCAAAAACTGTTTGTCACCTATCCTGCATCACACCCCTAACCACTTCTTACTTAAAGTAACTCTTAAGATTGCCCAACAGTGGAGAAAACTCTGTGCTCCCAAATGTCCAACAACCTTGTACAAATACCAACCGTGAATGCTCAAGAAAGTTTGAATTGACCTAAATATTCAGCGATTCACACATTTTACATAAAAAGCATTCAGAAGGATCATCTGCAACTATAGATATGTATCTTTCAAGCTAGCTATAGATAGCTAGAGAGATAAACAGATTGGCATATAACTACAGATATAGATTTACATATAGATATAGATAGGTTCATAGGTTTAGGTTCATAGGTGTTTACTAGGCAAACAACCACAAGGGCCTTTTTAAGCCTAGCCATGCATCCCAAGTTCTGGTCCCTTGATAAGTGTAAGTGGGGACTTGGGAGATGAAACATTTACAAACAGGGGCCTGGGGGATGAACCATTTACAGGCTGCCTGTGGCCTTTAGAGACATAGGTGCCAAACCAGAGGTGAATTTCCTGTTCCACCATTTACTTCTTCAAGTTACACTTGAATTGGGTTAGGGAGGAGCTCTGCTTCACGTGGATGGGGAGCCTGTACCTGAGATGGCACATTCTCTGGGATACATACCTGTCTCTGCAGTAGGTCCTATTTATATCACAGGCAAGGTTTAAGTCTTTAGAATAGATAATTCTGGTGTTTTGCAGATATGCAAGAGGTCCATCAGAGTGGGGTCTGACAATGCCTTGCATGCCAGGCATAGATCTCCCCTCAACAGCCTGTAGGAGACAGAATAAAGTGATAGGGCCTTGAGAAGGTCTACAAAGGGCATGTTATTTACACACTATCTTCTTTTAGTGAGGAACCTCTGTGGGCATTCCATTTGTTGGATATGCCTGGTTAGGTACATATCAAAGGGTCATTGTACTTCATGATAGGTCTAATAAATTCCAAATACAGTGGGACGATTACTTCTTTGGACCTAGATGCCATACCTTTGTTTCTAAGTTGTGCAGCATAGAATGATTTCCTCACTGCTATAGACATAAGATGGTCAAAGGCTAGAGCACTGTCTATGTGTGTCCCCAAGTCCCTGACTACTGGGTCAGCTCTTAGAGGTGTGTTGTCAATATGATAGTTACTGGGTGTGGGTAACTTCCCAAATTATACTATTATGCATTTCTTGGCATTTAGTTTTAGTACGTGGTTCTGGCACCAGTTGTTTGTCTGTGTCACCCATTCCTGTAGAACATTTGTGTCAGTGTGGGATTCAATGACAGCTCCTAATTTGCAATCATCTGAAAATTTAGTCAGCCAGAGGTCATTAACATTGGCTTTGACTTCAAAGAAGTAAATGCCAAAAATGAGTAGTCCCAGGAAAGATACATGAAGGACTCCACTTGTGATTGGCCTCTTTGTAGAGGTGGACTCCCCAATTCTAACTTCCTGAGTCCTGTCTGTGAGCTGGTTGGCTATCCACTAGGTGACATAAGGGTTTGTACCTAACATCTTGAGTTTGTCAAAAATGCCCGAGTGGGGTATTGTGTGAAATACCTTGGCCAGGTCAAAGGTAGGCAGTGTGAACCATTTTGCCCCAATCCATTGCTTTGGTGACCTTCTCAAAAAGCCTATTAGGTTGAGTAGGCATGACCTGCCCTTGATGATGGGTTGAGTCCAGTTTCTGGAGGTTTACTATGTCATTATTGATCATTTCCATAAGAATTATTTCTGTGGCTTTGCATATGAGACTCGTGAGATTTACGGCTCTCTAGTTTCCAGGGTCTGTCGATGGTCCATTTTTGTGCACAAGGATGACTGTTGCTGTTCTTCATTCATGAGGCATAAAGCATGTTTGGAGGCTACAATGAAATAACAATTCCAGATGGCCTGATAGGTCATGTTTCATGCTATTTAGCAGGCATCTTGGGATATTGTCTAGGCCCATTGATGCAGTGTTCTTGGCCTTAGCAGGAGCATTGAGAACTTGTTTCCTAGTGATAGCAAAGAGAGTTATATTTGATGGTATTTCCTGAGGGGAGGTTGAGGGGAAGAGAGGGGTAAAGTTGGACCTGAATTTGATGGCCTGTAGGTTTGCTATATCTTTTGGCTCAATATAGGTGACCCCATTAACAATACGCTCTGCACAGAATTGTGTATTGCCATTAAGGTTGCAAACATACAGTAGCTAAAACTGCCTTGTGGTTGCCCTTGGCCAGGGAGGCCAAATTTACCTCAAATCTGGCTTTGGTAGACTTTATTTGTCCTCTGAGTTGTTTGTTTAGGTTGATGAGAGTGCTTTTATCCTGCTGGGTGCTGCACCTCCTAATTTTTGCCATGATGTTCTTCCTTCTGTTATACAGCCGATTGATATTTTGATTGCATCAGCTTTGCTTATTTTTTTGAGTTACTGCTGTACTTCTTCCTGGTTGGTATAGCTGCCTCTATGCAGCTACTGACGGGTCTATACCATATCATTTAACCTTCACTTCAACGAGTGGCATTTTATTGGAAATGCCGTTCATCGAACCCCACCCGCTAATTATATATACCAACTCTGAGACTGCACTGCAGTAAGGAAAGGGCAAATTTCCCAATCCCCTAACATAATTCCATCTCAGTAAGAAAAGTTAATTTAAAGGCATGTTCGACAAAATGCCATTTGATGAACTGTTCTTTCAATGATATAATAAGGAGCTGCTACTGACATGCTTGTAAAGGGGTTTCTGTGAACAGTTCTGCATAGGCAGCAGTGTTCTCAGGATTTTATGGGGGCTTGAAATTTTGTTAGGTTATCACTTAGTAGCAAGACATTAGCCTTAGGGTAGTTCCTGAATATTACAGGGTTAGCTGGGGTTTTAGGTTTTATTTTTACTTCAAAGAAGACTATTTTGTAGTCTAACCTGATCAGGGAAGACATTACACTAGGCGGTGTGCATCACTCTCCCATATTAGTGAGGACCAGATCCAGTATGGTTGCTCCCCGGTTAGTGTATTGACATTCTGGTCCAGGGAGTTTGTGTTTTCAAACTCCAGGAATCTCTACACCTGTACTTTTGGTGTCATATAGCATTCCCAGTTAATAGTGGGGTAATTAAAGTCACTCATGAATATGGTTTTCAGTTACATGGTGAGTGCTTCCAGTAAGTTTATATACATGGTATGGGATTCCTGTGGCACAGAGGTGGACCTATTGCTTGCAAGAAGGTGGTATTAGATTTTGCCTATGGTGATTTGAACATGGAGAAGCTCAAGCACATTGTCCTTTTTGACCAGCCTTGAGGGATATTTATTTCTGATGTAAATGAAAACACCTCTACCTTTAGTCACTGTCTGTGTAGTAGCTGGTCTAAATGTGTGGAAGGCATTGTAACCATGCACTGTTGGTGTGCTCTCAGCGGCTTTAAACCACGTCTCAATGACTGCATAGGCATCAGTATTCTTCAGGGTGAAGAGGACTTGTGGAGTTTTTTGTTTAAACTTCTAACATTGAGCAGTAACACCTTTGGATTTTCTTAAGTTCATAGGTGTTTACTAGGCTAACAACCACAAGGGTCTTTTTAAGCCTAGCCATGCATCCCAAATCTCTGACAAGTTGTTATATCCTTGATAAGTGCAGGCATGGGCCTGGGAGATGAACCATTTACAGGTTACCTGTTTACATCAGAGACATAAGTGCCAAACCAGGGATGAATTTCCAGTTTCCCATCCAATTGTCTAAGTTGCACTTGAATTGGGTTAGGGAGGACCTCTGTTTATATGGATGGGGAGCCTGTTCCATTGATGGGGTAGTCTCTGGGATACATACCTATCTCTCCAGCAGGTCCTTTTTATATCACAGGCAAGGCTTATGTCTTTTGAATGGGTAATTCTGGTGCTGTGTGTTTTGTGGATATTCCAGAGGTCCATCAGAGTGGGGTCTGACAATGCCCTGTATGGCAGGTATAGATCTCCCCTCAAAAGCCTGTGGGAGACAGAATATAGGGATGTGGCCTTGAGGTGGTCGTCATAGGACATATTACTTATGCCCTGTATTCTTTTAGCGAGGAACCTCTATGGACATTCCAATTGTTGGATATGCCCTGTTAGGTACATACCAAAGGCGGCATTGTACTCAATGATAGGTCTGATGAATGCTCTATACAGTTGAACAATGACTTCCTTGGACTTAGATGCCATACCTTTGTTTATAAGTTGTGCAACATAGAATGATTTCCTGACCACTGTAGACATGTGATGATCAAAGTTTAGATTACTATCTATGTGTGTCCCTAAGTCTCTGACTACTGGGGTCAACTCTAAGGGTATAGATACAGATATAGATATAGCTATAGATATAGATATAGATATAGATATAGATATAGATATAGCTATAGATATAGATATAGATATAGATATAGATATAGATATAGATATAGATATAGATATAGATATGTATCTGTTTTTCAGAGAAAACAACATCTGTTTAATGACATGGTAGAATTTGCAGTATATCTAAGCTGTATAGCATTAACTCTTGAGGTAATAATTCAGCACTCCTTATTGTCCCTCAATTTTCTTTCCCTCATACCACTTCTGGAACATTAGCGTTCATCTGGACACTGAGATTTAAACACTATTTAGGACTGCTAATGTTGGTTCACATCTTGACCTGTTGAGCCTTGCTGCTGATCTCTTCCAGTCACTATCCAGCTTAATTTACTGATCATGGTTTCAGCTGTCCTTTGTTCTTCGTCACTTTCTTCTGCCTCATCACATTTGTGAACACTTTTCTATGGCTGCGGTCTGCCTTCATGCCCTCCGTAATTATTTTAGGTTCATCACTCATTGCCCTCTCATCTATTGCTATAGATACTACACTGCATTCTACTACTGCATTCATACCTTTTTACAGGTTCTTCAAGTGAAACAGAACATGGTTAACTATCTTCCCATATTTCATTCATAAAGTGTTATACGACTGTAGTTCAACGTAATTCCAGGCAATGCGCCACTGATTTTATTATTGTCTCTATAATCCGCTGCATTTTCTACACATTCTCAACAAATCAAAAAGTGTAGTTCACCCCTCTGTCCCCCTTTTCTCCACTGTATAAACAGAAAAGAAGAGTGTTATTGTCGAAATTTTTTATTTCTGTTCTGGCTAAATTTTCACTTTCAGCAAGGATTCCATCCTAGATCATGACTGAAAAAGTTCCAAATCATATCAATGTGCCTACCAATGTACCAACCAAGAAACAAACCAACAAAGTACTATGAGTTTTCTTTCATGACTTCAAGTATTAATTAAAGAATTGTATTTGTAAACTCCAGTATAAATCGATGTCGTCATCATTATCAACCCTCTTCTTCCCATTTTCTGCATGGGATCAGGTGTTGCATCAACTGTCAACATTTTTTCTATTAAATGCCCCTCTACTACCTTCTTTGACAGACTGTCGCAGATTCTTCTGTCACACAAGCCATCCATCTCTTCGCAGGGTGCGTTCATTTCCTTTGCCTTCTTCTTCTCTATTCTAAATCTTCTTCTGCCTCCCTGCACATGTGCCCAGGCCACCATAATTTGTTCTTTTTAACCTTCTCTGCAATTCTAGGCACCTGGGCAGCTGCTCTGATGCCCTAATTTCTTCATCTGTCCCAGAGTGTGCATCCTACCACCCATCTCAGGCACTTCATCTCTATTATCTCTAGCTTCCTCAACTGCTCTGTGTTCACTTCCTATGTTCCTGTATCATACAGTCATACTGGTCACACACCACTGTTTTGTACATCTTACTTTTCAGAATCTTTGACATTCTTCTGTCACACACTAACCCTGACACTCTGTGCCAGTTGGCTGTATCCCCTCTGATTCTAGCTTTGACATTGGCATGCTCCCATATACTTGCAGTTGCTAACATATTTCACCATTTTCCCTTCTATTTCAGTTTTCAGATTCTTAATTATTTCCCTATTTGCTGCTGTGGCACTTGTCTTATCTGTGCTCAGTTTTATCCCATGTGCCTTCAGTTTTGCATTCCAGTCCCTTATCATTAGCTGAAGTACTTGTTCACAGTCTGCTTGTAATGCTACTTCAGTGGAACATAGCAGATCTGTTGATATGTCACCTGCAACCTGTTTCTGATGTAGTCCATCACTGGTATGAATAGCAGTGGGCTTAGAGCTGCAATCTGATGTATACCCACTCCCACTATCACTTGGAACCCTTCTGTGAGTCCAAACACTGTTTGTCTTTGTATCATTGTGTCCTTGAAGATAGCCTGCATTGATTTTACCAATGTTTTTGGGACCTAGAACCATCACAGGACTGTTCAAATCAGCTTACTTGGGATGTTATCATATGCTTTCTCCAAGTCTAGGAATGCCCAATCGCACTCCTTCCTCATCTCTAGCTTTTTCTCAACTATCTATCTCACTGCAATCATTGGGTCAGTTGTGCTAAAACTGACTTGAATATGAACTGCTCAACTCTGTCCTTACTTTCTACACCTTTGCATATTCAAGCATCAGTCATTTTCTACAGCACTTTCATAGAGTGTGACAGGAGTTTGATACTGCTATACTACCCACAGTTGTGAACATCCCTTTAGTTTTTGTTTACTAGCATTAGAATGCTTATTCTCCAGTCATCATGATGTTGCTTTCTATACTGCTATGAGTATCCTCTGGAGCCATTTCTCCCCTAACTTACCCAACATCTTGATCATATCTGCTATGACCTCATCTGAGCTTGTTGCTTTCCTTAACTTTGTTTTCCTTAGTGGTCCCTCGTGAAGGGTGTCTGATGACAACTACATCTGTCTGTCTTTGCTTGCAACTTGATAAGAGTCTCATTCTGCCATCTGCTTAATCACTTTCCAGAAGGTGGTGGAGTTCTTCTGATGCCTTGTTCTTTGCTGGTATTGCAACTGCTCTCCAAGCTGCTTTGCTAACCAGCCATTATTCTTTCTTAACATGTTCTGTGCCCTTTACCTGTCACTTTTTCCCACTCTCCTTCTTTCTTTTGATAACTACCAAGACTTCTGCATTTCACCACCAGCTATCCTCATATACGTTATTTCCACGCCTGGCTTGCTTGCATATCTGTTCCATAGTCCTCATACATACTGTAGTGATATGCTGCCTTTCTTCCTCAACTCCAACCATCTTCTCTTTTTCTTGAGGTGTTAGAGCCCTGAGTATTTCCTTGAACTCTTGTGCTTTCACTCCAATCAACTTCAAGGTCTTCAGCCTAGTTTCTGTTAACCTCAGAGCCTTCTATGATTACTGTTTGCAGCTGATTGTGGCAACCAGTGGTTTATGCTATGGACTAACTGTTTCACTGGGGATGATTTTTCAGTCTTTGATTTTATCCCACTTCCTTCATCCATACTAGGAGGACGTCTACCAGAGTTGGATGTTGGCCACTCCTGTATGTGATCTTGTACTTGTCTCTCTTGATAAATCATGAGTTGGCCAACAATAAAAGCCATTTACCAATCAAAAGTCTAGTATGCTCTCTTTTTCTTTGTATGTGTTGTCCATGTCTGTTGTAGTCCTCCTATCCTGCTCTGTCTGGCCTGATATGTGCATTCAGGTCCCCATTATCAGCACTAACTCATGTTGTCCTGCTTTGTCTAGTAGATCCTGTTTGCTATCTGAATGAGCTATTTTCATTACTATTACAACCCTGCTGTGGGACACAGGCTGAGGTTATGAATAAATCCCTATTCTTATATCACAGTTTGATTGCCATGAGTGTGTCAATATACTCACTGTTTTCTGATGCTTTTCCCTCCTCACAATTCACATACTGTATCTAGTCTGTCCTCTCTTTTTGGTAGCATGCTCTACATCCCAAGCTAAGTGGCTTTTCTGCACTGTCCTTCCATCTTGTCTCCTGGATAAAGAGGATTCCACCATCTGCTTACCATTATGGTATCTGCTTCCAGTCTATGCCTTGTCAATGAACGTATACTGACTGCAGCAATCCATACTTCAGGTTTGGCAAGTTGACTGGTAATGCAAGCTGGACAACTGGACTCTGGCTGGCTAATGACTTACTGAGCTACGGCTGTTGGGTTTTATGGTGGGCACGCACTGGCAGATAGAGGCACATAGACTCCTACTACTGTTGCATGTGTCCCTGGCATAGGTCAGAGTAGACTGGGTCCACAACCCGCTTATCATCAGCAAATCCCCATGCCCATTTTCAGCTACATTAGTCAACATGACCACATTACCTAGAAGCAATTTTTTGCCCTTTTGAATGTGTTGTGACATGGTGTGCAGTCTAAAGGATACTGCATGCCATAGTTGATGTCTGAAGTGGGTGGTTGGGCTACACAATGCTTTCCAAATAGGCACCTCCTGGAGTCTGTGATGCTGCTCATGGCTCCATTCATTGGTGTGTTTGAGGAAGAAACACCCAGTATGTTTTTTGGTGTGGTAAGAACCCCACAGAAACAGAGGGAGATCATGCATACTCAAACAGGCATTGGCTGGATATCGGAATAGAACCATACACCTTATTCCTGGGAGGTAAAGCCATTAATACATGTTAATACTTATTTTGCCAGCATAGTAAATATTCTGAAATGACCACATTTATCAGCACATCATGACCTGTGCCACACCTCCATTTATATCTCTGCATATCAGTCTCTTTTCATGCTTATATTTAGACCACAGTATCAATTAAAAAATCCTGTGCCACATAATTTTGTCTCCTGTATTGCATTTTCCATTTTCATGGGACCTTACTATTATTATAAGATGTTTAATAAATCACAATCAAGCAATAAATAAATAGATGAAATAAATACGTAAGTCAATAAATAATAAAGTACATTTTAATGTGTCCCTTTCCATGACAACAGCACAGATTCTGAAATGTGTTTATCTTTTTTAGCACAAAACTGGATTATCATGAACACTGGTGATGTATTTCTGTCTCTTCCTGGTTTATACACTGAATGAAAATCTCCTGGAAAAAAGGTATCACGTAGTTTGGGTTAAATGTACATTTTCTTTAAAGTTACTGTCAGTTTAGTTGATCTCAATGAGCATAGTAAAATGTTTGCACAAACAATAAATTTTATTGTAAGACATAATTTTATTACTACTGTGAGTTTAGAACCAGTCCACAGGTTTGACACAGCACTTGTCTTACTCGGGCAATAAGCAAGACTCTTTGAACCCATGTAATGGGGGAGTGGGAGAGTTTGCAGGTTAAACTTTTCCCACAAGTAAGGATGAAAGTCGTAATTAAAAGAGATGTATGACCCTGTTTTAAGTAACTGTGATCTCTATAAAGTCATCCCTACAACGTGGCAGTTTGCCACTAATCTAGACAGCCTTTTGCCACATCTTTGTTGGACAGCTTCCTGTATTCTTCTGTACTGTCTGCTTTTCCATGTAAAGCACATTTTGTTCTTAACCTCAGACCCCCAAGATAACTCATTATTTATTTATCAAATGCCTTTTAATAAAAATGCCAAGGCCTCCAAATGTACATGACTGTGTTTCTGTCTTCCACAGTTCAACACTTATTTATAATATAATACCTTAAAATGGTCTGTGTAGTTTTACCAGATTCTACACAAAAGCTGTATTGCTGGATCAGAGTGATAAAGATCTGATAACAGATTCCTTGCAAAGGGATATCTGGAATAAAATGTCCCTGAGCATATTCCAGACTAAAGAAACTGCTGGTTTTGTATGAGAAAACTGAACAAAAGCAACAGACATGACATCATCCACAAGTTGTTTTCTGTCAGAATGACAGGTCTAAAGTCGTGGCTGGAGGGATTGCAGCTGGTGTCCCTTGTTTTAGCAAAATAGACATTTTCTCAAGGGATTATATTAGTAGCATAGAACAATGCAAACCTCATTAAAATCTTGCTTTTATAACTGAACTCAGACTAAAGAAAATGCCCTGTTTAGCTGTTTAAATTCCCGATCAAGTTTAACTTCTTTGTGCTTGTCGTTTTACTGGGACTGCCTTATAAAAAAACTGGTATATAAATAATTTTTGCCCTTGGCGCTATGCAACAAGACTTGTTTCTACCATTGTGAAATCATGTGATATTTGTCTCTGTATATGTCTGTATGCATGTCTTTCTATTTCCCCCTTTCTCTGTGACGCTTCTTATTTTTGTTAAAGACAAACAAGGTAACTAGGCAGCATGCTATCAGAAGTAGTGTATATATCCACTGTTAATGAAGGATAACATTAGCAGTATGAATCTATTCCTTTATGAGGTAACAGTGTTGCTTATTCATGTCACTGAAAAGGTTAACATTAAATCCACTTGATATGGCATAAATATTTATGAGGTAACACTGATGCTGATACAAACGTATTTTACTGCTGTTATGAACTTACCACAGGGTAGTAATTAATGCAGCATGATTGCTGCTTCCACAAATGGGTACTTTTGTATAATGCCCCTTCTGATCATTGCCATTTCATTGTTGCAATCAAATTATTTAACAAGTCCAAGTACTGATTTTGTTTTACATTCAAAGCAAACATTTTACAAGTCTGAGGTAAGAAAAAACTGTACTATACAGAGAAAGGAAAGCAAAATCAGCATAATGTCACTCAGTTGAATTTAATTTCATCTCTAGTGGACTGAATTAGGAACCACACTAAAACGATAAATATCATAGAGTACACAGTTCAAAGTTCAATATGCCTTTTGGACTAAGACACATCATGTGTTCATGCATAAACTTTGATCACTAACCACTTTTGCTTTACTTTACAAAGCCAAAATTGTAATTACAGCGCTGCAGTAATGCCAGCTGTTCACACTTGAATAGACTCTGCTATCACACTTCTCAACTGCTATAATTTAGGCATAGCGCTATGATTTTGGTCCTCAGATTTACCACTGTTCCTCCTAAATCTGTTGGTGCTCCTCATAAAGTCAGATGTCTTTATGGGTACAAACACTATTAAATAAATAAAGTAGACCTATACAAAGATTTCCTATCACAAACTGTATAGTGTCTTGTACATAAAGACCACCTATTGTGAAAAATAATAAAGTGCCCCTCTTTCTGACCCTATGCTATGATTTTGTTGAAGGCCAGTGCTATGATTTTTAATTCTTAGAGGTTGCAAGGTATGTCTGTCAAGCTTAACTTTGAAATTAGCCTTTCAAGTTAGTAAATTCTGAACTAGTAATATTAGTGTTATCTTTCTGTGTTCTGCTTCTTCATCCCACTAAGGAGTGTTTCCTTCATACAGCATAAGCTTTGTTTAGTAAACAAGGTCAGTTTATGAAGTCCTTTTGCCATTCCAATAGATACATATCAATAAATCAATTGATGAAAGTTATGCATTAAAATGCTGTCATTCAAAAAAAGCTATAATACCTTCATATCACTCATTGTAACTGTCATCCAAAAGATTGGACCTTCATTGTTCATTTTGAGGCCACCTTATCAAATGTGCTAATATGTAAAATTACTCTCTAGAGAAATTATTAAAATTAATCTGTATCATAAAAACAATTCTACTTGTCAGAATGAAGTTTTCTCCCTATAAAATCATCACCATACTGCTGCATGCAAAAAACAAATGACAACTGTTTGCCCCTTCTGTAGTATCCATATCTGTCCAGCTTCATCAGGACAAGGCATACTGAGTTTGAGTAAAACCTCACAATGTCTACAGTAATTTATGTCACTGACTCCATCCTAGTTTTAAGGGTGTTGCCACCAGAAAGTCCAAATTGTGTATGTATAGTGGCTGTACCTCTTTTTTTTTTTATTTCTCTCCTACTAGAATTAAGCAGATCTTTTTTTACTGGTTTCTCTCATTTACAGGTGCAGGCTTTCCTTACTACTGGAACCATAAACTTCTTGAGTCTTTGAGGACAAATTGAGCCTTAAATGCTAGGAAGTCTCTAGGTCTATGGCATAGAGGGTTGGAGCCCTGATTGCCTGAGATGACTAATGTTTGAATAGTGACTCAGGTCATGGAGTGGCCATGTAGGGAGTCTGACAGTGAGAGTCTGAAGTTGCCCATCTTGTGTGTATGTGTGTGGGGGGGGGGGGGTAGCAAGCTGGACTACTGCAATATGACAGCCATTGGATAGACAGGTATACGGCATGCAGCATATGGACAATGATAAAATCTGTGTTTATACTGCCAGTGAGTCACTTGATCAGGGTCACATATGCGCTCTCTGTTAATAGTGTTTGTGGAAATTACAGACACCAGGCAGGGAGCTAGACACTAAATAAAAAAAAATCCTGCTCCATAATGTATAACAGCGTCATTATGCAGCACTACATTGCAGTAAATAGAAATCTTCCCTTACGGAGATTTCCATTTACACGCTAGAGATTCTGAGCATTCGATATTCTCATGTTGACAATGTCAGATTCGACATTGTCAGCTTTTGAGAATATAATATAGACCCATATATATATATATATATATATATATATATATATATATATATATACACACACACACACACACACACACACACACACACACACACACACACACACACATATTTCCAGTTTCTGACAATAGTTCTCCTTTACCTGAGTATATTTCATCTTAATATAATAGTTTCATAAAGGATGTGCACACTTCCAGACTGGTAGCCCAACATAACGCTTCAGCGATACTTCAGGTGCAGCTAACATTGGGCAAGACAACAATTCAGGTCGTTGCCTGCTACAGGCCCCCAACCATGTCCCAAGACTCATACTCCATGTTCCTAAGCACCCTGGAAAATATTAGCGTCCAACCTAACACTGTCATACTGGGCAACTTCAACTACCCCTCCATTAACTGGGAAAATTACTCATGTACCAATACAATTGCCCAACATTTCCTGGAATTCATTAATTCCAATGCCTTGGACCAGCTCGTTCTTACCCCCACTAGAGGTAGCATCATCCTTGTCCTGGTCATCACTAACATGGGGGACCATTGCTCTACACCAATAGTCAACTCCTCCCTGTTTAGATCCGACAACAAACTAATCACCTTGGAAATCCACACCCCCTCCCACAAAGGTAACCACCATGAAATACTTCTCCAAAGCTAACTTTGGGCTCCTAAAAACAGAGGTGGCTAACTTCATGGCACTCATGCAAATGGATAATAGTTGCATGACCGCCGAATCATACACTAATGCACTATACAAACACGTACACAGATGCATGGATCTCGCCATACCCAGTAGAACCAAGATGCTTTCCTCCAAAAAAAGGAAGCCAAACTGGTGGGCCCCTGCCATAAACAAACTCTACAAGAGAAGGATGAAACCTATGTGGAATAAGGTGAAGTCCCAAGACTAGAAAAACTCCCTTATCAGCCTCAACAAATAGCTGAGATCCCTCATCAAATCCTCTACAGCTAGCTATGAAAACAGAATTGCAGCAGATAGTAAAGACAACCACAAGGCCTTCTATAGTTATGTAAAGAATCTCCATGGCAATACCCATATTTGCTCTGAGCTACTGCACAATGGTACCTCCTATACCAAGCCAACAGATATTGCCAATATACTGGCCAACAGATTCAGTGCCAACTTTACCCATCTCTCCCCCACCAAAGGACCAATCACAATACCAGTAGATTGCCAGTCACCTGGAATTACTGCTGCACAGGTTAAAACAGCACTGTCCAAGGCCAAGAATACAGCTTCTATTGGATCTGACAATATACTTGGTTGTGTTCTATATGAACTACAGAGTGAACTGGCACCACACCTGTGTGCCCTGTTCAATCACAGCTTCACCTCAGGCTTTGTTCTTACTGAATGGTGCACTGCTATAGTCATCCCTCTCCACAAAGGAGGAGCAACTACAGACCTTGGGAACTATGGCCCCATTAGCCTGATGAGTCTGATATGCAAAGCTATGGAAAACATCATCATGGACCCAATAAACAAGGATATAGGGAATCTCCAAACTCTGGATCCCACACAATTTGGTTTTGTGAAAGGTAGATCATGCCTGCTCAACCTGGTTGACTTCTTTGAGTCAGTCACCAGAGCTGTGGATGAAGGCAATGTGGAGGCAAGGTGGTTCATACAGCCTACCATGATCTGGCTAAGGCCTTTGATACCATTCTGCACTCAGGAATCATAGAAAAAGTAATTAAGCTAGGCATCAACCCCTATATCACTAGGTGGGTTGTAAACTGGCTCAAAGATAGAACCCACAGTGTGAAAGTAGCTAAGTCAGACTGCCCATCTGTCATGAGTGGAGTCCCACAGTATTTAGTCCTGGGTCCTCTCCTGCTTGGTATCTACTTCTCTGAAGTCCAGGCCAACATGAAGGGACTCTGGCTGACAAAGTTCGCAGATGATTGCAAGTTGGGAGCTATTATTAACTCCACAAGTGATGTTGACATCCTACAGAAAGGCCTCACTGAGACCAATGACTGGTGTCAGAACCATGGCCTTAAGCTCAATGCCAAAAAATGTGTCGTCATCCCTTTTGGGAAAAACCTAGTTCCCATGAATTGCTACATCGATGGTAGTCCACTGAACACAGAAGGAGTTATAAGCGATCTGGGAACACAGGTTGACAGCAACCTCTTTTTTGACCACCACATTGCCACCGTGGTCAGAAAGTCCTTCTATGTGGCACATCTCATTACTAAGGGTTTTGCATCCAGGAAGAAAGAGGTCATTGTATCCCTGTACTCTTCCCTCATTAGGCCAGTCATTGAGTACAATGCCCCATTTGGCATGTACCTCACTAGACACCTGCAACAACTGGAGAGGCCACACAAGTACCTCACAAAGAGGATCCCAGACCTTAAAAACTTGTCCTATATGGACAAACGCAAAAAACTCCAACTATTCTCTGTCTCATATCGCCTACTTAGAGGCGATCTCTGCTTGACTTATAAATCCATGTCTGACCGAGCTCTGTTAGAAATGCTACATCTAAAGAAACCCCAATCCCTCCACACCACATGCTCCAGAGACCTCAACCTCATTACCACACTCAGCAGAACAAGCTGGAGGGACAGGTTCCTAACCCAGAGACTGCCCATACTATGGAATAGACTTCCTATACATGTCAAACAGAGCACCTCACTGGCCCTCTTCAAGAGAAATCTTGATGAGTGGATGCGAAATAGAAAATTTACCCCGGGGATAACTCAAGTGGCTCTACTCGACAGAGGCACTGGTAATGAAGGTCGGGTGGCACAATGCCAGGGTAATCATATGGGCTAGGCTTATAAAGACTCCAGGGCCAATAGTCTAATACACACCTATGAACCTATAAAGGTCTACAGTCAGTAACTCTTTTTCATTACCATATTAAAGCATCTGGCACAGATAAGCATGCTGTCCTACTTGCAAAACCTAACCACTCTGGAATATAGAAGATACTGTAGAGCTCTTATGGCTGAATATCAACCTTGGTAAACAGAACACATTTTGATAAAGTTTGCAATGGATCTTTAAATCAAAAATTATTCCTTCTGGACTTCTTCAAGCATTTATCACTGGCTATTATTGGTTATAATATTTGTAAAGATTATGACTTATTTTTTACTTTGTTAGGTTGTGCAAAACATAGAATTTTTTACTCTACATATGGCATTATCTGAATAATAGTGACAGGATTCATTTAAAAAACCTACAAAATGGCGACAGGGCTGTGGCCTTCAAATGATCCGCTCCAAGTAAACACACAGACAAACAGACAAACAACCAAGCAAGCAAACAAATAAATAAATAATAAAAAACATGAAAAGACTAAGAAGATGGTTGAACTATGAAATGATTAAGACAATACTGAAAACAAAGTGGAAATAAATGAATAAGGCACACAGTAGGGGCATTCTAAACAGTAAGATAATTCACTGAATCATAAAAAATTGTGCCAGTGTTCAACTTAATGTTCCACAAAGACCACAGATGCTCAGATATTACTTAGACATCTATCTCGACCCATTTATGACTCCTTTGGATCATCTTAATGTTTTCACTTACCTAATACAAACAGGAAATTTGTGCCAAATTAATGAAACTATATGAGAAGAGAAATGCATCCTTTTACTTAAGTTCATGGTTTCATAGGTATATACTAGGCTAATGACCACCAGGGTATTTATAAGCCTAGCCATGCAATCCAACCCAGTTGTGTCCCTATGTATCATGGGCACTTATTAGGAGGGGGTATGTTAGGAAGCTTCTAGAGGGTATGGGGGGTTAGTTTGGGCATTACTGTCTATCTAAGACATGGGGGCAAGACCTGGAGTGAATTTCTGAATTCCTATCTATTGGTCAAGGTTATGCTTAAATAAGGATGAACTTTGCTTCACATGGATGGAGAGCCTGTTTCAGAGCATGGGGGTCCTCTGAGACACATATCTGTTTTGCTAACATGTCTTATTTATTTTACAAGCAAAACAAACACTTGGATATTGTGGTTCTGATGCTATTTTTATGGAAGTGTAAAAGGTTGTGGATCTGAGGATTACCTGTATGCCAGGCATAGATCACCTCTCAGTTACATGCAGGAGACAGAATATAGAGATAGGGCTTTAAGGTGATCCTTACAGGGCAATGCATGTATACTCTGGATTATCCTGTTCAGGAACATTTGTGAGCATTCCAGCTGCTGCATATGTTCAGTCAGGTACATGCTGAAGGGAGCATTATACTCAAGGATGGTTCTGATAAGGGCCAAATTTAGTGGCACTATGACTTCTTTGGAACTGGATGCCATGCACTTACTTACAGGTTGGGTGGCATAGAATGTTTTTCTTACTACCTTGGCCACATGTTGGTCAAAGGCTAGATTACTGTCTTTACACACTTACAGATCCCTGACTACCAGGTCAGCTCTTAGGGGTGTCTTACTGATGGAGCAATTAGCCTGAGTCACAGTTTTCCCAAAAGTCACAATAATGCATTTCCTGGCATTGAGTTTTAGTCCATGACTTTGGCACCAGTCATTTGCCTGCAGTAGACCATCTTGTAAGATGGTTGTGTCATGAGGGACTCTAAGGTATCTCCCAATTTGCAATCATCTGTGAACTCGGTCAGTCAAAGACCATTGAAATAAGCTTTTATCTCCAAGAAGTGGTTGCCAAATAGGAGCAGTCCCAGCACAGAGCCCTGAGGTACCCTGCTGGTGACCAGTCTCCTAGTGGAGGTAGTATCACCGATCCTGATTTCATGGCTACTGTCTGTGAGCCAGCTGACAATCCAGTGAGTTATGCAGGGGTTTATGCCCAGTTTGGTGTGTTTGTTGACTACATCCTGAGTGTACTGAATGCCTTAGCCAGGTCCAGGTAGGTGGCATGCACTGTTCCCCTCATCCATTGCCTTGGTGACCTTCTCAAAGACGTCCAACAGGTTTAGTAGTCATCACCTCCCTTTGACAAAGCCAAACAAGGTTGAGTCCAGTGTCTGAAGGTTGTTTATGCCTTTGTTAATCATTTCCAAGATAATTCATTCCATATTTTTTTCTGAATGGCTATTTCTTAATTAAGAAATGCATTGAAGTTAATTACCTCTATGGATATTATTAGCAAAACTGAAAATACTGATGTCTTTAAATATCTGAGTGTTCAGATAGACAGCAATTTCTATTTTGTGGCCTTTTACAGATTCATAGTTTAGTAAAAACTGTTTGTTTTTGTAGCTAACATTCCCTACAGAATACAATACTGCCAGAATTTCTTTAACCTTTGCTAGACTAGCCTAAAAACAAATTAAATTAATACCACACTCTTTAAACATATATTGTTGTACTCAAGAAAATGCCCATCAATGATCACTATTTTATTCAGTCACCCATCTGCCAGAGTATTACATTCCTCTCCAGTTCTTGTCTTGCACAAATGTCACCAATCACCATTCAAAGAATAATGGAGAAACCCTTCTATTATTTGCAGCAATGTTTGATGAAAAGTTAATGCAGTCCAGAAATCTACTCTACAAAGCAGATGTGGCATTTCCTGATAAGAACTTCTTAAATGATTAACTGTACCATTAACTTGAATTGACCATCACTTACTTTTTATTTATACTCCCACTGAATTCCTCAGTTTATCACAGAATGACTAATCTAAATGCATTAAATTACACTGAATATATTATTGATTATTTCCAGCTCAATCAAGCCATCTACCTATCCTTGTACCTAGATATTCCCTTACTAACTCATCAAATAAATGTATACAACCACCAATAACCAAACTATTTGACCATCCTGACTATCTTTCTGTTCTTCCTGCTGTTTTCAGTTCCGCTGATTACAAACGATTATGCCCATTTTTAAGTGGTATCATCCTCATAGTCTTAGAAACAATGGCATTGCATTTTGGTTACTGATTTCATATTGCTTATACAGCCAAATGTCATTCTATCACATGCTAACTGTACAAAACTACTCACAAAAAACATCAGCTGCTAATAGAAATATTTAGACCTTACATAACTAGTATTTTAGTCCTTTAGACTTTCCTGTCAATTTTGATAACAGTTCAGTGTTTAGAGCATACTTTTGCCTGTGTATTTATCTGACATTCATTCACTTCTATTTCCAGACTTAAAGCAATTATTTCTCGGTTGTTTTCTGCCACCATTTTCTGTTTACACCACACTGGCTGCAACCCATTCTTTATTGTCTATATTATTCTGTCTATATGTGTAGCTTTCCAAAGTTCATAAATATGACAGGAAGACTCATTCCTATACAACTATATGTTTAGGTTTCTCCTTTAAAGAGGTATTATATATCAGTGAAACTGTACTCACTTTTTATTGCATTTTTAGGCCCATATTGTGTTTGTGGAACTTTTCTACACGAGACATCCTGATTAACAAGTTCTGCATAGTGATACTTTCCTGTTAACAAAATCTAAATAAGTAAGTAGTATAACTAAATAATAAATATTCCGTTTCATGTGCCAGTATTTTTCTTTTCCGCTCTTCTGTTTTATAGTATTTAAACAAGGCCAGATGTTTCTCATGACTGCCATCTGGAGAAGTAATGAGAGTTCCTTGATAGGAAACGTGCAGTTATTACTTTTTTCAATTAAAGAGATAATCAGTGCAGCCATATAAGAGAGCAGTCCCTTGTCTTTATTACCCACAAACCCTTGCAGGAATCATCTATAACTGATGCAAGGGCTCATCTCTTCATTTTCTTCTCAACAGTTAAGACAGGAACATCTGTTATCAGCAGATCATCAATGTTTTGCTCGGTGGCATTTTTCTGCTTAGTATGGTTATCTCTGAATAAATGGCACATTGTTGCAGCTGTCTTCATAAACATATCACAAGCATTTGATAACATTAGTCACACTTTAGTCATCCTGTGTTACAGCACGTTCTACTAATGCCTGCCTCATGGTATTTCTAACTGGATTACCTCTTACCACTTTGACAGCTCATAAAAAATTAGACTTTTCCAGCCCCTGTTACAGTCCCTTCCATTTCAGGACTTTAGGGCTGCATCCTGTGAATGTTTTTTTTTTCAGATCCTTTATAAATACACCTCTCTTTTTTATAAGGGAAGTAACCTGTTCTGGGATAAATATGTTGTTCTGTTTAATTTCCAATATGCCCCTTACCTTTCTTAAAAAAGGCTCCAGCTTTCTTTCTCACATACTAAAAAGTGACAAGTAGGAAAGCAGACACTTCCTGAACCAAAGAGGCAAAAGGTCTATATTATGAGCAGATATCAGCTACACCAGGAAGATGGATTGCTGACACTGCGGGGCAGCATAAGGGGGGGTTGCTGCACTCCTGAGTCTGCCATCCTTTAGATGACATGTTAAACTGAGGTCCCATCTACCTGAGATGGTGGTAGTACAGGTGGATGTAAAAATATCCCACAGCACCTATCGAAAAGAGTAACGTACACACTGACCAAAGCTCCACTAGTTGTATAAATATCACTTCTGGTCTCCTCTGAAAAGGGCTACTAACCCTAGTGGGATTAACCTGGTCAGCATAGGATAACTAAACTAAACTTAACTAAACTAACTAACTAACTAACTAAATAAATATTGATAATTGCTCCAACCTGCATATTAGATGCACTAGCTTTTTTCTTCATAAAAACTACTTGCCTCACTCAAGTTAAAGACATGTTTGGCTCATGTCTTGCTTTCCACAACCCTTTTCATTTTGTTACACAATCAAATTTAGGGGAAGTCCTTAGTATCACAACAGAGCTTGCCTTACCACCCTCATATGAATGGTATGTCACTTATGAAATATGAAGGGCTGCTATCAAAAATGCAAAAACGCTCCTCAGCAAGTCCTACTGGCTTCAGAGAAGGTCAACACACTGCTTCCAGTCACACATTCAGCACCATCTTCCTTAGACCTGACATGCCAAACAACCACAACAACTTGCTGAATATGATACTCAGGATTCAGTTATTTAAATTTTTCCATTCCCCCAGGAACATGCTAGTCCCTCTTTCATTACTGGGGGACCAATACCTCTGTAATTCAAAAGACTTGCGTCTGTCATGATCTGGCCAGATGTATGTGCTTTTGTTGTGGTTTTGTTGGCTGACCTTTAACGATAATGACTTTAAGTACAACTTAAATCTGTTCCTGCTTGACTTAACCACATGCTGCTTTAATGCCATGTTACTCTCTAAAAGCACAACATAAAAATAAAACACATGCTGTCTCACTGCATGCCAGCTGCTTGGATGTGAGCCAGCATGCACGGACAATAAGGCTAAACAGTAATAACACTAACCACCCCCAACGATGACCACTCTCAATCAGTTTTTGCCCCTGTAATGGGGAATGAACCAGTTGTAAGAGAGACAGTCTGATGGATGGAAGACAATAGGGGAAAATAGTGAAAATAAATAAAATAAGTACATTTTGAGCTCAGTTTACTTACTGAAGACCCACACATTAATCAAAATAACCCCTTCCCATAAACCCTAATGTCTGTGATCAAGTTGTAATGGGGAAAGAAAATAAATTACCAATACAGTGCAGAGTTGTCTTTTGTAGTGACCCAGCAGTCAGTACAACTCAAGGGTATGACCAGTGGGGATTAGTGAACCTGACCAGCTGTATCCAGGCAGTTAAAACCCAATCAAGTGGTTGTCAGTCACATGCAGAGAAACCAGTTATCCATCTTAACAATACAGCTGGGTGAAGGGGTCAGATCCAAGGACACAAATTGTTAGAGGCATGATCAGAGATTGCCTGTAGGGTGTGAATGCAGTACTGACATAGATTTTAGATGATATCAGGGATATTGCGGCTTCTCTAATGAATGCTGGATCTGCAGCCACACAGCTAGCAGTGCTATGTGCAGTTGTAAAGGTAGAAGCTGTCTGTTATAGCTCATAGTTGAGAGCTGAAGTTTTTTTTGGCCCTCAATTTAGACAAAACTTTTTTTGCTATAGTTGAGGACGACATCAATCTAGGGACTGCCCAGGGTACTAGCTGACCTAGCTATGGATCTACACATTCCTCAGGATCCTATGTTGACTACCACATGGCTCCTTTACTGAAATGTCAGAACTTGAAATGTTGAGTACAGTCATGCTTAAAAAAAAAAGAAGACTGCAAATCCAGGAGAGGTCATACTTTTGTTGGACAAAGCTTGACCTCTTGAGGTTAGACTGCCCGGGCTTTAACTCACCGATGACTGGAGTTCCTCCAAAGGAAATCACTTTGGGCAAGTTGTGCAAGATGTGATTCCCTTTTTGGCAGAATTTCCCCCTTTATCAAGTAAGTGCAACTTTGGAGTTGGTATATATAAGTTTGGTGGTGTCCCCCTTACTAAAGCACTTAAAAAAATGTTTTTCAGAAAGATGATATTGGCAAATGCAGTTTTAGCACTCCTATTCCCCTGCAACTTCTCATATGGGGGACAAGTCCATCACATCCTAAAACTTTTATATACCAACTCTAAGATCACCATACTTCAGATAAAAGGGAATATTCCAAGAAATGACAATCTTGGACTTAATAAATGTAAATCTGGATTTTTGTCATATTTCAAATGGCTACCCTCCCAAAGACTACATACATTTTTTCCAAAACTCCCACAGACATGGAGTTTCATAGAAGCTCTTTCTGAAGTTAATACCTTGGAAATTATGAGAAACATTATTCCTTTTTGATCAACTTTGCTGATATCAGGAATTTCTGATATTAGATCTGTTTTAAACTTCTGCATTGATATAAAAATGATCTCAAGATATATGGGAAACATCTTCCCTTTTGATAAAGATTTAAGAATGTTTCTGATTAAGACGACAGAAAGAAGAGTGAAATCCACACCAAGTCCATTCGCAAGCACAATATTTTCAAAAATTGGCTCCGGAGAAAAAGCGGCCTCTTGAAAATGGATTTAATTTGTTTTTATGAATGCATCCTGCAGTCTTATTTTCCACATGGGTCTCAGAAGATTCCCCATCCCTAAATGTCTCATTGGAATTATTATCCCAAACACCTGTTTTGCAGTGAGCTGGTATGTGATGTCTCCAAAGCACTGAATGTCACATCAAAGTCAAGAAAAACTTTATGTATTAGACTGGTAACTTGAGCCACACATGAAGGTGCAAGAGGCAAGGAAAAAACACAAAAAGAAAATGTAAATTGCAAACCGTAAATTATTATCTTACTCAGTTCTAAATGTCAGTGACAAATAATATTTATTCAAAAATGTGTGAATAAAAAGTGCAGGCAAATGTCATTATGTAATGCAAAGAACTGTTGTGTAGTTTTTCACTCAACACATACGCTCTAGGTATAGTGCATGGGAGACATGTAGGAGTTACGTTACTGCAGTAAGATTCAGCTCAGCATTATGCAAAGAAACCATTATATACCTCCCACCTCTCCAAACAAATGGAAATGACCCCGTGCAAAACACGAGCAGAGCAAGGATCTATTATACTAAAAAGGGTAATGTTTAAAGAGATTAGCTTGTTATATCAAGGTTAATTGATTCTGTTCATCAGCTATTATGACTGAGATGTTTAGATTGATCAGAGGTGTGTATAGGAGTATCTGAATTATTGAATTACAAAATTTACTAAAAGGAAAATGTTAGTCAATCAACAAAACAAGAAAGACACCCATTATTATTAAGAATGTTACCTTACCAGTAGCGTAATAATATAAATATTAATATTAATTGTTGCAATACTAAGTATAGAAATTCTAATTAAAAATTAAGCATGTAATATTAGATGTAATTATTTATCCTTAATCAAGTTAGTCTTGCTTGTTATAAATTACAAATGTACAATTAACATTGTAGCACAGTCCAAGCATAATGATTTATCAAAGATAGTGTATTACATTATAATCCTGAACCTGGCATCATGATAGTTGTAGTAGATCATAAAATGATGCAGTGGTGACATAAGTGTCATGCTAGCCTCTGACACCAATGCAGTCACATTTTGTACCCTTAAATTAAATGTGCATTAAGGTTTTTTTTTCTGAATTGTGATAGCTTGCACATTATTAGTTTGCAAGATCAGAATCTCTCACTGTTCAGTTGCATTGACCAGCAGCAGTGTATCACTAAATGACCACGGTATCATCGGCAGACGCCATGCTGGCAGGCCATTAGTAAACCACTGAAAAAGCAAAAGTATAATGCTATAATCTTTACTACACAGGGTACCACGTGATGAAAATCTATATACTACAATGTCAAGGGAATGCAAGACTGACTGACCAAAGATGGTTATCCCCCTGGCTTACTTATTCACCTGACCTTGCAAACTTTCTTCATCAAAATGTGTGATGGGTAGTCAGATTTTTATAATATTAAATATTTTTGACAGATAACTATAAGAAATAGCTCATAATATATGACAGTTCTGAATGTCACTCATGAAAATTGGTGGTCTTTTACTTTGCAGAACATGTGTGCCTAAGCAATATAATCCAAAACTCCTATAATGGCAATGCACATATAAACAGCAATGCCTGTACAATACTGAGTCATGTGACATTTACAGCACAAACACACAGATGCACGTATATATAGTGTTCATGCTGTAATGACTAACAGTACAAACCTTGGTAACCTTTCCCACCACTGGGCATAGTAACGTTTACTTTAGGCATGAAATGCCTTGCATATTTATTAACACTCATCGGGATGGCCTCTCTCTCTAAATCTCAGATGGTAATCTAGTACAAATTCTTATTGCTATCTTAATTACAAGCAAATACAGACACATATACACAGATACACACATGTATACATGTATACACATATGCAAATACACACACACATGCACACACGCACACACGCACACACACACACACACACACACACACACACACACACACACACACACACACACACACACACACACACACACACACAATATACTACTAGTATTGGAGGGCTTCTTAACTTAACATCAGCTGTAAAAACTTCAGTTGCTCGTGGTAATAGCCTACCTTTTTAAAATAATGCTAATGCTTTATTTAGCTTGCAAATTTTGATTTTTTTTCAGCATTATATTTGTGTAGTTTACAAAACATGGTGTAAGTGTTGCATCTGCAGCTTTGATCCACCCAGATACCATGTCATCTCAATATAGCAAAATGGCAGGCAATAAACCTTTTATGTAACAGCTAGTTTTGTCAAGACTGAGTCATGCTGCATAATTTTGCTGTCAATGAATATACAATACTCTGAATTTACCACATCTTATGAATACTCGTTTTCCCCATGCTGTGATATCCTCACTGATGACTGTATTAAACTGTCCTTTCATGGATGATGTGGGTCATTTTGTTGCCTACATAAACATTTTTACATTGTTCATCTTGTAGTCAGTTAAACTTCTCTTTACAGTCTTTGAACTATCTTTGCACTGGGATACGGGGAACTGTGACTTTCTAAACACCCATAGTTTCAGATATTTCATCTCTTATACCCCACAGCCCCCATGTATTCCATTAATCCATTTCTGTACTTTTTTGTATTCAATACTGTTTTCCTTTGATATCAGTGGATTATGTTATTGTATTTTTAAAGTGACACATTTGCCAGAAGAAGTCAAAGAAAGCAATAAATCGCAACTATCCTATTCTAAGTAAAAGAAAAGACAGTAACAAAGGAAAATATGCTGTCTGATGTTCTGTTATGACTATGCTGACTGAAATATGGGAAGAAGGAGCTTTACCTGGAAAATGGGATCATAACAAATGGCTGATCTAATCAGGCCATTTTATAGTACAGCAAGCTAAACTATATTACTTATCACTTAGAATAAAGCAAAGATAACACTACAGCAGAAAAGGTCATGGTTTGATATATATATATATATATATATATATATATATATATATATATATATATATATATATATACACACACATATATAATATATATTATCTTTCTGGAAGAATTTGATAAGGCAACTCTGCCTGTAATGTTTCTGTGTTAAAGCTGGCATAATGGTTAAGTTGTTTACCTTACAGACATAAGGTACAGGGTTTGATTCTTACATTGTGCAACTGGTAAGTCTTAAAACGGCCTATAAAAGGGCAGTTAGCCTAGTAGTAATCTATGAACTGAGAAAGATTAATGGCATGAGAAAAGGATATTTATCTGCAATAACCCAAGATCTTCAAGATTAGTGAAGGGGCTGAATACTGAAAAATAAAATATAGTGTAAGCATTAAAAGTGCAACAATTCAAGAAAGTAAGGGTGTTGTTCTATACTACAACAGACAGGTGAAGTCTTAGGAGTGGGGAAACTGCAAATGTTTTCTTTTTTTTTCTTGGGAGTGGGGAAACTGCATTTTTTTTTCTTTTCTTTCGTTTTTTTTTTACTGCTGTCTTTCAGTCAATGGCGAGAAGAAGCAGATTTTTGTTACAGCCAATGTAGATGGCTCCATTCAGTGATGTATACTGCCTTAGAAGAGATTTATTATTTGTTGTACTATGCATGTCTCTAACCTGGCAAGGTATGCACTGTATATCTGGCTAGATCCTGATCAGTACAGTCATTCTGAAGCCACAAATAATGCAGCTTCAAAAAACAGTGACGTCTATTGTAAATGGGCATAACTGTGAATGGATATTTTCTGAAACTGTTTTTTTGTCGGGGAAGCAAAATTCTCACACTTCCAATGTTGTTGTTTGTCTTTTGGCTTTTTCCCAGTAAGGGGTCGCCACAGTGGAACTCTGGTCTGCTAATGATTGGCAGTAGATTTTTTTACGAAACGCCGAGGTGCCAGCTCGACGCCCAACCTTCAATGAAGGCACGCCCATTTATGCACACATGTCTTTCGAACGCTACCCAACTGCGGAGAGGACATGCAGACTCCACACAGAAGGCACTCCCAAGGCAAGCTGAGAATCGAACGGGAGAACCTCTTGCTGTGAGGTAACAACGCTACCGCCGTACCACCCTGGCATAGCTTTCTCAATTGTCATTACTTAGAGAAAATACATATATTCGGCTTTTGCAAAAAGATGAGCATTTGCCTTTATTCTTTTTTTTTCTCTGTAGATTTGGAGAAAAGCATCACTTTAAAAACACAGTGTTCAAACTCATCCAGTGTGAGCACTTGCGTTTTTGATGTCAGGACTCAAATACGGGTTGTGGGGCTTTAAACCAGTGAGTTGAAAACAAATATTCTGCACTCATCTGCTACTCAGTGCTAACTGACATCCATCAAATGCATAATAAACAAGGTTTTAAGTAGATCATTCACAGACTTGACCAGGTTTTCTATTATTTTCTAGCATTTGACTGGTTATCTGGAGATTATTACAGCCAAAATATCTAACCTAAGCATCACATAACAATAACCAAAATGTCTTTTATCTCAGACTGCTGTGATTTTATCATACCCAATTCCAGAACAAGATATCCAACAAATTCAGTGACTGGCATTCATAAATCATGCCTGATGATAGTACTTTAATTAGATAAGTGAACAGTCTGTTTGCTTTACTCATCTGTTTCCACCCTTGAATGTCATTTCAGTATGAAACAAAGCAGACAAAATACAGCAAAATCATATCACAGCTGCTAGTTCAGACAAATGTTTGGAGACTGCTGCTAACACTTTTTTCAACAAATTCATCTAGTAGCTATGCTAGGATTTAAATTTCTTCTACATCATCTGAAAAAGATCGGATGATCTCTGGTAGTTTCAGTATGAAGAACTTTCTTTATCTTGACATCCGAGCAAGAAAAATCACTACATGTACATGCTTAATGAGATTTTAGAAAAAGAGACTTTGGATGGTTCATCATGTGCTCTTAATGTCCCTTTGGTTATATAATGATATAAAATTGTATAATCATTTTAATTTTATATAGTTTCTTGTTTCTAAAGATGTAATTGCTTAGCCAATGGTAATAACAGCCTGTTTTACATAGCTGCAAATGTTACTAGAATGGGAACTGATGTACACAGCACGCATGAGGCTTTATTCAGTCGTTTCAACAGCATTTCACATTGCTGATCTGGCCAGATACTAAACATCAATAAAGATGTTAGAAATGCAGTAATGTAAAAAAAAAAGCTGCTAAACAACTCCAAAGAACAAAGTAAAAATGAAAAAGTAGCAAACCAAAGACCAGGAAGGAACCAGACCACAAACTTATAAGCTTCCGTTCATTTAATAAAACACCATAAACTTAATTTGTGGTCCGGTTCCTTCCTGGTCTTTGGCTAAATGCAGTAATGTAGCTACAGAAAAGTTAAATATTTTTGAACAATTATATTTCTGAGGGTCAGTGCAATTAACAAATGCGACAAGACAAAGGTTACTATTTTTGCCGTTATAATATATGTCAGCGGTAGTGGATCATGCGGTGAGAAGCCATAGTGGTTTTTCATTCAGCATTACGTCTGGGAGTTAACCACTGAATCTGTCAGCCATTGCCTGTAAAACAATACAATCTGATGACTTGCTGCTTAGACATATTTGTTAGGTCAGAAAAGAACGACACTATTAGTACCCATGTTTTCAACCTGAGCCTCTTTTAAACCATATTAAAGTCCTTCAGACTAACTTACACATCAGACAAGTATTATGGATCTCTGCATACAAACAAACATATGCAGCACTGTACAGAAACAGACAAGTCCTTCCCCCAGCTACATTCCTGTCTGAAAAAAAATCAAGACTTGGTTAGGTACATTATTCTTTTACTGCTTATTTACGGACAACTGTAAATATACATTGTCTCATATCCTTCTGCAATAAACGTGGTTCCAAGTCAAATTACTACTTAACACTTATAAGTACACAACATTTTAGACTCACTTAGAACTCTCCTGAAACTGTGAAACAGGCTCTGGAGTCCCCAAGGTAGGCTGCCCTCACTATTTATAAATCACTTTATTAGGTTGATGTTTCTTTTATTCCTTAGTGAAAAACATTTCTGATGTAGTTCCCTCTTTATTGGCAAAAAGCAGGAAGGAGCACTCTTGGACTTTTCAGAATTCAATAAGACAGTCACATGATTCACTTATATGCAGCCAACATAACAATCAGCCCCTTCAATTAAACATAATTATTAATTAAACCAATCAACACAATACATACTAAAAACAAATATTAAATGGTCAAGTTCACTATAAGTAGCCATGAACAGTATTATGCACATCATAAGTACTACACAAAATCATAACTCACTATCAGATTTCCATTTTAACAGTGGTCAAGTTAATCACGTCATTGATACCTGGAAAAAAATAGTAGCTAATTTAATCTGCCATATTATCTCTTTCACTTCAAGTAGTGTTTTGATATCACCACCTCTGTTGTTATTTTTAACGTGGTCAAGCAGGGCAAATTTAAACTGCACATGTCTCACTATTCGAAAGATGTTTAAACAGAGCATTGTTCGTGCATTTTGTTTAATCTGATATATATGCTCATAAATCCTGTTTTTCAGTGCTCTCTCCAATTTGCCTACATAGAATGTGGAGCATTGTCCACACATGGCCAAATATACCACTCCTTTGGATAAATAGTTACCACTTTTAAATTTAATTTCCATTCTTGTTTAGTTATCCAACATAATAGAATCTGCCTCCATGACAAACTGACATTGACTGCAGCATCCACAATTATGGGTCCCTACTATATTCACATTATTATAACAAGGTCCACCCCATTCAAAACATTGTTTTAAATTAGAATATGCTTTATAAACAAAGCTGGATGACGAACAAACATCTAATGGACAAACCACCAGAAATCTGATTAAAAATAATGTTTAATTGAAGGGGCTGATTGTTAAGTTGGCTGTATATAAGTGAATCATGTGAATGTCTTATTGAACTCTGAAGACGTCCAGAGTATCGGACTTAAGTGCTTAATTCAGTGTTCATTGCTAAATTGGCTTTTAACTTGGGTCTGTATAGTCCAGTGTGATCTGTTGGTCAAGTGCACAGTTTTTGAGTAATATTTAGTTAACAGAACCAGTTATGCAGTTAAGTGATGTGTAGTAAGAAGGCTATAACTCATACAGTTTAGAGTGGCATTGATCTCCTGTGAATGACCTTGTGTGACCGGAGCATTGGTTTTGGGTGGGGTTGTGCTGCAGTAAGCAGAATCACTGTGGAATTATATGCAAGGAAACCTGGACATCTTCTAACAAATAAATTCAGAGATGTAAGAGAATGTTACTTGGAAGCACCCAAGTGCTGTGGACATTAATTCTACATTATTTTTTTTCTTTGGTTGCCACTATCGGAAGTTATTTCCTTTGGTGTACTTGTCTATATGGCAACATTCTGCACCACTGACTTTTGCTTCACTTTACAATACACCTTTGTTTACTTTGTAAACTTATGGATTTTGGTGCACTGATAGACCATGAGGTTGGGCAGATGCATTTCATTTTACTGCTTGCACAAAGTAATACCATTTGAAACAAAAGCATCCATGTGTTACTGCTAATTGGCCAGTCCTGTGGTGAGTGCTGTGCTGTTGTTGTTGAGAAGAGTCCATCTATATTACACAATATACAAACTATATTGGCTGCTTTTGAGGGTATAATGTCCATTGCAGGACTGGTATCAATCTCAAGGGCACTTCGACCCCTGAAAACGTCAACAAGGGAAGAAGACCTTGAGGCATACCTCATGACCTTTATGTGGTATACCTACCAAGAAGAATGGGAGCTGTGTGAATGGGCTACGATTATTTCAGGTTAGCTTACTTAAAAGTCTTCATGCTCAAAGAAGGGTCTGACTATCAGGACTATAAAAAAGTAAAGAAAATGTTGTTTATTTGAGTTCGTGCTACCTTAGTCACAAGCTCAAAAGTCACACCTGGACATGGCCTCCTAACTTAAGCTGTGTTACCTGAGTCATAAGCTCAAAAGTTTCATGACTGGATATTTTCTCCTAACAAAATGGTAGGAGCTCAGTTAAGTTATTCAGAGTCATAATTAGAGTTGGTAAAATGAGTCATGTTTTTTTGGATGCAAAATGTTACAGGGAGCAAATTGCAGGCATTGATTGTGTGAGAGTGCATAAGCAGTATTTTTTATGAAGCCAGAACTTATTTGTGGTCATGTCTGAAGCACTGAAGTGCTCAGTGAGTTGTGAGTTAACTGTAGCAAGCTGCTTGTTACATTCAGAACACAGAAGAGTTTTTTAAGCTCCTTTGCTCTGCAGAATACTGATCATATATGCATATTTAATTTGTGTTTAGACCTGAGGGTAAATATACTAGCCATTTAGAAATGTAAAAGAATCTTGCCTGCTACTTTCTAAAGGCATGTGCTTCAAAGTGACTGTAAGGGCAATAAATGTTTTATTGTATTACCAGATAGGTTGTTATGTAATGAAACTGTGTTTAAAGCTGAGTAATCTAGGCCTATAGCAAAGCACGTGTCAAATCGTGGTAACAAACACAATGTATCAGCTGTAGATATACTCTGCTTTAAATGTAGAAAAAAGGAGCCATGTAGCTAGAATGTGTACTGGAAATTGTAACAATAATGCACCTGTGAAATGTATAATAAGTGAAAAATGCATGTTACCAATGAAGTTATGCCTGTAGAAGATGAAGATGAATTGTTTGCAAGAATAATAGAGTCAGGCTATTGCTACTGTGTTACAGCAGAGTTATTTAAGTGCGATGTCTTAATGGATGGCAAGGAGTTGTAGGGACTAGTAGACTCTAATAGTATGGTCATACTTAGAAAGTCCCAGTATGTTTGTAAAAAGAAGACTCTTACTAAAAGTAGTTGAAGTAGTTTGTATTTATATAGAGAGAAAACAGTATACCATTACTCAACTAGAAACGCAGACTGCATATAAGATAGCTCCCCTACTGCTGCAGTTCCTAGTTTAACACATGATGTGATAACAAGGGAATATTCCCACTCTTTAAAGATTTATAGAGGCAATGGGAATAATATACTGCCTTTGACAGATCACCTTACAATCCAACACATGAATAAGTTTACAGATTCACCTGTACCTTAATGAGAAAAGCGGATGGTGGAACCAACCACCAGACACACTCGTGAGAATATATTTGTTTAATAAAGATCAAGGAATAGTGTTAGAAAGCCTGAATAGCACAACATTAGGCTAATATAACAGAAAAAATAATGTGTTTGTGTGTGTGTGTGTGTGTGTGTGTGTGTGTGTGTGTGTGTGTGTGTGTGTGTGTGTGTGTGTGTGTGTGTGTGTGTGTCTAGAGGGGTTCTCTTTGCATGACACTTACATACTATCATAGACTCAGCTTCTGAGAATGTGAAAAGGATAGCATCCCTGCGGTCATACTGTACTACTTGATGTCAAAACCACTGAGAGTCCTTCATCTGGCTTTCTGCTGCTTGAAAAGTGACATACAGTCACCCAAATCATCTGAGTACATCAGATGTCTCATCCTTGGTGTCACTTTGTTATATCCTTGCAAACAAAGTACTACTACTTTGATTTTGCCCACCAAAATCTACTTTCTGTATACAAACCAAACTGTCCTGCCGGCCAACTTCTCCTATCATTTTCCCTAGCAAAAAAAATGGAATTCTCTCCCTCCCTCTCTAAGAACCTCAGAAAACCTTGAACATTTCAAAACTCAGCTCCATTCCCACTTCACCCAAAATTGGAAATGCAGTTGCACTCAACCCACCTAGCCCACTAAGCCCCTACCACAAGTTAATCTACCCCATACTGACTACCTAAAACAGTAGCCTCACTTTGAATATAACATTACTTAGCATTCTTTATCTTAAATGTATATATTGTAAATAGCTTTCCAACTGTCATTCTTCCCCTTCTGGGGAAGATTCTCTCTACTGGCAATTCTTAAACTTTGATGCTATTAACTAAATCATCCTCATTTCTCATCCTGAATGAGAATGTTTACACTTCTTATTCTGAATGGTGATGTATACCCCCTACCTTCTCTAGTTCTTTTCTGTCTGTCTCATCTTGATAATTTTAAATAATGTACTTTCCACCTACATTCACCCCTCTATGCAAATCTGTGCTTACAAAGGTCATTCTATAACTACATTCTAATGAATAACTACAGTCACATGAATAACAACTGTTATTTTACAACCTTACTCTCATCATCTACCTCCTCAGTGCAACTAATCATCTGCCTCCACTTGTCCCAATCCTAATACAATTGCATGTATGAATATAACATACAAATGTATGTATGCAATACATGTTGCCATTTTCTGACTGTACCCTAATATGTTTTACTATGTAATATAACTTTTTGCTTATTGTCACTGTGTATTATAGATATGTAATAATACTTCATTACTGTGTTTTTGGAGCTTTTCTCCCTGGGCCTCCACTGTAAATGGGCTTCCTGAGCCCAGTGGACCTCCCTGGTCATCAAACTGGAAATAAATAAATAACTAAATAAATAAATCCTACTAAATAAACTGTACAAGTAACTCCATAGCTCCTGAGGAAAATATGATGCTGACATTTACTTTTTTATGACTGCAACTGAAGGAAGCATACAGAGCACAGCAGCACACACATGCACCACGGGGCAATGTTAGGAAAGTGATAGGAGATGAGCTTCCCAAAAAGGCAGCAGTAGTATATATCAGGAATTTCTGTGCATGGCTCTCTAATAAGAAGGTAGATGGGATTTATAGTCCAGACAAACACATATACGTAATCTGATGCTGAGATGTCTGTATTTACAGCTGTATACACCCATTTTCAATATCATTATCTGACCTCTCCAAGTTCAAGCAATTAATACAAAACACCTAAATGCAACTTGTTATATATCTTCATTTCTTTTTATTGTAGCTTTCCAGTCTATACACCAAAGACATCTAGCATGACTGCATGTATGTTTCTTATTACTTTATTCTATATATTGGATACTGTTAACCATTTGAAATATCGGGACCCACTAGACCAAAATATCAGGCTTACATATACCAAGTCTGAAATGCCTTTTCTAGGAATATTCCCTTTGCGCTGAGGTATGGTGATCTTGGAGTTGGTATATATATATATATGTTCAAGGTGTATGGGGCAATTGATACCCAGATGGTGCTGTGTGTGTGTGTGTGTGGGGGGGGGGGGGCTTGTCCCCCACATGCAAAAGGAAGTTTAAAAGAAAAAGGAAATTTTCAAAATTCACTATTCTCCCATGTTTTATGTCTTTTTTTTGGCTTGTTGGCACTTTAAGTGTCAACATTTCAATAGAACATCTATTTCTGTTAGAGGCTGGGCTCTGCCCTTCTGAGCTGGGAATTTCTGGTTAAAGACTTATAGTGCCTGCGTATTTGAACTGTTTCTTACTGAAATTGGTACACCTTGTTTGCTGTAGCATAGACTAGATCCATTCCTGCTGAATCTAGCTTTGTTTGTATGCTTGTTGTTTGTTTGCTTGTTATTTCCCTGAAACGCTAATTCCACCTAAAACATGGCTTTTCAGCACTTCTGTGGATCCCTAGTGATATCTGCATTGCTTACTGTACTTATTTCCTTGTTTCACTTGAAAGAAAGTTACTGTTTGTCATTTTAAGTTACCTGTAACACATTGCATTTAAGTTACCTGGCACTTGCTCACTAAAGCAATTATATAAGTCAGCACTAAAAAATTAAAAGCACTACACCCTCACAAACTCCTCTGGAGTACCTTGTTCCCCATTGGCCCTTTTTTTTAATTATAAAGGAATTCCCAATACTATTCTTGCATGTCCAAAGGTCAGTTGTCAATCTCCTCTCTGGTCCAGCTGGCGAATCTGGGAATCTTGAGGCAATGTTACAACTGCCTCACGTACACAGACAACCCTCTCCTCCTCACAACAAATTCCAACACATGTGAGAGATGCAACCATATAGCCAAACTGGAGGCTAAGCTCTCTCAACTCAGTATTGGCGTAACCGTCAGGAGGAGAAGGAAACCACACTTACTACAGTTCCAGTCTCACATAGACCTATCACGACAGCAAACCAAACACATAAACACACAAAAACATACTTGAAGGCTCTAAATAAAAATCTACCTAAGCAGCAGAGACCTCCAAAGCAGACACCCAAGCATCCGCTACCCCAAAACAAAACACGTGCAAAACATAGCTCACAAAGCCAGTGTGCCGAACAGTCACAGCCCTTAAGGCTAAACAACACACCTGATACACTTGTAATAGGTGACTCTATCGTCAGGCACACTGACGTCCCGCTCACCAGGCTGAATAAGGAGAAGGTCACTGTGAGCTGCCTGTCAGGCGCTAGGATCCGCCACATAACACAAGCACTCAGGTCACTCCAAGGCAAGTACAAATATGACTCGGTCATTGTCCATGCTGGTGTGAATGACCTGAGACATACCTCCCTGGACTACATGAAAAGAGACATAGAGGAGCTCTCTGAGCATGTAGCCCAGGCCAGTATGACCCTGACCTTGAGTAGCATCTTACCCTCACCAAGAATGATGCCACAATATGAAGACAAGATGATCAATTTCAACAAATGGCTTAAGTATTGGTGTCATTCAAAGGGGATCCAATGCCTGTCAGCCTGGGATGACATGCTCGACAAGCCACGATGCTTCGCTAGGAATGGCTTGCACCTGTCACCCCTGGGCTTTCGGATATTGGCAAAGGCTCTTGCTTCCCCCATAGTGCCTTTTTTAGGCAAGGCTCAAAAGACAAACCCACCTCCATAGGTATCACAAGGGATAAGAAACTAAGAGTAATGCTACTCAACGCCAGAAGTCTAAACCTCAAGATGCATGCACTCGAAACTCTCCTTAGCATGGAGAACATTGATATCTGTGCAGTAACAGAAACCTGGTTCAAGGCTCCTGAGAGCACCCCAGCACTACCAGGTTATATCTCATACCATGCTTTTCGGCCCCAAAATTTGGACCGAACCACAAAAGGAAGGGAAGTATCAATATTCGTCAAAGATACCCACACCTCCAGGTTGGTGGCACAGCACGAAGCATCAGAGACTATCCATGTGCAACTAACAGTGGGTAAAACAGCCTTCCAGTTTATAGCCTGCTACAGACCACCCTCCCAAACCCAGGAACCCCACTCGGCCTTCCTGAGAACACTGGAAAATATGAAGGTCTCTCCAAACACCATTATATTGGGCGACTTCAACTACCCAAACATAGACTGGGAGCATTACTCTAGCTCCAACACACTAGCCCAAAGGTTCCTAGAATTTATAAACTCAAAAGCTATGCAACAACTTGTTACCACTCCCACAAGAGGGGAAAACATACTGGACCTGATCATCACCAACATGGGGACTCTATGCTCCAGACCAGAAGTGTATCCCTCACTGGTAAGATCAGACCATAAACTAATCTCACTGGATATTCACATCCCGACCCCACCCCCTGCCCAGAAAACCACAGTGAAAAACTTCTCTAAAGCAAATTTCACACTCCTCAAAACCGAGGTAGAATCCTTCAAAGCCCCCGAGCCTGTGGAAAATACGGCCCAGACCACAGAATCCTTTATAAACGCATTCTATGAACACCTTCAGGAATGCATGGATCATGCAATCCCAAATAAAACCAAGACCCAATCCTCCAAAGGCAGATGTCCTGTCTGGTGGACCCCAGCCATAAACAAACTATACAATAGAAGGAGGAAGCTACTACATGATAGAGCAAAATCCCAAAAAGGGAAGGCATCTCTGATCAGTATTAGCAAAAAACTACGGGCACTCATAAAATCGTCTAAGGCCAGCTTCGAGAGAAAAATTGCACAGGACACTAAGGATAATCACAAAGCTTTCTTTGGTTATGTTAGGAACCTGGGTGGGAATTCCCAGATATGCTCAGAATTACTCCAAAATGAAAAAAAATACATTGAACCCACAGACGTTGCCAACATCCTAGCTGACAGGTTCAGCACAAACCCCCCCCCACCCCACCAAAAGGGCAAATATCTATCCCAGCAGAGTGCTGCCCCCCTGACATTTCAGATGCTCAGGTAAGAGCCGCCTTCTCCAAAGCAAAAAACACAGCATCAATGGGACCAGACGGTGTCCCGGACTGCGTCCTACATGAACTCCAAGAAGAGCTAAACCCAAACATAAAACTACTGTTCAATCTCAGCCTTACTACAGGATATGTACTCAAAGAGTGGCGAACAGCAACAGTGGTCCCTCTCCACAAAGGTGGTGCCTCAACAGATCCTGGAAACTATCACCCCATAAGCCTGACTAGCTTGGTCTGCAAAGCTATGGAAAGAATCATCATGGACCTCATAAATAAAGATATTGGGGACCTACAGTCACTCGATCCTACCCAGGTCGATTTTGTTAAGGGCAGATCCTGCCTCTTAAACCTGGTCGATATTTTTGAAACAGTCACCAAGGCCATTGACGAGGGGAAGGTGGTCCACACAGCCTACCTGGACCTCGCAAAAGCCTTCGATACAATACCCCACTCGGGCATTATAGATAAGCTCACCAGCTTAAATATAAACCCCTATGTCACTAGATAGGTTGCAAACTGGCTCAAGGACAGAACACACATGGTTAGTATTGCTGGAGCCATGTCAGACTCCAAACCAGTTACAAGTGGCATCCCACAAGGCTCAGTCCCGGGACCTCTCTTGTTCAGTATATATTTCTCGGAGGTACAAGCCAACATGGAAGGACTGTGGCTGACCAAGTTCACAGTTGACTGCAAACTGGGCGCCATAATCGACTCTCCAGCCGACACAAGCATCCTCCAAAAGGGCCTCATAGAAACAGACAACTGGTGCCAGAGCCATGGCCTCAAGCTAAACGCCAAAAAGTGTATAGTCATCCCCTTTGGCAAAAACAAAGTGCCCACTAATTTCCACATAGGTGGTAATCCATTAAGTACAGAAGAAGTAATTAGGGACCTGGGGACCCAAGTTGATAGCAATCTCTCATTTGACAACCACGTGGCCAAAGTGGTTAGAAAAACATTTTATATAGCCCACCTAATCATGAAGGGATTCACATCTAGATCAGGGGAGGTCATCGTGCTTCTTTACTCATCCCTCATCAGGCCCATAATTGAGTACAATGCCCCTTTTGGGATGTACCTTACCAGACACCTGCAGCAACTGGAAAGACCCCAAAAGTACCTCACTAAGAGGATCAAAGGGCTCAAACAGATGCCATATGCTGCCCGGTTAAAGAAACTCCAGCTCTACTCAGTGGCATACCACCTGCTCAGAGGCAATCTGTGCCTGACGTATAAAGCCATGTCCAACCCGGAATTAATGGACATGCTGCACCTCAGAAAATCCAAATCCCATCGAGCTACACGCTCGAGAGACTTGAACCTCAGCACTGAAATAAATAGGACATGCTGGAGGGACAGATTCATAATCCAGAGGCTGCCTTCACTCTGGAATAAAATCCTAGTCCAGGTTAGGCAGAGTCTCTCATTGACTCTCTTCAAGAGGAATCTTGATGAGTGGATGGGAGATCATAGGTTTACCCTGGGTATCACTTCCGTATCACAGTTAGACAGAGGCACAGTATACTAACCTCGAAAAAGGGCATAGCAAAATTAATTTAAAATGGTCGGCGAAAGCCAAACACACTCTGGCTAGGCTTATAAATGCCCTAGGGCAGATAGCCTAGTATGAACCTATGAACCTATGAACCTATGAGCTATATGTTTACTTAGTCATTGTTTTAGCTGCATTATTAGTTCCAGGTCTGTTGTCTACCAGACATGCACATATGTACCTTATGGCCTGTGTAGTGTCTGAAAAGGGTCCTGAACCAGCCCACCCTGCACCATCTCACCATCTTGGTTAAGAAACTTCAAATCAATCAATAAACCAATCAGGAAGTCAGTCAATCAATCAGTCAATAAATAAAACCTGTATTGAGTACTGACACAAGAAGACATATAGTAGGCCAATATTCCAATAGAAACCATTTTCTTTTTCATCTGCCTAAAATATCTGCTAACATAAACATTTAAATAAGCAGCATTAAATATACTTCATCATTCACTCTCTTAACATTTAAAGTATTAAACTTGAAAGTAAACAGCTTTTGCCTGGAAATGATACCATCCTTTTATTTATGGCCAGCAGATTTACTCAGCTGAAACATCACTGCACATTTTAATTGTGTAGTGTCATTGTTATGTGCAGGTTACTAATGATATTCCACTGATCTGGAACTGTTGCATAGAAGAAAAAGTTAAGTTTATACTTATTTCCACACATTCATACAAGTAACGTTTAGACGGAGATATCTTTGCTATTTTGGCAGGTGGAATTACAAGTTGTAACTTACAGTTTTTTCCCAGCAAACCTTTGATCATGTATAATAAAAAGTAAATAAAAGTATCAGAAATTAAGAAGTTTCAAGTAAAATGATGTTACCTTCCTTCCGAAGAAACAAACATGGACATAAAAAATGAAAAGACTTCTTGGCCCATATTAGCTGACATCATGTCATAACTGTAATGTAAAACCAGTAGAGACATCCATGAAAGTGATAAAAGTCATGTTGTCACATGGTGGCATCATAAACATACTTAAGAGCTATATACTGCTATTCCCAGTATGTTGTACACCGAGTTCCTGTGCGGAAAACAATGTTAGTCAAACTATAAATAAGCCAAAACTTGGATTTTGGAACACACTGCTGGTAAAAAAGGATTTCCAGAATTCAGCAGTTAAACAATTTCATATGTGTTGAACAGCAGCACTGCAAGATTAAGATGGACAGCAATATTACAATTCATTCCATCTCCAAAACATAAACAAAATATCATTAGGAAAGAAAAGTTATTTTCATTTACATTCAATGCTTTAAATCCTAAGGGAAGGACTTGTTAAGCAGGGTTAAATGCTACCTATTCAAAAATGTTATACTAAGTACTTTAATTATTCTAAGGCAATAGAAAAGAGAAATACATTTTTTGCATTGTAATAGAAAAGAGAAATATTTTTTTGCACTGCATTTCACTACAAATTTATTTATTTGTTTCTAATAACTTACATATGTTGAAGGGGTTACTGAAGGATGGTGGAAATGTAGTCAGCATGCTTCCATAAACAGGTCTTGGGGGTGTGTTGATGTATGCATGTGTATATATATATATATCTATATATATATATATATATATATATATATATATATATATATATATATATATATATATGGATTCACTTTATAAGCTTGAAATTCTGAAATCTCGAATTTCAGAATCTCAAGCCCATTAAGTGGAAAATCCAAATACCCGAAAACATACAATCACGAAGCCCTAAATCCCGAAACTGCAAAACCATGAAATTCAAACTCCCAATACTTGCAAACACCAATACAACACACGCACACAACTAAACAAGCACACACACCTACCCTTATTATATGCAAGGGGGCAAGCCCCCCTGCACCCCCCCTACTCGCCCTACTTAGACATTCTAACTCCAAGGTCGCACTGCACACACACACACACACACACACACACACACACACACACACACACACACACATTTTCAGAAAAAGTTACAGGATGGAGACCTGTCAAGGGAAAGCACCATGTGCGAATTCAGTAGATGGGGACACAGTACCACTTTTATCTAGGCAACAGAACATAACAGGCATAGGGATATCTTACTAGATTTACAGAGGCCATGTTAATAAATAATTGAATATAGATGAATGCAAGTTTGCTGTCTATATCACTATGTTTAAGATGACAAATAACTAGACAAACCAATAAACCCAGCGACCAAAAACGTCTGATGAAGTCTGGTATTGTATGCAAACAAAAAGCTCTTTACAAGTAATTAAAGGCTATTTTTACCCATTTTTGGTCGCTGGGTTTATTGGTTTTATCACTATGTTTAAGGTTTGCTTCTTTCCCCTGGGTGCAGCAGCCTTAGAGCTAATCATATTAAATCTAGTGTCGTAGGAGCAGTGCTCTCAACAGGAATTTTGGGGGCTTGCCACTCCACAGAAAACATGCATACTGAAAATTAATGTAATTGCTTTGCTTTCAAATTACTTACTTTTCAATGTTCATACATCTTAACTGTCCAGATTTCCACAGAATTTCCAGATTTTTGCCACTTTCATCTGTTCCTCATAAAATTTTGATTTTTCTGTCCCATCTTTGGCAAATTAGTAACGATTGAATTCAGAAAATATTGACAAGACATTTGCGTTTCAGATGTCATACCCTGAGAAAATTCATGCTAATGCAAAACATGTTTTTCTATCAGCTTTTTACATTTGTAAGAGCAATATTTGAAATTGTCCTTATTTTTGGGGCTTCAATCCCCCATTATCTATGCTTTGTCCAGATTTCTTGCTCTTAGAAGTAGGCAGGTATGAATGTAGTAGACAGACATGGAGGCCAGCAGCATTAGATCAGTGAACAAGCCTAACTGCAAATCAAAGAATTCCTCTGCATGTAACATTCAGAATTCAAACCTTGCTGTGGTTGCTAGTGTTTAGATAGAATGAATTTTTATTCTGCACTGCTGTTGTTCAGCCTACTCAAAGAAAATGTATGCTGGACTACACATAACTTGTTGAGAAATACAGTTATAGAAACTATCTATTTAGAGTCAATTTGAAAATGGGAAAATACAGCAGTACTAAGTCAAAGAACTACTGATTTAGCAAAGAAAATATTTGGCCACATTTATTACTAAGGAATTATGTATTTTTATGTGCCCTGTCATCTCTGAATTATTTTAAAATTCACAGTTCCTTTAACAATAACCAATCCTACTCTGAGTCAGAACCATCCATCATGTCTTCATAGCCTTTGGCTAGACAGTAAAGCTGAATGGGAACCACTCATTTATTGGATGCGTTTTTGTAAGCAATTGTTTAGGCATCCCAACTGTTGAAATATTTTGTCATCAAATTGTTCTGAGTTGTACCTGAAAAATAGGCAGTACACTGTAATCACTTGATTAACAAAAATAACCAAACAAATAACTACTGATGACAAAACACTTCTATGACCTCAAGTCAAAGGAAAGCAACAAAACGGACAAAACTGTATAAGAGCAAATGCCCCTGTTTTCAAAAAAACTGTCCCAAGCAAACCTGTCGACATGCAGGCATTTAAAACAGGAACAGAGGACCTTGAAAAGTAGCAACATCCAGCTAAAAAATCTGGACTAGGAATTTGGGATTCTATTGAGAAGCACGTGTTTTAAAAAACAAGGAGTGACAATAGTAAAGGAAAATATTAGCAGATTATAATAAGCAGTGTAAAATATGTAGACTTTAATGAGCATTATCTTAAAATTCTACCACACAAGGTCACTTAGACTTTGCTCTAGAAAAAAGGGAGTTGTAGAATGTGTGTCCTTTCTCTTTAAATTATTGTAGTCACTAGTGTGTTGGTCATGTAGCATGGTTTTCTATGTACTAGACAGCTTCAAAAATCACAGGTGATGAGGGGGATTCAGAAAATTATAAGAAGAGGTAAATCAAGCCTGAAAATAGGGACACACCTCTAAAAATAGGGACATCCTAAATCAGGCCTGAAAATATAAACATTCCTCTAAAATAGGAACAGTTGAGATGTCTGTAGTCCAGTAATAATCCATTAAAAGATGACCTATAACACTGATGCCAGCAGCAAACTGGACCTTAGCATTAAGCCTTGTTAAAGCTCATCTTAACATGCCACTGGTGTCTTATTCCATGCTAGTTTATTGCACTGTTTATGGCCACTGTGTGACTAAGAACCCATTATGGATTCCAGCCAAGAGTTTCCACATTTATAGCATTGCTTCAGCGTCTCTTATAAAAAGCACATTAATAGGAATTTCTGTCCAGAAACAAGCATAACAAAAGAGGCATCCTTAAGAGTTTGTGTACCTATACTGAGGTATGTCTGTAAGACAAAGCTCTACAACATGGCAGTAAAGAAAAGCTTAACGTAAGATAACAGCATACTGTAGGTAGCTACTAGGCTTGCAGACCATGGGAGCCTAGTTATTTCCAAGTTGGGACAAATCACTGTTTCGTTACATGGCTTGCTCATAGTCACACAGGAAGCTACTGAGAACTTCAGGAATCAAACCCTGCATCACAGAAACAGTTAACAAGTCGTAACCCTCTGTGCCAACTGCCAGATTTGCTTTATTTAAAAATAAACCTTTGCTTTGTTATGCCAAATATGCAATACTAAAACCTTACAGACAAATTTAAAAAACAAAATGAACAACTGAAGGAAATGGTGCAGTGTTTACTATATACATTTAAATATCTGTTCACAATGACTCATAGGACCATTTCTTTAGAAGAACCAAAGCATATGTTTTAACATATGCTTTCTCTCATGACAGCTATATGTTTGTTATTCTTTAGCAAAACGCTACAAGAAGTAGCCTAGTTAGGGCTTGAACAGATGTACCAGCTGCAATCAAGTCCCCAACACAGATTCACAGTCATAGTTCTTATCAAGGAGCAATAAAAGCCCACTGCTTCACATTCTGTGCTGATAGATGAAGTAGTCAAGGTAGTTTTGTTAAGCAACTATATCTATTTACTTTTTCCTCTTTGTTAACTGTTAAAGATTGACAAGATTCAAATGCCTGTTCTGAGGGGTAACTTAGGATCTTTTGTCTGCTGAAGTAATTTTCTCAGTCACATAATATGCAGGTGGAGGTGTGGGAATTAAGTCAGATAGACAGGATATAGCTTGTCTGCAGTTTGTTGTCATAGCCCATGAAGCTATATTATCATCCTTGAATGTTTTGGCTGCATTTCAAGATCCAAGTGGATTTCAGTTGGGTATTCTTAACTGTGCTAGAACAGTAGACAAAGATGTCTTTTTCAGATAACTCTCAAGGAATGTGAATATGTGACTATAAAAAAAATAAAGCATAGCATTAATATAACAAAGAACTATTTGGTGCTATGTGTACAGCAGAGCCAATAGCAATAATATAAGTAAAACATCATGAGATGAATTACTAAGGGTTAATGTCTGTGATATAAAATTTCAGACAAGATCCTTGCTAAATCTCGCATATTATTCAGAGCATCATAATCTCCATCGTTGTAACAGAAGGAGACTGTTTAAAGACACCATGGGTGGACGGTTGGCATAGTGGCTAAGGTGTTTACCTTACAGACACAAGGTTTGATTCTCACATGAAAGGCAGTTAACCTAGTACTAATCTATGAACCTATGCAGGATATCTGTAAGTTTGGTGGAAATGTAGATTTAGAGTTTAGCTGGAAAAGTAATGCAGGATTTATAGGAAAAATGGTGTACGACATGCCAAGGTTAATCCTTAGCCATTGAATCTGAAGAATATTCTTTCTAGTTGACCTAAGGAGGCGAGGCTGCCAGGAATAATGAAATATTACAGCTCCGTTTCAGTAGCTATGTTGCAGAACTCCCAAAGTGCAGCCATGGAAAAGCAATTCCTTAAGAAATGACCAGCTGTGTTGTCCTGTTTGACTTTCAACAGTACAGTTTCTCCATTCTGCTATATGGCAGATGTATTTCCTATGTCTCAGGACATACCATATACTTTACATTTGAACTGAAAGAGTGTGAGCAGATACCCAGTAAGCAGATATTAACTTTGTCCATGGAGATGAATACAGTTTATTTTGTTTTAGTGACATGTAAGGTAACTTCACTCCTGCATTTCTATCCCTTTTTACAAAAATATAACTATCTCAGGCAAGTGATTACAAAAAATGGGTGCAGTAATGATACATTTCCTGAATGAATGTTGACATTTAGTAAATTCTGTCTAAGATAGTGTGCTTTTGAGTCAAAGGGTTGTCTAAGATGGTTAGTAACTAATGAATGAAATTAGATTTATAAGGTATATTATTCAGTAGATTTGTGGACAAAGGATCCAATTATTCATTTCACTCAGAATAACCACACTGAGTCTCATGAGGTTGGATGAGATGGCTTTAAGCAGATTTTTTATGATTAATGGACTGGTAGGTGGAGTACAGTAAACAACAGCAATGCCTGTGCTTAGCTGCTGAGCAGTCTCTTATTTCCCACTTTACATCAGTGGAACCTATGTTAGAAGCAGCAAGCAGTAAATGTACATACCACCTGCTTGCATTATATGTGACAGTGCCATCATGTACAAGCCATGATTCCATGAGGACAGCAATAGTGCCATCATGTACAGGTCACGATGCCATGATGACAGCAATACTGGGAAAGGGAAATGAAAATCGTGATCTCAAAGGCGACATTACTGATTCTTAAATGACTTGCATTAAACAAAGTTCTTGATACCGTTCTGAGCTAAAGGCCTAGCCACCTCAATTATTCAGATAGGAGTAATGCATGTAATGCTAATACTATTTTTTTTTATATTTTTCCCTCTTGTTCATCCTATGACATTACTACCCATGTGACTCATGTCCATTGCTGGATTTATCTATCCCTTCCATCACCCCCAAAGCTGTTCTGTTATAGCATCTCTAGCTGGCATGGCTCTTGAGGGCATCCTGGGAAATTTTGGTCATCAACCATCAGCCTAGGGATTTTACATTATGACTGTTCTTACTTTTCCCCACCCACCCACACCAACCCTCATGGAATGTGATCAATGAGAGCCCCCCATCCCCAGGATGGGCATGCCAATCCTTGCCTGGAACTAAGTCAGAAATCAGAGCCACTACCCAAACCTGGGTAACCCTCTACACCATGCTGCTGGCCAGTAATGCTAATACTATTACATGTGAGATCAGGGAAGTATTGTGACCACATCTGTAGTGCTTGGTCACATTAAAGAATTTGTTGAACTATGTCATCATCATGTGCCAGTGCAATACAGAAGCAGCACTAGGGGAGAAAGGATCCAAGTAAAAGAAAAAAAGCAGCTTAATGTATATATTTCATGACTTTGGTCCATTCTTTAAATGTAGATGTACTATAGTAATGGCTAAAGAATACTTTTATTTTAGTATTTATAATTAATTGAATCATAGGCAATCAGAGTGCATATACCTTTGGAGAATTTCACATTGATCTGCAATAATCTCAGTAGAACTATGAGCAGTAAAGGCCAGCAGAAGTTTTTGAATATGTAAGCTTCAGAAAGCAAGGAAGTACATCCCTCTCCCTATACAGCCTTAATTCATATAATTTTGGGAACTATTTTAGACTTGTAATTTAAAGCTGCTTGTTCTTATGAAAATATAGCTTAATCCATTTCAATAAATCCTCAAATCCTATGAATAAATATGGAGTTCTGGTCTAGAAATATGTTAGCCATGACTATTACTTATTAATATCATCAAATTTATAAAATATAACCATACCTCTTAACCTCTTTGTGCAGGATCTAGACAAAGCCTAAAATAATACGGAGAGGGTTGCAAAGGCCACAAAATATGGACATATACATATTTAAATGTATAGAATAACAGGATTTTCGTACCATGCAGTTTCTGAAGGAAGTGAAGTCTGAAACTCAAATGTATGCCAATATTTAGTGGCTTCAGTCCTCAGTAATTTGAAAGAAAACCACAAATTTTATGAGGAACAGACTATGAGGTAAAAATCTGGACATTTTATGAAAATCTGGACAGCTGAGCGCTATTAGCATAGCGGATATACTACCACTAATTGTAGTTAAACAATGAAACAAGGAGATATCCAGCTTTGCTTATTTTGTTTTAGATTATTCTCTAGTTATTTGTACTTCTGTACATATACTGACCTAAGCATATTGAATCAGAACATATTCGTTTTGTTTACATTTCCAAGATACCTTGTTGCTCTATATGCAGTATTATGATCATTAACATAGTAAAATCCCCAAATTCATTGTCAATCAGTCCAAGTAGTGGCTCTCAAGTTTCAGACTTCTTTCAGTCCACATATGTCATGAGTATAACACAAGCACTTGCTAGCCGTGTGCCATAAGCAGTGACACAGGAAGTAGGTCTTCTAGGTGAGCAGACAAAAAACACATTCCTAGACAGCAGCTTGCATATCTGCAGTAGGTTCTCTTCTGTATAGGTTGACTGCTTGCAGAATACAGCAGACTTACTTGTTTAGTCTTGGGTTGTGGAAGAGAAGAGAGGAGACACCAGTCAGAATGTCCCTACATTGCCTTTGTAGTGTCACTGATTCTTATGCCAGATACACAATGGTAATTTTATATAGAATCAAATAAGCAGCAGATATCGAGTGCACAAAATATGTAATGAACTGAGTAGCATATATTGTGTGTGCATGTGTCTTTGTGTGTGTGTGTGTGTGTGTGTGTGTGTGTGTGTGTGTGTGTGTGTGTGTGTGTGTGTGTGTGTGTGTGTGTGTGTGTGTCTGTGAATGTGTGTGTGCTCATGTGCAGTTTGAGACACCTGCCAAATATGCTTCCACAACAGTCTCAGTTTTATTAGACTGAGCTTCAGCACTGTTACTGCCTGTAACTGTTTAGAATTGAAGACTGGGTGTGCCCTGCAGGCAAGGTTCAAAATTAAAGTGAATGGTTAAATACTCCATTCTAGTAAGTGATCTATGCTGCAAAGCATTTTTCCAAGATTCACATATGCTGCATCAAATACAGGCAACACATAACTATTTCAGTAACTCACTTACATCTCAGAGTGGGGTTATAGCCAACTAATATGGAAGTCCAGTTTTTATATCCTGAGGGACAAACAACCGGAGATCAGAATTTATATTGCACATTTTGTCTTACTGTTCATTTTTCCTGCATCATTTCAACACACACAAGGGATGAGGAAATAACTGAATTAAGACAGGAATCTGGGGACCACTATGACCCCCACAGCCACTGGGGATCTAGATGTTCTGACGTGCAGTTTAAGAGTTTCTTCCTAACCTTTTTTTATCCAGTGATGACCTCAACAAAAGTCATCACTAAGGAAAAACATTCAGTCTCACTCTTCAGCTTTGTCTTCTCCTGCATCCGTTCAGCACATCCTAACTGGCCAGGTGTGCACTATAATAACTGTAGAACAAATAAGCAAATTAACCTGGTGGTCTGGGGGACCCCAGATACCTTAAGGTTATGGATTTCCTGAGGTGTATTTTATGGGTTCCTATCAGAAGACCGAAGAAGCATTTTGTCGAATGCATCTTGGTCGAACTTCAAATGTCGAAAATGCAAAATGACAAAGCGGCATATAAGTGAATTCTTTCCTTGGGAAAGAAGTCGCTTGGCCACTTCTGTCACTTTGCCGTTTTCATCACTGTAGTGTGATCTTGGAGTTGGTATATTTAAGTAGGGGGCACAGACGTCTAGTCGGGGGGTGTTGGGGCAAAGCCCCCCACTTTATGTAATGTTTGAATGTTTTTTTTTTATTTTTTGGGGGGAACAGCGATTTTTTTTCCCTGGGGCTGTTTTGGTATTTCGATGTGTTGTGAATTCGAAC